>NC_091291.1:131763049-132089438 GCF_032444005.1 Ranitomeya imitator
AAAGGCCTCCACAGCCGCAGGAGACCAATTAGCAACATCAGCACCCTTCTTAGTCAAATCCGTCAAAGGCTTAACAACACTAGAAAAATTAGTTATAAAACGACGATAGAAATTAGCAAAGCCCAAGAACTTCTGTAGACTCTTAAGAGATGTAGGCTGCGTCCAGTCACAAATAGCCTGAACCTTGACGGGATCCATCTCAATAGTAGAAGGGGAAAAAATATACCCCAAGAAAGAAATCTTCTGGACTCCAAAGAGACACTTTGAGCCTTTTACAAACAAGGAATTGGCCCGCAGGACCTGAAACACCTTCCTGACCTGCTGAACATGAGACTCCCAGTCATCAGAAAAAACCAAAATATCATCCAAATACACAATCATAAATTTATCCAGATATTCACGGAAAATATCGTGCATAAAGGACTGGAAGACTGAAGGAGCATTAGAAAGTCCAAAAGGCATTACCAAATACTCAAAATGGCCCTCAGGCGTATTAAATGCGGTTTTCCACTCATCACCTTGCTTTATTCGTATAAGATTATACGCACCCCGAAGATCAATCTTAGTGAACCATTTAGCCCCCTTAATGCGAGCAAACAAATCAGT
Source organism: Ranitomeya imitator (assembly GCF_032444005.1). Lineage (NCBI taxonomy): Eukaryota > Metazoa > Chordata > Amphibia > Anura > Dendrobatidae > Ranitomeya > Ranitomeya imitator. Next base: position 131,763,656 of record NC_091291.1, read on the forward strand.
CAACAATGGCAAAGGATACTGATATTTTACGGTAATCTTATTCAAAAGACGATAATCTATACAAGGCCTCAAGGAACCATCTTTCTTGGCCACAAAAAAAAAACCTGCTCCCAAAGGGGACAAAGATGGACGGATATGTCCCTTTTCCAAGGACTCCTTAACATAATCCCGCATAGCAGTATGCTCTGGCACTGACAGATTGAACAAACGACCTTTAGGAAATTTACTGCCCGGAATTAAATTTATAGCACAATCGCAATCCCTGTGAGGAGGAAGCGAACTGAGCTTAGGCTCCTCAAAAACATCCCGATAGTCAGACAAAAACACAGGAATCTCAGAAGGAGTAGATGAAGCGATAGAAATCGGAGGTGCATCATCATGAACCCCCTGACAACCCCAGCTTAACACAGACACTGATTTCCAGTCAAGGACTGGATTATGAGTTTGTAACCATGGCAGACCAAGTACTAGAACATCATGCAAATTATACAGTACCAGGAAGCGAATCACCTCCTGATGAACGGGAGTCATACGCATGGTCACTTGTGTCCAGTACTGAGGTTTATTCATAGCCAAAGGTGTAGAGTCAATTCCCTTCAAAGGAATAGGGACTTACAGAGGCTCCAGACTAAACCCACAGCGATTGGCAAATGACCAATCCATAAGACTCAGGGCAGCGCCTGAATCCACATAGGCATTGACGGAAATGGATGATAATGAACAAATCAGAGTCACAGACAGAATGAACTTAGACTGTAAAGTACTAATGGCAACAGACTTATCAACCTTTTTTGTGCGTTTAGAGCATGCTGATATAACATGAGCTGAATCACCACAATAAAAGCACAACCCTTTTTTCCGCCTATACTTTTGCCGTTCACTTCTGGACTGAATTCTATCACATTGCATTATCTCAGGTGACGGTTCAGACGACACCGCCAAATGATGCACAGGTTTGCGCTCCCGTAAACGCCGATCAATCTGAACAGCCATAGTCATAGACTCATTCAGACCAGCAGGCGCAGGGAACCCCACCATAACATCTTTAATGGCCTCAGAAAGGCCATCTCTAAACTTTGCAGCCAGAGCGCACTCATTCCACTGAGTAAGTACCGACCACTTCCGAAATTTTTGACAATAAATTTCTGCTTCATCTTGCCCCTGAGAGAGGGCCAACAAAGCTTTTTCAGCCTGAATCTCTTGGTTAGGTTCCTCATAGAGCAAACCCAATGCCAGAAAAAACGCATCTGCATTAAGCAACGCAGGGTCCCCTGGTGCCAATGCAAATGCCCAATCCTGAGGGTCACCCCGCAGGAAAGATATAATTATCTTGACTTGCTGAGCAGGGTCTCCAGAGGAGCGAGATTTCAAAGAAAGAAACAACTTGCAATTGTTCCTAAAATTCAGAAAACGAGATCTATCTCCAGAAAAAAACTCTGGGACAGGAATTCTAGGTTCAGACATAGGAGCATGTACAACAAAATCCTGTATATTTTGAACCTTAGTGGCAAGATTATTCAGGCTGGAAGCCAAACTCTGGACGTCCATGATAAACAGCTGAGATCAGAGCCATTCAAAGATTAAGAGGAGGAGGAAGTAGCCAGGCTGCAATAAGGCTAGGCAGCAAACTCTGAGGAGAAAAAAAAAAAAAAAAAAAAAAACTTCCTCAGACTACTTATCCTCCTACTTCAGCCAATACAATTAACACTTAGTGGGCCGGTTATACTGTCATGATCCCAATGGCAGGGGATCACAAAAAGGACAAGCACAGATACAAACAAGCTCTAGGGCGATGGAACCTGAGCTGACCGCGACCCTGAACCTAACACACAAATAAAAGTAGCCGGGGAACGTGCCTACGATGATCCTAGACGTCTCGCTCCAGCCGAAGATCTAACTTCCCCTATCAGAAGAAACACAGACCTCTCTTGCCTCCAGAGAAATACCCCACAGCAAATAGCAGCCCCCCACATATAATGACGGTGAAATGAGAGGAAAGCACATACGTAGTATGAAAACAGTTTCAGCAAAATGAGGCCCGCTAAAGCTAGATAGCAGAGGATACAAAAGTGAACTGCGCGGTCAGCGAAAAACCCTTCAAAAAACCATCCTGAAATTACTTGAACTCATGTGCCAACTCATGGTACATGAAAAGCAATTTCAGCCCACTAGAGCAACCAGCAGCAGAGAATCACATATCTGCAGGCTGGACTAAAAACCAAATTAAGCAAAACACAAAACAGGAAAATCCAAACTTAGCTTGTCCAGAAGGTTCTAGGAGCAGGGAGCAGAGGTAACAAGACACACTGGATACATTGATAACCGGCGAGGAAATGCCAGCAAAGCCAGGTTAAATAGGAAACTCCCATATGCTGATGGAACAGGTGGAACCCAGAAACCCAGGAAAGACAAGTCACCCAGTACCATCAGTAACCACCAGAGGGAGCCCAAAAACAGAACTCACAACAGGAGACCATGGAGACATTTTATTGTGTGTGGGACTGTAAGGACATCAAATGGTGTGATGGGTTGTGCTGGGACATCACACTATGTGGGGAACTGTGGGGATATCATACTGTGTGGGGACATGATATTGTGTTGTGTGGTGAGCTGTATGGGGACATCATACTGTGTGATGGGCTGTGTAGGGACATCATACTGTGCAGTGAGCTATGTGGGGACATCATACTGTGTGAGGGACTATAGAGACATTTTATTTTGTGGGGGACTGTGGGAAAATCTTATTGTGTGAGGGAATGTGGGTACATAATACTTTGTGGGGGACTGTAGGGACATCATACTGTGTGGTGACTGTTCGGGGACATGATACTGCAAGGAGAGCTTTGTAAGGACATCATACTATTTGGTGGGTTTGTAAGGTGACCAAGGGCATTAGCCATGGATGAACTGTTGCTCCATAAAACCCTGGCACTATACAGAAAAATTGTATCCCAGTCCAGTGGGGTGTATCACACTCACTTGTAGGCTGCAGATCTCTGCTGTCTCAAGGCCTCCATCTTCTGGAGCCAAGGCACATACTCAGGGGACACCCAGTGTGTTTCAACACACAGAAGTTTACTGCACAGTTCAAGTTCATCTTATTGCAACATGCAGTATTAGGCATAACACTTCTTATTTCTTGTTTCCTTAACACAGCACATTTTCTGTATCGTTATCAATTCCTCCTGGACTATCCCTACATTTACTGGCTCTGTCAGCCCCAGGGACTTCCCATCCAGTTCCACAGTACACTTGGGATAAGTTACCTTCCATTCACGGTGTTCCATGTCCATCACCCCCTTTATGCCAGAGGATAAGGCACTCTTCGCAGTACCTGTATTGAGCCATGAGCTCAGGAATGTCGGCGAGGGATCTCAGTAAGGCCTCCCACTGTTCCAAACCACAGGTCCACTTCAACTTGAACTTGACCTTGGTTAATGAACTTCTCTATCTGACTCCTATCAAGAAGCAATCCCTTTTTACTGAGACTTTCCCGTCTCACTATGGGCTCCTCCCTAACTTTAACTATGCATGTCCCTTCATCTGTAGCTGACAGGTATATATTTTTGCAAACATTATGCATTTACATATATTAAACATATTACGCTTGTAATGTTGACCAAACTCTTTCTTACCTTATAGTCACTACCAGTCCTAACCTATGTCTTACGTTATACTTTATTTATTACCATATCACAGTCTCTATCACAATAGATGCTAAAAACTGCAGGACATAGTTTAAATTTCACATGACACATCCTATGTATATAAAACGCACGACATTATTCACATAACGCAAATGTTGTCTTCAGTGGTAAGAATGCAACAACATAGTCCACTACTCTTACAGGCTCTGTGGGGATATCATACTGTGTGGGTGGCTTTTTGGGGACATCATACTGTGTGGGGTGCTCTGTAGGGACATCAAACTGTGTAGGTGCTGTGAGGATAAATAATGCTGCATAGTGGATGTAGGAGGGGAATCATACAGCTTGGGGGGCTCTATGGAATCACCATAATACATGGAAAGGGGTTAGGTTTTAGGGGACCCTTTCGAAAATGTATTGCCCTCTCCTGCTCTAGAGGACTTGTGATCTCTTTATTGCAGTATTTCTGTATTGCAGTGCATTTTGCTAATCTCTCCTATGAAGCATTGCCTCTAGTATCCACAAATGGCAGACATAAGGACATCCAGTAAGCGGCCATGACAATCCATCCGTAAAAAGGGTTGACAGTGTCACTATTGACCTGTGCATTTAAGGAGTTAAACTTCAGAGATTGGTGGTAGCTCTGATTACGGCAGTTAACAGGATTGTCCAGGACTTTGATATTGATCACTTATCTTTAGGATGAGTGATCAATATCAGATTGGTGGGGGTCTGACACTTGGCAGACCCGTCAACCAGTTGTTATCGACTCTGGATGCAAACAGTGTATGAAGAGGAACAGCAGGTCAGTATGCTGTGTGATAAAGCCCAAGAAAAAAACAAAATCGAGCATACACCCTACAGCGAGTAAATCAGTAAATGGTAATTGTACATGTAAATAACACAGGGTACTTAGTTATCACTATTTTGATAAAAAAAATGTAAAAGCTATCGCATCGTGACAAGGTGTACCCACCGGAACGGTCCTAACCTGTCTCTTGTATTAAAACCTCTCCTTGTGTCAGCCGACACCGATGTGAATACAGGCAGACTCAAACATCCATCGATGGGAAGCTACAAAGATGAAGTACTCTGCTCAGAAAGGGGGGGGACAAGGATACTGTTAGTATAAAGTACAAAAAATGACAGCAAGACAAAAGAAATGAGCCGGACTATAAGCTGGTATATGCGGCAGGTGTAAGAGCACGTTCACACCGTGGCCAATTCATAGACAAAACTCAAGAAAAAACAAACAAAAATGAGCGCCTACCCTACAGAAAGTAAATCAGTAAATGGTAATAGTAAGGTTTTAATACTAGAGTCAGGTTAGGACTGTCCTGGTGGGTACACCTTGTCGTGGTGGGATGGCTTTTATGCTTTTTTTTTTAATCAAAATAGTGTTAACTAAGTCCCCTGTATTAGTCACATGTACTATTACTTTAGTTGCTGTAGGGAATATGCTCATTTTTGTTTAATTTTTTTCCCTTGGGTTTTGTCTATTAAATAGCCACAGTGTCAACATTCGCTTACACTTTGCACATGTACGAGCTTATGGTCCAGCTAATTTTTTGGGCTTTGCTGTATGATGGACTACTGCCGCTCAACTACTATTCAATCTAATAGGAATAAATAGGAACTAAGCTGAAGTTCTCAGCCGTGTGTGGATGCTAGACCCCTTCCGATTTGATATCGATGGTCTACCCAACAGATAGGTCATAGAGTTGAGCCAAGGAACCTTGGTCCAACGATAGTCCATGGCCACTGGACCAAAGTCCTGCAAGCCTCTTCCTAACTACCGGCATCCCTGGCACCTCTTCTGATTGTGGGTCCGTTGCAAAGTCATGGTTGCGGCACCACGCATGCTCGACTTCTTGCCAGGTTCAGTAATCAGAAGATGCACCGGGGATGCCGGCAAGTTGAAGGAGGTTCATAAGACTCTTGTGTGGGCCCAGCTCTTGATGTGTTATGTTTGGGTATGGTTCACTGCAGGGTTTGACCAATACGATCGGCAGTCTTTAAATCGGACATGTGCGACCGACATCTCTCCCGACCATCAGTTGGCCGGTGCCCCCATACACATTAGATCGTTGGCAAAGCTCATCGATATTGGTGGACACGGCTGACAGTCACGTGTGTATGGTGGCCTTAGATCGCAGTATGCATAGTAGCAGTGCCTGCGTGATCAGTAGATGGTAATTACACAATGCAGGTCCTCTGAGGACTCTTCCCTGCTCCATTCTATTACATCAGCTGTCAACGGGGGGGTTTAATATCAAGTAATTAAAGTGCAACTGTAAATTACACTCACTTTAAATGCCATTTAATTGCAATTGCCGTTCACAATGATTTATTCTTATATTATATTTTGGCCATCACATAAAGCATTTTTTTTATCTTTAGATTTATCTCCTCGCCATTTGTACAGTATCAGTTTCATTCACATTGGTTAATTACATTTAGCAATCTTTAATTCAGAACTGAAGTAGAAACTTTCTAGTCTCTAATATATAAGACATAGTCTAGACTTCTATTATCTGTTTCCACATTTCAAGGGAATGCGCCATCAGAGAACGATCTTGCGTTAAAACCAAGATTCTATGATAAATGTATTTTAAAACATTATATTGACAATGTTTTATATTTATTTTCCATATCACTGTCATAAAACCACATGGACATAGGATGCAGAAGATTGGCTCTGACTCATTGACTTGCGCAGAAGTATTTCCTGACCATATTCTGATCTGGGAAGAGGTTATTTTGCAGGGAGGAGGTGAGCTGTGACATCATCTATTGTGAATGGTGGATCCTGTGTTATCTACTGTATATAGAGGTGTTATCAGTCATTGTACAGGAGGAGGAGGTGAGCTGTGACATCACCTGTTGTGAATGGTGGATCCTGTGTTATCTACTGTGTATAGAGGTATTATCAATCATTGTACAGGAAGAGGAGGTGAGCTGTGACATCACCTATTGTGAATGGTGGATCCTGTGTTATCTACTGTATATAGAGGTGTTATCAGTCATTGTGCAGGAGGAGGTGAGCTGTGACATCACCTTTTGTGAATGGTGGATCCTCTGTTATCTACTGTATATAGAGGTGCTATCAGTCATTGTACAGGAGGAGGAGGTGAGCTGTGACATCACCTATGGTGAATGGTGGATCCTGTGTTATCTACTGTATATCGAGGTGTTATCAGTCATTGTACAGGAGGAGGAGGTGAGCTGTGACATCACCTATTGTGAATGGTGGATCCTGTGTTATCTACTGTATATAGATGTGTTATCAGTCATTGTACAGGAGGATGAGGTGAGCTGTGACATCACCTATTGTGAATGGTGGATCCTGTGTTATCTACTGTATATAGAGGTGTTATCAGTCATTGTACAGGAGGAGGTGAGCTGTGACATCACCTATTGTGAATGGTGGATTCTGTATTATCTACTGTATATAGAGGTGTTATCAGTCATTCTACAGGAGGAGGTGAGCTGTGACATCACCTATTGTGAATGGTGGATTCTGTATTATCTACTGTATATAGAGGTGTTATCAGTCATTCTACAGGAGGAGGTGAGCTGTGATATCACCTATTGTGAATGGTGAATCCTGTGTTATCTACTGTATATAGAGGTGTTATCAGTCATTGCACAGGAGGAGGTGAACTGTGACATCATCAATTGTGAATGGTGGATGCTGTATTATCTACTGTATATAGAGGTGTTATCAGTCATTGTTCAGGAGGAGGAGGAGGTGAGCTGTGACATCACCTATTGTGAATGGTGGATCCTGTGTTAATGATTGCATGTTTAGATATTGTCTTTTGCATTATCCTGTCTGTCTGTGTTTATAATGAGACTGCTCATCTTGAGAAGGGAGAAAATTTTGGATGAAGTAAATTGTAAAGTGGCTGGTTTTCACAAGCAATGTTTTAATCATTTAAAATGACTAGACAGCTCTTTAAAAGGGTTTTTCCACTACTAGGATCTCACCTCCCACATTGGCGCCATTTTAGCAGCGGCGGTTCTTGTAGTCCCGGGGCTTTCTTGCCGTTGTTTTGACACATGACCCAGGCGCCAAATCAGCGCTGACGTCACTGTCTCCGCCTTCGAACAAATTGAACATGAAGAGGAAGATGGGGCTGCAGCTGATCTCTGACTTCCTCTTCATGCTGAATTCATTTGAAGGAGGAGACAGTGATGCCAGTGCTGATTGGGCACTGGACACCATGTGTCACAAGACCGCACAAAAGCCCTGACACTGCTGGAATGGCGCTGGTACGAGAGGTGAGTATAGGCCTTTTTATTTTATTGGGGCCAATCATTTAGATCAAGAAGGGGTTGTCCAAGTACAGTAGTGGGTAACTCCTTTAAGATTTTTTTTTAAAGTTTTGTTTTCTATTTTGGTCCCCTATAGTTTTGGCAAGAAAAAAACATTCCAAAATCTAAAGTGTATGACAGTGAATGTTTCAACATTGTCACTTTCGTAGTCAAAAAACCCGAAGTACATAGAGAGATAATGTTACATCTTGAGGCTTTCATGTTTCACTGAAACATCAGGTCCTAAATATTTTTGGAAACAAACATGACTCAACACAAAACAAATAAGTGAAATATCTCAACACCTTCCTCATCCAAGGAAAGCTCAAGATTGCCCAGATTGGCATGTAGAGTGCCTGGCAACGATTGCGGTGAGATCTGCCAATCTGTGCTGGCATGTTCCTTAGATTCACGCTAACGTGACTATTTCCTGGATCCCCTGGGCCATTGTATCTCAGGCTCAATTTATCAGATCTGGATGAGGACCAGACACTTGCTTGATGACACTGCGTCTGCATTTGGAGCATAGTTTGTTACAACTTTATTCTATTTCATTGTATCCTGCATAAATCCTCTCATGTTTTAGCACTAAGTGCAAAACAGTCCGATCTTGGACCACAGTGCATGGACTGGCCATGAGTCTCCCAACCGGATCATGACTGTAATCTCTTACGATTTAGGAATGATACAATATGGTTTTGTCATTGTGCTGTTGCTGTTACTCTGCTATGGAATCAGTTTGGTCTTTTAGAAGTTTGTACCAACCCTAACCCTTTGTGCGTTTGCCAACGATCTTGCTATGTTAATCTCTGTGGATCCTTGGTTCAGAATTGAATTTTCTCCTACTGCTGTTGTTGCTACTGGGCAGAACACAAGAGTTCAGCCTGAGAATAAACTTCTGGAATCTTCATACATGCTTCTACAGTCGAGTTGAAGCTATCTGATGAAGTTGTTGGTGTGAGTACTGGTTCATAGAAATGCTGTCTCAAAATCTCCACACTTGCAGCCTAGTTATGGAGTAAAAAAAGTCAACACCGTATATATTTCTATGAGCCTGACATGCTCAGGTTGGCAGAACCAAGGCCAGACTGTGCACTTCTGTACCGATTTGCAGGGATATCTGAATGAGTCCTAAGACCCGTTGCAGTCAGTTCATCTCCGTAGTGTCTTGATTTTTAAGTGGTTATCCATTCTAGTTAGAACCAATACAATCATTGTACATTGGATTTACTTCCAGGTTTGTATCAAATTCCCAGAAAACCAAGCGCAATGCTAGTTAAAGGTGTTGTCCAGTGCAGACAAAAATATTTGCCGATACCCTATTGGAGACTTATTAAAAAAATAATAATACGACAAGCCTACAACCTGCAGTGATCCCCAGTCTACTGAACCTCCACATGACCAGCTCAATCCTCACCTACTGCATCCTCACCCATCCCCTGCAGACTGTGAGCCCTCGTGGGCAGGGTCCTCTCTCCTCCTGTACTTGTGTGTGCCTTGTTTTACTCATGTTTATTGTACTTGTCTATATTTGCCCCATTCATATGTAAAGCGTCATGGAATTAATGGCGCTATAAAAAATGAATAATAATAAAAAACAAACAAACAAAAAAAAAAACGAGATTGTTACTTGGTCTTCTTATCCTTAAACCAGCGTTTAGAGTAATAAGAAAGATATTTTCTGTAATGAGCAACTGTGCACTATATGGACAGCCTAGTTATTCAATTTGTGCTATGGTGGAGCTGCAAGAGAATTAAACAGTTGGTTCCCTCCACAGATTATTTCTAATTGATGAGGGTATCTGAAGCAAAAGTTTACTTGCCATTTGTCACAGGATGTGTGAGTAGACTATTTCTGGCCATCATATGATTTGTTTTCTGCATTTTTCACCGGTCCCCCCACCGAGCACAGGCTCAATCACTTTTTTTTAGTTGTCTCTAAGCGAGTGGGTGGAAACTAGCTGCTATGCTGTCTCCCTTTCACAGCGCAAACATTAATGAAGGATTCATGCTCTCCTATTTCTATGTATTAAAAATATTGATGAACAAAAGTGCTCGCTACTCGAGTTTGCATCGGGTGCTCAGGTACACACCTGCAACACCCGTTAGGGTCGGATGGCTCTTAAAGGGGTGGTCATGGCAGCAACTGACCCAGTCCGTGGCCCTGGGCGCGCAGTAAAAGGGGAATGAGGGAAATGTTTGTAGGGGATAAAGGAAATTGTTTGTGACGCCACCTGTGGTACTCGGCCTGAAATGGCTGACGCTGCTTAAAGGGATCCGCTGGGGCCGATGGTGATGCAGCTTAGATGGTTTTGCCCCCCACAGGTGGAGCGGAGGCCCCAGAGCTACCAGGACAGTCTATGAGGGGTTGTGGATGTTGGGGTGCAGGAATCATTGGAAGACACAGGGACTGTAGTCTCAACCATTAATTGTAGGTACCTTCTGAAGCACAGCTAACAGGTAGTATTGGAGATCCGGGCAGCCTGGAAGCAGTTCAGAATTCCCCTAGCCAGGTGGGGTTGGAGGCCTCCCTACTGCGCTGTTCTTTGATGCTTGGTACTTTTAGTTCTCCTCAAGTCCCTCTCTCAGTCTGTCCCTCAGGTGGAACACTACCCACATGGCAGGCAGCTCAAGCCTTTTCCAGGTGTCACTCCCTTGTGGTGACTCCGGGCTCCTGTATGCGGCTGTGCCTTCGGGTGTCAGCTGGGGCCAGGAGACCTGCAATCTCCTGTTTTCCAGATTCGGCTGCAGGGCCTGCAGTTCCCACCCAACCAGGGACTCCGGTGTCTGGTCTGCTGCGCTCAATCCTGGGGTGAGCTCAGTCGCAGCTCCACTCCCAGTCTCTCTCACACATTTCCTCTCCCTTCACTGTCTCACACTGAACACTAACTAACCCTGCCTCCAGGCCAGGACTTATAAGGAAGCTTACTTCTGGTCTGGAGTCAGGAAAGGTGTTGTATGCCAGCGTACCTGCTAAGGGGATCCCTTCTTGCTTCCAGGCATGGCATCACCCCCTGTGAGGGAGGCAATGCCATTGTGGCAACCGGACTCCTGGGGTGCCACACACCGAGTATCACGGGTGCTCGAGTCCCCATCCTGCATGTTTCACGGCTGTTAGACAACCAAAATAAACCATGAGGGGTTTGCCTGCCATACATGGGAAATCCCCGTATGTTTTTGGGCTGTCAAACAGCCGTGAAATATGTGGCGCGGGGACTCGAGCACATCGCTCAAGCACCTGCGATACTCGGTGCGTACCCGAGCACCCGATGCAAACTCAAGTAGCGAGCACTTTCGCTCATCACTAATGTACATCTTTTTGCAGCATTACTGAGCAGTGTAGCTGTTAATGCATCACTTGGGTGAAAAACATGTACTAAAAAGCAGCAGCACAGTCTACACCTTCTCAAATATTTCTTACCACCTCCTCCTTCTCCCATCCCAATAAACCTCAATTGGGGAGTAGTGATGAGCGAATGTGCTTGGATAATGTCTTATTCAAGCATGCTCGGGTGTTATCCTAGTATTTTGGGCGTGCTCATATATTATATTCGAGTCCCTGCGGCTGTTAGACAGAAGCAGCATATATAGGAATTACCTGTTTGTTAGGGAATCCTCACATGTGTAGAGGCTGTCTTACAGCCTTCAAGTCATGCAGCCACAAGGACTTGAGCATAATATATGATCACACCCGAGACACTAGGATAACACCCGAGCATGCTCAGATAAGACCTTATCTGAGCACGTTCGCCCATCACTCACAGGGAGCTGTAATCTGATCCCTCAGTGACCTGGTAGTCAATCTTCTCTTAACCAAGACAGATTTTAGTAGTCTTTCAGAGTGAAATATGAGTTCAAGAAGCAGGGGTTGGTGGTGTTAATGAAATGGCTCATAAGTGGAGAAAAAAACATTTCCCTAATAAAATGAAATACAAAGTTTCATATATTGACTTGATCTGTGCAAGTTCCGTGCATTCACAGTAACCATTTTTGTTTTACATTGCGTTCGGATTGGTTATTGTTATCACGCTTCATAAAACAGACGCTGTGAATAAATAAAAAAAACAGGGTTGCATTCCTTCACCGTCCATTTTGACTGTGTATTCTGTTATATAGGTAACGTACACCTTTCTGGTTGCTCCTGTGTCTGAAGCAGCCCTGCAAATTGTGACTGAAGCAGAAACGCGCGTCAGGGATGGGTGTGAGCCCCACTTGATAAATCACAGGCAAAGAATCCCACCTTAAATATCAACCTGGAAGGTTCGTCATTCTCCTTTATTTTTGCTACATATAAAGACACCAAAAGATAAAACATTGTCTCTCCATCCAATGCCTCGCTCCCTTTCTCCTCAGCCAGTCGGATATCTAACTCGCCGCTCGGAGAATTTCCTTCTGATTTATTATACCCAAAGTGAACTGATGTGTAAACCTGACACATTTGATAACCTCCTGTGAAGTATTCTCACTCACCAGCAGATTGAAAAATAAATGAAAAATACGCAGGAATCTGAAAAGTGTCGTTGGATTCCCATCCCCTGAATTGGCTCTGCTCATTCTGAAGGTTTAGATTGCTCTAAATACCCTGGATTTAAAGGTACAGGGAAATGTATCAACCGGGGGAAAAATTGTACAAACTCATTTCTCGTGGTTATTAAATGGTCTTACATCCTGACGGAGCCGGATTCTATCTATACAAAGGTGGGCTTTTAAAGATTGGGGGATGTAGAAGATACTGAAATAATAATATGGCATACTGAAGTGGATAAAGAAGCAGTAAACATTCAAAAAATCCCTGCACTTCCTACCTCCTCTTTTTCATGTCCTATTTTGTCTTCTGTTACAATTAAAATGGAGAAATATAGAAAGATATTATAGAAAGATATTTACTGTATGATTCTGTCCTTTTCACTTCTCCGGATCTGGCTGTTAGACAACTGGCTGGCTGCAGCAGGAGCCTCCCCCCACTGCTCTGGTTGTAGGAAGTCAAAAGTTCACTAAGCTTTGCTCCTTGGTTAAGTGGGTAAAATTTCAGTCTCCAACTGTTAACAATGTAACTGTTTAGCAAATGAACCTTTTTTTTCTAGAAACAGCACCACTGTTGACCACAGGTTCTGTCTGTTATTACTACTTGGTCTAATTCAATTGGTTGAGAACAGACAGATCCCATGGAAAAAATCGTGTTTTTTTTTCCCAAGCTCAAGCCTTACAATTTTATTTCATAAATCAATAGTACACATGAAAATAAGAAACTTTAGTAAGAGTAGTAATTTGCTATAATATTTAGCTTTTACCTAGCCCATTAAATATAGTATTTCCAACAATTCGTAAATTGTGGAGTAGCAAAAAAAAATGAGCAAATGGGAAAAAATGTAAAGTAGAAGTTCTACCGAAAATAGGATGGTGGTGTGTCCCCTGAGGGTTATAGTCCTAAATACACCTTAGTATTATCCCCAAGAATGTGCCGAGCAGCAGATCTCGCTCGGCTGCTTGCTGTGTACCGTCCTCATCTCCCCTACGGATCAGTAGATGAGAGAACTTTTGATGTTATCTCATTGCATACTGCAATTCCGCCTCCTCATATCCAAGAAATGCTTCACAAAATAGACAGTTTGTTGCTTTTCTTCAATCCTCACAATCCTTGCCTGCTCCTCATTACACCTGCCTGTATGGCTAATGTTAGATGCATGAGAGCTAGCTTGCAGGAGACGGGACGGATAGGTGACATGAAAGAAATGCATTAAAATTATTTCAGCTCAGTTATATATATATATATAAAAAAAAAACATTTTCGGATGTGGAGCAATTACAATGTACAGTATCTAATTGTTTAGTCACATCGTGGAAGTCGTCCGACCACCTACTTCTGCATTATGCATTCCTGCTTAGTGCATAGTCATGTCCTGTTGCACTAACTCGGGAATTCGTTGTCATTTTGAGCCTTATTTATCCTCTTGCTTGACCCTTTTACATAAGTCAGGATAAATAAGATATGGGAATGGATGCATTTCATCTCGTTCCACTAAAATAATTTCAACTAATGCTTTCCAATACGTAGTCTACCGGTGAGGTTAAGCCATCTGCACAGAAATGTAAAAAAAAAAAATGGAAGAATCTCGAAAATGTTACTCTAATTTCTGGAAATGTCTTCCTCTGATTATTAAATCTGAAAGTCACAATAACTCTTGGGGCATCGTTTCTCATGGAAGAGAGATGGAGCATGGAGACCAGTGTTCCATGGGACTAAAGTGTGGAAATCAGCTCTTCCCGAAACATCCATCAATAGATTATCTTTCGCGACAAGGAGTGGAAGAGGAGTGTTTTTCTTCCTTCCGATCCTGTGGACCACTCCCATGATCATGGGGAAACTTTCCTAAAAAAAAAACGCAAACCTGGTACTATGTTTATTATAATGTAGAATAGATTCTACGGTACCATAAAAGTGCAATCCTTTATTTCTAAAATTGTTTCTTGCCCAAAGGATTTGGTCTTTACTCAATCATAATTTAGCCACATGATGCCAATGTCTACTTATGGATAAAAAAGAACTAGGAGACAAAAGAGCGCAATAGGGTCTTATCCGATGATAACGGAAGGGTAGGAAATGTGAGAACACTCACCTGGCGTGGTTGCAACCAAGCTACATGAGATGGACATGTATTCAGCCGCTGCAGGACACCGGTCAAGTGTGGACCCATGGAACACGGAGAACAGGAAGGAGGTGTCATTCAATGCGCTGCTGAAGGAAGCTTGATGGAAAGGTGAAATCAACAGTATTTTATTGGAAAGGTTTACAGGTCAACGTGTTTCAAGGTCTCATACGACCCCTTCATCAGGACAAAAACCTTATTTGTTATGATGATGAGGGCGTGTGAGACCTTGAAACGCTTCGACCTGTACACCTTTACAATAAAGTACTGTTGATTTCACCTTTCCATCGAGCTTCCCTCAGCAGCGCATTGAATGACACCTCCTTCCTGTTCTCCAATGTCTACTTATATCATGCAACAGCAAGTACTGAACAAGATTTATGTCTGAAAACATTTGATTTGGAGTCCGCAATTTAAAGCTACAATTTGGCTGTAAAAAAACGAGTCAAATTGAAGACAGTTTACAGGCAAGTATCAATCAAATATGACTTCTATTCTTCTATTGAGTTCCAAAATGGTAAAGTGCAAGTTGTGACCGAATATGTCTCCAAACATTGTGTTATGATTGTGGTTCACAGTATGATCCTACAGACAATCATTAGATTCAATAACACATTGAAACACATGGAGCCAGTGTGTTGGCACAGAAGACTGGAAGACATATGGGATAGCAAGGACTTGAATGCATTAGAAGTCATGGAACCAGGAGAAAGGAATGAAAAGTCCGATACAAGCACAGAGCAAGGCAGGGGACCACAGGAGTTTTGCAAAGACATGCATAGTGTCCATTAACAGTTTGCAATGCTTACTGCAGTCGATGGGTAAACAGGGAGGTAGAAAGTGGAGGATAAGTCAGGAGGTCTGAGGGTATGCAGGAATCACAGGAGTTTAGGAAAGATGAATGTACAATGTGAATAGAGTCCAATAAAGGTTTGTAATGCTTACTGCAATTGATGGGTTAACAGGCTGGTAGAAAATGAAAGGTTGGCCAGCAGGTCCGAGGGTATGCAGAAATTACAGGAGTTCAGAAAAGATGATGACCAGATAGTGGAGCACTCCAAACAGCAACTGAACACATAAGTCTCAATACTAAGACACAGGTGTGTATCTAATGGGCTCTTAAGGATGTGACATCACTTAGTCCCATTGGGCAACCTGTAAAACCCAATGTGGAGTACAACAAATGTTGGTGGCCATAGAGGAAAGGAGCAGAGCCCACAACAGCTGGGACAGGTGTATAACAATAAGTTACACATATAGCCCAGAACATCAGCTTGCCTTTCCACATGGCCTCAACTCTTGGCATGTGAATCTGACTTCTGTTCTCTGCTGAGTCTTGATGGCTTAGTCCATGGCTCTGTAACTACCTACAGACCTGACACAGATTAACTCTTCTTGGCTACTTGTTCCTTGTTTGAATTACTATTTCATTGCTCCCATCTTTGGCTTTGCTCCCTGACTACTTTCTTGTCTTGTCTTCTAGATAACACGTCTGTCACAAATACTTCTCCTCGTCTTGACTGATGGCTTTTCCTGACTAAAGGCCTACAGTACATACGTATTTGCTTACAGTTGGCCAAGGTATAGGTGGTCTCACGATTCTTACCCAACAGATGAAGTCAGGGAAAAGGAGGATCGGGGAGTTCAAATTAAAACACTTGATCTTTTGATTCTCCCTGGAAATGAAATATTGGAGACTGAAAGTGGCTTATTCCACCATGATTAAGAGTCAACAGGTTTGAAACGTGTCGGCCAATACTAGGACCTCGCTCCTGTGTGTTTGTATGATTGTTTCCATATATTTTAAACAGATGAAATAAAGATAATTTTTTTTACTTAAGTCTTAGATTGCATCAAGTAAAATGCTAAGAGCATTGCTATTTCATGCACAGCTGGCAGGTTCTTTTGTAATTGTAAAGTGAAGAGTACAAACCTTTTATTTGATCTTATATATTTTTTATATCTTAAGTTTCAAATAAGGTGATGGAACAAATTAGGTCTTTGTTGCAGGAAAAGTAACAGACTAGATACAACGCGCCCCGGTCCTGGTTGACACTGGCTCAGTATTAGGGTCGGTTGTCAGTCAGTGCGGGGAGCGTGGTTACAGCCGCCGGTCTGTATACTCAGAGCGGTGACTAAACCTGTACCAGAGCCGCCCCCATGACTGAGACTGGAATGCTACCAGGAGGAATAAAGTTCATTTTCTCCCCGCAGTATTCGGCTATGTGCAGACACCAGGCAGGGTAACAACATTAAATTTAAATATAGGAGAAGAATGAGTATCAGATAACCATAGTGTAAAAATATCTTCATTTTATTAAGGTATTAATATAAAATCATAAAGAAGTAAAGTGGCAAGATGCACAGACAAACACAGAAAGCAGGGTCACACACAATCACCATGAACAACCAGAATAGGTAAAGCAATAATACATGGTAGTATTAGTGAATCAGACCTGTCCCAATGTGTTACCAATGCATGGTAACAAGTGAAAACACACAGTCAATAAATATAACCAAGGGACAAAGTTTACCAGGGAATGGGATGGGTGACCCTGAGCCGGATGGCAAGACCCCAACGTGCATTTCGCGTGTTTAAGGCTACGTTCACATTTGCGTTCTGCCGGGCTGCGTCGGGCGCAGCCGCGGCGACGCATGCGCCATGCGCCCCTATATTTAACATGGGGGCGCATGGACATGCGTTTGCATGCGTTTTGCGATGCATGCGTCTTTTTTGCCGCAAGCGTTAGGGCGCAGAGGACGCAGCAAGATGCATTTTTTTTGCGTCCAAAATCCGGCAAAAAAAGGACGCATGCGTCGCAAAACTATGCGTTTTGCATGCGTTCTTGTTTGCGTTGTGCGTTGCGTCGCCGATGCAGCCCCGCACAACGCAAATGTGAACGTAGCCTAAGACGCCGCTTTCTTAACACCCCTGTGTTTTCACCATGTACACTCTGATGTCAAAAGCCTACTTGACTCTGGAATCCATGACTCAGAGTAAAGATGGAGGAAGGTGTCGCGTGCCATGGAGAAGTAAAGAAACTGAAGGAAGCAGCGTGGAGGATCTGGCAGGGCAGGTGAGCAATATTTTTAATTAATTCTTTTAAACTCTTTCCCAATCTCCTGTCTTACCGGAAACCATTTTAGGTGAATTTGCACAAAGCTAAGGTTATGCATCTGTCTTGGCTTGGCAAGGCTTCACCACCTTCCCCCATGGCTGCTGTCCTCTGCTGTGCTCCACGCTGGGTTTTACAAGTGGCCCGGCTTGCTCCCAGGTGATCATCTGTCTGGGTCTATATAACGCCCACTAAGACACACACCTGTGTCTTGCTATTAACTCTTTGCTTTACTGTGTACGATTACCTTGGACTTTCCTTCGCACTGTCTACCTGTGGCCTCCAGTGCTCCAAGTCCTCGCTTCATATGTGCCTTCCTGCTGTTTCATCAACTCCCGGGATCCATGTGTCCACACCGACATGGAACTTAGAGGATCCATCTCACAAAGAGAGCAGTAAAAGTGAATTGTAAGGAATTTGGAACATTCCTGATTTTTTTGGTAAATTTACGTCAAATTTGATTCAGCTTGAACCAATTCACTCATCTCTACCATTGTATAATAAAAGCATGGAAACAAGTCACGTCACATACTAAGCTGCAATCGGGTCATTATTTTATCAGATCTCTAGGTAGTAATACAGCCTGAGCGTGCTCCTAGTAAAGGTAGACACAGTTGCACCTTATACCCATCATTAAGTACCTAAGATTGATATTCTATACAAAGAGCTGAAAAATAATTGTCCTTCCCCCGTTCTTATGATCAGCCATGCAGAGGTCACTATGCATTATTAAATACCTTGTATGTACAAAATGCATTATCTGAGCCGGGGTCTTGAAACGCATCCGCACAAACACGTCTTGGGGTCTCCTTAGTTACAGACCCATTGTGAATGCAGAGAGAGTCCAGGCAGCTGCAGGAGCAGTAATTAGGGTCTATACATCCTTCACAAACACTAACTAGGTCAGTATTTCTGCTGGCAGACAGTGACTAAGTGCCAATCTGCTTAATATGAGCATTGTTTATAAATGCTGAGGGTTGAAAACAGGAACGATAAGTCATTCTTACTGGTGAGCCGGCATCAGAATAACAAGGAGCATGGAGAGGGGGTAGAAATAGATGAAGGGAGAGGGGGAGAGGGAAGAGAAACTGAGCTGGAGAGAGATAGAGATCAAGGGAGCACGAGGGAAAGGGGCACAAACAGGAGACGCTGCACCCTTATCCATCGCGGTCATTACACAGGGCAGCGCGTTCATTAGCAGTCTACGCGCACCCGGCATAATTATGCAGTGTAGCATCTTCATTATCAGCGTACAGACAGAATGTGTGCATTATTATCAGTTTATGGAAATACTCAGCGTTGCCGTACAAAGCGCCATCATGCTGAACAAAAAAAGAATGTCTGCTCGATATAAATACTCGCTATCTCCGTCCCACAAGAGCCGGACATTTCTATATACGAGACGAAGGAGACATAGTAATAAGATGGGCACGGGGCGCAGCCTACACGTTAATGAGCCTCACTGAATGGCATTAGCATAGAAAAGGAGCTGCGTCTGCATGCTGCACTCGCCCAAGGGAATGGCGCGGCGTATTCAGCACTGTGTTGCAATCCGAGCTTATTCCACTAAATGACACAAAGTGGCATTACGAATTTCTTTTCTCTTCTCGTTTGTGACTTTTTAGCAAGAACTTGTTCATGGAAAACTAAATGCCCGCTCTTGATATTGAATCGCCAACTTGCACCGAAATCTTTAGATGTTCAGCGAGTTGTCCGGAACTTTAAAGGGAACCTGTCACCTGAATTTGGCGGGACTGGTTTTGGGTCATATGGGCGGAGTTTTCGGGTGTTTGGTTCACCCTTTCCTTACCCACTGGCTGCATGCTGGCTGCAATATTGGATTGAAGTTCATTCTCTGTCCTCCATAATACATGCCTGCACAAGGCAAGATTGCTTTGCACAGGCGTGTACTATGGAGGACAGAGAATGAACTTCAATCCAATATTGCAGCCAGCATGCAGCCAGCGGGTAAGGAAAGGGTGAATCAAACACCCAAAAACTCCGCCCATATGACCCAAAACCAGTCCCGCCAAATTCAGGTGACAGAGTCCCTTTAATAATGATGGTCTATCCTTAGAATAGGTCGTGTATGTCTGATCAGTGGGGGTGCCACACTCGGCATCCCCACCGATCAGATGTTCCTGGTGTCGGCGGTGGCAGGAACTGTTCATTTACAGAGCTGCATTGACGGAATTGTGGCCGAGGACAGGCACTGCACATCTGCCACCCATTCAAATCAATAAGAACAAATGTGCAGCATTTGGCCATGGCCGGAATTACTTCGACGGAGCTGTGAAGCTCCATAACTCAGCAGTTCCGGCCCTGCCGACACCTGGCACAACTGATCAGCGGGGATGCCCCCACCGATCAGATATTGATGACTTATCATAAGGATAGGCCACCAATGTTAAACTCCCTGACAACCTCTTTCAAGTCTACGGTAAGGTGAACATATTTTTCAATCCGTGTCAAAGGCGCAAATTAGACAAATGCTTTTCAACAGCTCATGTGAGAAAAGTCAGAGCATGCTCAAATCAAATACCGATGTGAGAACGAAACCGACCTATCGGACTCAATAGTTGACCAAAACCCATACATATGGCACCTGCTGTTCTCAAGAATCCATTGCAAAAATGATGCACAAAATTGATGCAATAGTGGATCTGTCCATAGAGTTGAGCACTAAGGTGCGGACCAGATAAAGAACACTTATAACTGGCAGCTGGAATCAGAGGTTTAGGAGTTTAAAGAACGGGCAGCCCAACGCGAGGCTCACAACAGCGAGTAATCATAAACTAGCTAAGAATTAACCACAAGTCCGAGCAATTAAATAAGAAAGGTAAAGGTAAAACAGAGGACAAGTATGGCTGATACACTTTTTAGATTGCAGACGTGAAAAAAAAGCTTTGTTATACGGATATAATAAAGGGACATATAGATGGATATGATTCAAGCACAGGTAGAATATCATACAAAGATGCAAATGAAAAACTACAAGTTTTTCCAGATGCGAAATACAAGATTTATCACACACATCTGAACTTAGACTGAGAGGAGGTAAAATATTTATGCCTTATTGAGTTGTCTAGCAAAGACAACCACCCATTTCCAGATTGAACCTGCAGCAGCGATTGGGCCTTCTCCACACCAGCAAACCACTGATTTCATGAGAGTAAGGGCGCATTCAGACGTCTGTGAAAATCAGTCCGAGATTGGACCACAATGCACAAACTGGTCGCGAGTCTCCTGACTTTAGCATGTGAACCTCATAGAAATATATGAAGCTTTCACAGTCGGGTCGGGAGGCACGTGGCAAGTCCATGAGCTGTGGTCCAATCTTGGACCGATTTGCACGGACGTCTGAATGCGCCTGAAGGATCAGGGAATCAATTCTAAACAAATTCATTTAATTTGGAATTTCCTAAAATTCATGGATCCTAGTGAATCTGAATTTTTGGGAATTTCAATTTTAATCCAGCAAAATGGTATCCAGCCTCTGGCATTTTTGTTCGATTTTTAAATTGGCTAGAAAGGGGTTAAAAAACAATAAAAATTCATATTCACCGAGACCTAGTAATTTTCATATTGACTACATCTGTTACTCGCCACTGGTAAATTTGAACATGCTTGAAACAAAGAAAGGTGTCGGCAATTTTGTCCCGCCCATTTTGGGGTTTAGTGTCAAATTATATCCAATTTGCCTTTTACTCTATGTTTTTATGTTGATTAAATATACACAAAGGAAATAAACATGTGTATAACAAAACATGCGTAAATGCAATAATTTTCTGGAAGAAACACTACAAGGCTGCCAACACTTTCGGCCTTGTCTGTAGCCCAAAAAGATGAGGTTTCGCTATTTTTAATTCAAGCACCTGATCCTTTGCTTTTCTTTTATATCCATTGAAGACACAAAACTGTTGGCCAACCTGACTCCCTATGGGTACCGGGGAGTTGGGAGAGACAGCTGTCAGTCAACAGCTATCTACGACATATTGGTTGATTCACAAATAACCAACAAGATCTTAGAATTAATCTATTCTGTGAGTGAAACAAACAAAGCGAATGCAGAGATAAATGAATCGATTTTATGCAAATGGAATTTGCCTCCAATTTTTAGAAAATGGTTGAACCTTGACAAAATTCTTATGATTCGATTTGCTCAAATCACCTAAAATCACTTCCAACTTTTTGCAGATTGCAGAAGATTATTTTTGTAAGAGAAGGCTCAAATGACCTCAGATTGTCTGCTTGGTCTTCCACATAATGCCTCACAGCTATTACATCACAAGCTGTAGCACAGCCAATCAGAAGGGACTATGATAGTCTGGATAAAAGTAAAAGCAGGGAACGCAGCAGCCAGTTTTGAGTGAATCTGGATAGTGAGAAGACGTCACATCTCACAGCTTTGTCATACTTAGAGAGAGAAAGACGTAAAACACTGAATAAACATTACAGACAGTGTGGGACAGTACAGCAGTGAAGAATGATTATCTTTTGTTTTTCCATAGCCATATATGTTGAGCTTACTTTCACATTACTAAAGCTTTGTTAAAGAGCTGAAAATAAGTTTCACACAGATACAGTAGACCTCATGGGGTCTCGATTCAATTCTTATTTTTTTTTAACCTTGGTTATCTAGCAAATTCAAGCTCGAAAAGATTATTTCATCTCTAGGTCCATGCACAGAGAGTGGACCATCAGAATATTTTCTCAGGTGGCCTTGAGAAGCTCCAGTCCAACAGTATTCATAAGAAATGACCAAGAATATTCTGTTCAGTTATGAATAAAATGGTTAAGGTGTGGCAATCCGACCATTTACAGCCTCCTCGAAGGTTAGATCTCATCAATCAATACAGTGCATGGGTTTCTACCTGGTGACATTTGTTTTATGCTAATGTTAGTAGATTATGGAAGTCTCTACCACCTTTCATTCCAGAAACAATATCACAACAGTTATGATACTGCTATTAAAGGCTTCATATCATGAAGCATTTTCAGGGCTGGCTTGTTTAAAAATCTACCATCTACGCACTTGAAGAAGCAATTCATGAAACCAGCCAAGGACTAAGCCATCCTTCAAGAAAAGATCAATGTTTTCCATTCCAAGTAATTCTAGTGCAGCCATCCTGTTCCCCATTTTAAATGGCTGACTCGAGTTTTCGCTTTAAAGGAGAGGCATTGGTGCTATTACTTCTGTTGGGTTTTTGGAGACATGCATCAGAAAAAAAATACAAGGTAAGCAGTTCACGAAGGAGCAGGGGATTAAAACCCGTTGTATTTTTGCAAGCTTTGGTAGCGTCACAATAAGAAAATAAAAAGGCCAAGTGTAAATTCAATCCGCTTTAAAACCATGACACATTTACAGAATCACAATTCATTTAGACAAGGTCTCAAATACAGTCGTCTGCAAATCATTTAAAAACTGATTTTCACATATTAAAAAGTTGTGAAACGTCGTATGAATCTTGGCAGTGGCGCTTGCTATGCTTTCTGTTTTGCATGCAAAAGTTGCCGAAAGCTATGAGCTAGTTGTCAGAACTTTCTATTTTCAGAGAAAACAGCTTGAAAAGACAACTAATAAGTAAGATATTAAAGTCTTGTGAAGGGTTCAAATGATCTTCATCTATTAGGATCAGCTGAACGGTAATATGTACACTAACGCCAGCACGCGAAGGCTTGGGGAGAGGGGTGATCGGCCAACGCGTTGACTTGGACCAAAAAGGGTTGGATCCCCAAAAAAATCAAGACATTTTTATAACAAATTTGTAAGTAAAACTAAAATAAATAGATTTGATTTATTGTCTACACTAGAGATAACCAAAATTGCCCTAAAAATTGACAAAGTAGCTCAAATTTGGCAATTAAGTTGAATTTATTTGAAGCCAATCGAACGATCCTCAGTTGCCGGTAAAAAGCCATTTATTAATATTTGAGTTCACTGGACCGATGGGCCAGGAAGAAGTGAAAAAGCAATAAATTATTATACTCACCTTACCCCTCAGGTGTCCTTGCTACCGCGGCTTCTCATCAGTCCTGCTCTAATGTTCTAAGGCACCCACTACTCTATAGCGCCAGTCTCCGCTAGAATCTTTGCTGGCATTTATGGTGCTGGCTAGGCCCTCAACATACTTTCTGATGTCATGACATGACCGCGTGAAGTGACGCATGTTCTGATGTCAAGATGTCAATATGTGTGTTGACGTCTAACTGGTGTCAGGGAAGACTGAAGAAGACACTGGCGTTGGAGAGGAATGGGTGCATTAGGAAGTCAGCAGACCCATGTGAATCCAGCAAAATGGGAGTTGGTTGTCGTTTTGCTAGAGTTCTGCAATTAAAATTTCCCAAAATTCCAATACGCTAGAATTTGCAACATTTGGAAAATTCTAATTATTTAGAACCTATTTGCTCATTTTTTGTCCATGTATAATCATCCAATAATAGTTTAGTTCACTGAGTGTGCAACAGTGCACATAAGTTGTGAATTTCTAGATTGAAGCCCTCACCATTAAAACTATTCTTTTGGATCTACAAATGCTAAGCCACTCTCTGTCTTATCCAATGTGAAAAAATAATGTTTACGTCTGTAAATTTTCATTGGGACACTGGAACACGGAACAAGGACAACTCACATCCGTTTATATGAACTGCAACTTAGTAGCAAAATTAAATCAATGTTAAAGTTTATCTTCACGCATACCAATGTTATCCTCACATAGACCACTTTAGCTTGCAATGCAATATGCACGACATGAGCTGACAGAAGAGGAAGAATGCTCCCAAAACTCTTGTCCTTACTGCCAATTTCCCGTTGACCTAACCATCTCCACTGACCTCCCAGGAATGGAAAAGTGACCATTCTTAGGCCATAGGATAGCCATTTTCCTTATTTGTTGGCTGCTATCAATCACAATGCTGAAGTCTCTAACTGTATACTCTGAGCCAACCAAACTTCTCTCACGTCAAAGATCTCACACTTATATAACACTTTCAAACATGACTTCTCATGTGGCTGGAACTCCACCCAATTCTATATTTATTAATATCTCCTCACAGGTTTCTCATTGTCCACATAGCTTTCCAGAGTTGGCTTCTTACAGGATTGAGGCCAGATCTTGCTTAGACATCTTCTCCCAGCTCACTAACTGCTTTCCCATGACAGTATTTGGCCAATTCTGCATCACATCATTTTGGCTCTTCTTGCCCTCTGAGTCTCACACCACACACACTATCACTTGCTCTTCTATGCCTGCTGAACTCATACAACTAGAGCAGCGTTACGTACATGCCCTGGTCTGTTTGAATTTCTTGCGCTCCACATTGGGCTTTGCAAGTAGCCCTTCATGTTCCCATGTGTTGTATTTCCTGGGCCTCTATAAGGTCTCCCAAGACAGACACCTGTGTTATGGTATTGCTCTAAGACTTACTAGTAGCTCTCTAAGTAGTCTGTGCAAAGTTTCAGTCCATAGTCATGAGAACGTCTCCTGCTTGACTGTGGTTTCCAGTCCCTGAGTTACTTGTTTGCGGTATCCAGTAACCCTGCTACTTGTCAGTGGAGTACATCACCTATTAGTCTCAGTTTTCCAGTAACCTTTCTACCTGACTATTGGTCTTCAGGACTTTCCCTACTTGTCTGTGGTTTCCTGTAACCTTGCTACCTGTCAGTAAACGACCTCACCTACTTCTCTGCAGTGTCCAGAATCACTATCTACTTACCTGCTGTTTCCAGTATCTTAATTGGCCTGCGGTTTCCAGGACGTCTTTCTGACTGTCTGCAGCTTCAATGCCTTTGGTCTTCTCTATATCTCTTGCACGCCAGCAGTTTTCAACATCCTGCCTGCTTGCTTGTGGTCTCTTGGTCGTCTCCTGGCTACCTGCAGTTTCCAGCATCCCACCTGCTTACCTGTGGTCTCCTGGATGTCTCCTGCCTACCTGCGGTTTCTAGCATCCCACCTGCTTGCCTGTGTTGTCCTGGATGTCTCCCGCTTGCCAGCAGTTTCCAGAGTCCTGCCTACTTGCCTATGGTGTCCTGCCTAGCTGCGGTTTTCAGCATCCACACTGCTTACCTGTGGTCTCCTGAATGTTTCCTGCTTGACTGCAGTTTCCAGCATCCTGCCTGTTCGTTGGTGCTTGCCAGGACTTTATTAAAACTTTTAGATCTCCTCTATGTGTCCACCTGTGCCTTCTAGTGATTCCTTTTCCATGTACTACACCCACCTGCTGCATCTATGCCCGTGGACCATGTGCCCACCCGGACTTTGGGCTTAGAGGATCCACGTGACCATTTGAGCCTGCTATCTGTAATAATAATAATAATAAAAAAAAATATTAATTTTATTTCTACAGCCCCAACATATTCCACAGCACTTTACATTTTAAATAAGCAGACTCCCCTAGCAGTACATGGGGCTTCAGCCACACACGATGCCTGCACTTCCTGCTATCAGCCCCTGATATAGCCTCCCATCAGTATTAGCTATAACACAGCTCATTATACAATATACACGCTATAGGATTACATACATCCAGGGACAATAGGAAGCAGTATACACAGTCACATAGGAAAATGTCACATTTGTAAGGTATGAAAAGGCTTAGCCATTTTATCCTATGGTTGGCCCTCCATATTCACTAACGCAGCACACGGCAACCTATTAACACAGTGCAGCTACAACATACATACACGGCACGCACATGCTCTCAAACATTTCCAGATTTGCAGGTCTACAAAAAAACGCATCGCGGTAAAAAACACAGCATGTTCATTAATTTTGCGGATTTTTTTGCAGATTTCCCATTATATAATGCATTGGGAAATGTCCAGAAAAATCCGCAAAAAAAGCACCAAAAACACGCAAAAAACACATGCAGATTTCTTGCAGATTTCTTGCAGAAGATTTCAGGTTTTTCTCAGGAAATTTCTGCAAGAAATCCTGAACGTGTGCACATAGCCTTATCACGTTCGAGGCAATGATTGATGTAAAATTAATTATTTCTGGATTTTCTATTCTTTTCACAATGATCCTAACAAGAGTCAGATGTTATAAGTGACTTGAAAATACAGAATGTTAGGTAATATTTCAGATGCAGTCAAGTCTCAAAAATACACATTAATTCGTCATATAGCTGTGGCAATTTACCTAGTTGTACAGTAATTAGTTGGTACATTATGACAGCGGTACTTACATGTATAAATTAATAACTAAAACAGAAGTTGGCAAAAAAATTACTTGGCACTCCGTATTTGAAAAAAAATGATGCCTTCTTTATTGTGCATCCAGACCAAATAAATTAAATTAAACGTTTCCGGTCCGTCATAGGACCTTCATCAGAATAGCCTTATTGGAGAAAGCTGGATGTCATATGAAATTATGACGGTGATGCCAACTGGACCTGGTAGGGCTATTCACATAACAGGAGAGGAACAGCGCTACTTGAATATGCAAAGGACTTGCGACAGGAATGGCGCTGAGAGCCTCGGTGAGACATATGGCAAGCCCGTCCTTCAGTAGTAACGCCCAGGAGGGGCAGCAGCAGTTTGTCTTTCTGTTGACAAGGCGGGACTACTGGCATCATGCTGATTGACAGCCGGATTCCCCCAATTAGGCAGCAGGAGCCGGCTGTCAATCAGCATGACACCAATAGTCCCGTCCTGTGAAGAGGAAGGGAAACTGTTGCTCTGTTGACAGCAAGTCACTGAATCTCTGGCAGGAGCGGTCCATGACCGGCATCGGGTACATCAGGCAGGTTAGTTGCCTCTGTTAGCAACTACATGCCTTTTTTTTAAAGTCCCAGATATTTCCTTTAAGAACTGGTTGGAAAAGGAACAACACGGAGTAATTCAATTGGATAATTTTCCATGCAAATGCAAGGCTGAAAATTCATGGTCTAAAGAAGTTAAGGCACATTCCTAAACCACCACCTTGAGTAATAATATAACAAGCCCAAACTGAAACAAAAAATACGAGACCTCTCCACCATACTCACAACCACAATAGGGGAGCCCACTACAGAGAAGTATCATTCATAAATGCATATAGGACACTCCCAATACTGCATTATATAGAAGAAAACGGAGTATATGTCCACAAAAATATCAAGTTTATTAAATATACATAGACAGTAATCAAATATCAAACGACACAAAAAGTAGTACACAAAGGTATTGCAGGCAGAAGAGATAGCTATGGTAGCACAGATAAAAAACAGCGTGGAGAAAAACTGATGCCGTTTATATTTTCGTAAGGTGCATAGTGCAACAATTAAACAAAGGGGGAAGGGGTCAGGGTGTATCAGGTCTAAATAGGCTAATCAAGTCTGTGTGGACTACCATAGCTATCTCTTCTGCCTGCAATACCTTTGTGTACTACTTTTTGTGTCGTTTGATATTTGATTACTGTCTATGTATATTTAATAAACTTGATATTTTTATGGACATATACTCCGTTTTCTTCTATATAATGCACCACCTTGAGTATTAGCGGAGTTCATCCTATCGTTGAGTATGAAACATGTATATACAAAATGAGTTCCTGGTTGGGCCATATTTGGGCATGGTAAGGTGCTTCCATGCTCCAACTAGAAGCAATGCCACGAGAGGGGAATATCTCAGTAATATGGCATACAATGAAACATGCCTCTGTTCAAAACCTCAAGTATATGGGGAAACAGCAGTGACTCATAGATTTGTATATTAGCTGAAATATGGATCTATACAATGGATCTGACCAAAAAACATTCCCTTCAGCCCTCCATAGACATTTGACTTGGTCAAGAATGTATGTGTTCTTAGTAAGAAGAGGGAAATTACCAACTGCTAGACACCAGGGTTGCCAACTTTATTTTATATTTTTTTCTGGACAACTTCACAAAAGATTAAGAACGGACAACTTTTTTTTTTACTGATACATTAGAAAACGTAATAAACCATTAGGATTTTAAGTGATCTGTGTCTACAGCCCATAAATCTGATGTGAAGTCATTATCTGCATTCACTGTGATCTGCTCATTAGATTGTCAGCCCATCCTGGTGAAATCAGCAGATTCGTCCAACTTTAATTCAAACAACATCTTCTCTCATTCCTCGCACCACTCTGTTCCTCTTGTGCAACATGTCACCACGGTTCTAAGTAGCCGGCTCACACATTGTCTCTTGTGTGTACCGGACGTTATTTTCTCAATGCAAGCCTATGAGACCCACATGGAGGTTCTCATAGACTTACAATAAGTAAGCAATTTCTGGTCCACAAAGAAGACCTATGATAGCCATCTAATCAGAAATGTGGCCATGAGGTGAAGATGAGGACTGCAGTAATTTTTTTAAATTCATGCACTGTGTACAGAAAAAGAATCGACACCCTCAAAGTGTGGTGCTGGAGAAGGATGCTATCAATACCATGGATGTCAAGAAGAACAAATAATTCAGTTTTGGAACAAATCAAGCCAGACATGTTACTTGAAGCAAGGATCACCAAGCTACGACTTGCCTACTGTGGACACATCAAGAGAGCAATCACTGGAGAAGGACATCATGGTCAGAAGAATAGAAGGAATGAGGCTAAAAAGAAGACCAGCAACCCGATGGCTTAATACTATCAAGTTAACAGAGGAGAAGACCCTGGGGGACCTATCTAGGCTTACACAAGTCCGATCTTCCTACAGATTGCTCATCCAGCAAGTCGCCATGGCTCGAGATTGAGCCAAAGGCTAAATAACTGTACACAAATGACAAGTGGGCAAATAAAATAAAAAAAAAATTGCCAGAGAAGACCCAAGTGGACATATCTAGTCGTACACAAGTTCGATCTTCCTATAGAGAGTTCATCAATCAAGTCACCATGGCTCAAACTCGAGCAAAAGGTCTATATTTAAAAAAAAAAAAAAAAACTTCTTACAGTGGATGAAGGGCTAATTAACCGGGTCGATGAGCAGTAAATGCAAGTTGCAGAATCCGCAGGAGTTTACAGAGATTAGTGCAGCACAATGTGAAAATTCTAGAAATAATGGTGGACCTATGGACCTATCTAGGCTTGCACAAGATCGTTCGTCCTACAGAGTGTTCATCCATCAAGTCACCATGGCTCGAAATCGAGCAAAAGGCCTTTATTTAAAAAAAAAATACTTACAGTGGATGATGGGCTAATCAGCAGGTCTGATGAGCAGTAAATGCAAGTTGCAGAATCTGCAGAAGTTTACAGAGATTATTGCAGCACAATGTGAAAATTCTAGAAATAATGGTTTACCTGGTGGACCTATGGACCTATCTAGTCTTTCACAAGATCGATTGTCCTACAGCAGGGGTGTCAAACTGCATTCCTCGAGGGCTGCAAACAGGTCATGTTTTCAGGATTTCCTTGTACTGCACAGGTGATAATTTAATCACCAACTCATTATTTGTGTAGGTGATTAAATTATCACCTGTGCAGTACAAGGAAATCCTGAAAACATGACCTGTTTGCAGCCCTCAAGGAATGCAGTTTGACACCCCTGTCCTACAGAGTGTTCATCCATTAAATAGCCATGGCTCGAGACTGAGCTGAAGGCTGTTAAATAATAATAATAATAATAGATAACTGTACACATATGAGAAAGGGGGTAAATAAAATAATAAAATAGCCAGAGTGATACAAACGTATCACTCCAGAAATACGGATCCCAGATATCAATATTTCAATGGATTTATGTCCCAAAAATCAGTTAAAAGTATATTGATAAATCTTCTCCATTGTGTTTGGGATGAGAATAATGGCATATGCATGCAGACCATTGTAAGTACAGCAGTACGGCTGTGTCTTCATCATTTGCTTCTCCAGCTTTTGCTCATATTATGGTATTATATATATTTTTTTTCTTTGTTGGTTCTCTGTTAGAAATTCTCACACCATTCCACAATCCCTAGGCTTTTGCACGCACCTCCCTCTGCAAATATTTCTGCCATTTTTTTTGTTCTCGCTAATACTTCAGTCCCTTCTCTCTGTCAAATTATGGCACCGTACACTCCCCGAGCATCTTCTGCTCCCGAGGCTCTTTCAGAATCCTCTAAAAACTCAATTTATTCCTTGTTTCTTTGTCTTTAGCTCGGCACAATGCAGCACCCTTCCCTCTGTATTAATACTTCACTGTACCGTCTTCCATTCAGTGACTTCTCCTTAAGAATCCTCTCCTTTCCCCTTCGACAAAAAAAACAAAAAAACATCGCGTTGGCTTTCTGATTGGTTCTGGAGAAATCAAAACGCTAAGCGGCGTCTCCACTTTTGGCAGCGAACGGGTGCGGAAAGTTAAATGGATTTGATTTTCTTTGGAAAAAACGGAATTGCAGATTTAAGCTTGAAGATTTAACGTGTAATTAGTAGCGTATCACAAGCGGGTTCATGAGAAGAATGGGAGCATTACGCTTGTGAAATTTCATTTTTAAGTAAATCTTTCATAGGAGAATTAATTGCAGCAGTGCGCGAAGCGGCCGGGCTGGGGGGATGAATCAGCTGCGAAAGGAAGGTAGACGATAATGTGTGCAACTTACACAGACAGTCTCATGCTGCTGAGCTAGAAAGGGGGAATGTAAAAATATAAATCTAGAGTTAAAAGGCGGAGAAAAAGCCAAACTATCTACGGGAGAAGACCGCCTGCAGTGGTAATAATGCTACTAGATGATGAAAAAAACCCTGTTGAATATTCTATATGTAATTACCAATTTTACACGCATTTCACATTCATTATTACTAACACATAGTATCTATCAAACAAGCGATTTAATTGACACCTCCTAAAGTAACATAATAGACAGATATTTCCTGAATTGACGATGCTGATATGCAAACACATGCCAACAAAAACGTAAAAGTACAATGTTAAGAATAACGTATAACGTATATTTAACTGTATTAATATAACTTACCAAAGAAATAATGATGACGCTTTATAATAAACATTATTGTATATAGAGGCAATATTATACAACCCCTGGCAAAAACATACATCTGAAGGTGTCCGGTGGTACTTGGCACCAAGACACAATCAGCAGATCCTATATGTTGCTCGTTATATTCTCCATTGATCAAACATTTTGCCAGCATGTCCTACAGATGATCGATTGGATTAACATCTGGAGAATTTGGAGATAACTCATCACTTTGAATTGTTAGTCATATTCCTGACCAATACTGAGCATTTTTTGGTAGTGTGGTCGGGGGATTATCTTGCTGAAAGAGATGATTCCATTGAAAAAACCACTGCCATGAAAACATCTACTTGGTTTGCCCAATGTTTAGGCGGATGATATACGCCATATCCATATAATTCCAGAATCCAAAGTTTCCCAGAACGTTACCCAGAGTGTAACATTGTCCTCAGAAGGTTGTCCTCTTGCAATAATGCATGTTGGTGCCATCTCTATCCCAGTTAAGTGTTACACATGCACGGGACGGGACATCGACATGACATAAATGGGACTAGGATGCTATCTTCACCTGCTCCAGGGTCCATTTATGATTCTATAGAGTATCGTGTGACAGATACTTGCTGTAAAATCTCAGCCAGGTATGTTTGACTCTAAAATGAAGGGTCGTTTCATAGAAAAACAAACATTAAACGGTGCCAAAGAGTTGAGCCAGACAGAGACCAGTTGGTCAGACAGGACCTTGGTCATTTCTTCCCAACTGCTGCCCTGGAGTGAGATTTCAGGGACAGAACTTACACTCTAAGGGGAGCAGTGACGAGAAGGTGTCAGGGACCGAGCCACATGGGAGACTAGTCCGACAGGCAGTTCCCTGGCAACTTGCTACCCTGGAGTGACAGTTCTCTCTCTACACATGCACTCAGGAGGACTGTCACTCAAAGGAAGTGGCGTGGAGATGCACAAGGACTGAGCCACACCAGAGACTAGTCAGACAGATGGATCATTGGTCACTTCTCCCCAACTGCTGCCCTGGAGTGAGAGTTCTCTCCCTATAATCTTTCAGGGAGAGAACTGTCATTCAAGGGGAGCAGCGAGAAGAAGCTGTCGAGGACCGAGTTACATGGGAAATTAGTCGGACAGGCGGATCCCTGACAACTTCTTCACCCTGATGCCCTGGAGTGACAGTTCTCTCCCTATACACACACACTCAGGGAGAGAACTGTCACTTAAGGGGAGCAGCAAGGAGAAGCTGCCATAGAGTCGCATTTCCAATTCATCTCCCATGCGGCTGGAGCGTTTCAGAGTTAAACATATCAGAATTAAATCTAGCAGTCGGTGGCTGCTCCTTGCTGCCCGTAGCTCGGGCAATGTATTTCTACTGTCAGGTTCCCTTTAATGAATGGGGGCCAATGTGTTTCAGCCACATGCAGTCATCGAAGCAATCGCAATATATCAGGTCTCCTATTGCCTTGTTTTATTGAGATCTCCATGTTTTACTGATGCGGTCATTTGCAAAAAATGACTATGTGTTGCTACTAGTGATGAGCGAGTGTACTCGTTGCTCGGGTTTTCCTGAGTACACTCGGGTGGTCTCCGAGTATTTATGACTCCTCAGTGATTTAGTTTTCATCTCCCACAGCTGAATAATTTACAGCTACTAGCCAGCCTGAGTACATGTGGGGGTTGCCTGGTTGCTAGGGAATTCCCACATGTAATCAAGCTGTCTAGTAGCTGTAAATCATTCAGCTGCGGCCATTAAAACTAAATATCCGAGCAGTCATAAATACTCGGAGGACCCCCGAGCGTGCTGGGGAAAACCCGTGCAATGACTATACTCGCCCATCACTAATTTCTACATTTTGATATTTTTTATGCAACCAGTAACCCTCATCACTGGCATTGATTATGGGACTGTGCATTTTCTGCAACTTGCCACTTGAGGGAACAGGAGACCTGTTTAAATAATATTCAATTTCACCCAACACACATGTGAGATGGTTATAAGGAAAAATACAGTAATGTTACTGTGGTCTTCGCTGCAAAAATGGTGATCTCTATAGTGTACCTTGTAGAGGAGGGAAGGTTGAGCACATCAGTAATCATATGTAAATTGTGGGGAAGGAAGAGGCATGATTTATATCCCAGGACACCACGTGACATGCACAATTCAGCGTTGACAAGGACCGCTTGTTATGGCGATATAGTGAATTTAAAGTCCAACAGATTCAGTTTACTTTACTGAGTTACGGTAATTAAAAGCAAGCTCTTATTAAAAGCTTGATACTCACCTCCCAGACGTCCATCACTCATCTGCATTCAGTGCTGCATTCCCCACTGGTCTGCTGCAATCAACATAGTAACATAGTAACATAGTTAGTAAGGCCGAAAAAAGACATTTGTCCATCCAGTTCAGCCTATATTCCATCATAATAAATAAATCCCCAGATCTACGTCCTTCTACAGAACCTAATAATTGTATGATACAATATTGTTCTGCTCCAGGAAGACATCCAGGCCTCTCTTGAACCCCTCGACTGAGTTCGCCATCACCACCTCCTCAGGCAAGCAATTCCAGATTCTCACTGCCCTAACAGTAAAGAATCCTCTTCTATGTTGGTGGAAAAACCTTCTCTCCTCCAGACGCAAAGAATGCCCCCTTGTGCCCATCACCTTCCTTGGTATAAACAGATCCTCAGCGAGATATTTGTATTGTCCCCTTATATACTTATACATGGTTATTAGATCGCCCCTCAGTCGTCTTTTTTCTAGACTAAATAATCCTAATTTCGCTAATCTATCTGGGTATTGTAGTTCTCCCATCCCCTTTATTAATTTTGTTGCCCTCCTTTGTACTAAATATCATCTTAGTGCTGCAGTCAATCAGTGGCTGCCACTAGTCTGCAGCATTCCAGCAAAACAGGAATTTTTTTCTCACCTCTGTGATCCTATTAGTAAGGGTTTGTCTAGCAGTGTAAATCTTCTTTGAAGCTCTCTGTCTCGGGCTTCATCCAGTCTTCCGTTTTTTGCGTACGAGTGCTATCCTTGATAGTGTAAGGGGATGACAGCACCGTGGGTACCTGTGTGAGGGGTCTGGAACTGAAAAGGCTGCATCCCCTGTTCCCGGAAGGAAGCTTTAGCGAGGCGAACATTTCTCTGTTGCCTGGGGGTAGCTTGAGTGAGCCGGACCTTCCTCCTGACTGAGGGGGCGGGGATATAAAAGGAGAAAGTATGCGCAGCAGAGTAGTTTGGCGCCAACCCAGGGCAGCATGCAGTCAGGCGAGTGGTGAGCTCTGCTACTCCACCGAGAACTGATGCTGCGACAGGCCCAACCGTCTGGAGAGGGGAGCCATGCGCTTAGCAGCAGCTCAGAGAGAGACTTGGCGGGAACTGATAGTGCACAGCAGGGACCAGTGAGTGCTGCGGTCCCGGAGCATCCGTACAGCACAGGCCCACGCACAAGCACCACCACCGCTGACAGAGACTGTGAGGAGACACGTGCAGGGTGTCCGTTTGTCACCACGGAGCGAGATGTGGAACGTTCCAGTCTAGTGAGTACTGTGTGCATGCTGCCAGAGAGAGATCGGTTGCAGCACCCTGCCGGAGAAGCAGCGTGCCAGTGTTTCTTGGCACTTCAGTCTTGGCGGGAGCAGGCAGCGGGCAGTATAGAGAGAAGAGTGCCGCGTGCCCTGTAGCAGACAGAGATCGAGGTGCCTTGTGCTTCATGACCGTGAATGCAGCGCACGTGCCGCAAAGAGAGAACCGAGTACTGTATAGACTTGCGTAACCCACCCTACCAGCATACACCTCCCCGCTCATGGGAGACCTTGACTTTGCCAGTGTATATTAGCAGAGCCACGTTGGGCTCGTAAAGGACTGTGGCCCACACCCTTGTCAGCCAGTTCAACATATGGACTAGGGGTAACGGAAGGTACCGGAGACCGACCGCTATCACCAGAAGACGAGACGTTGCTATCTACTGAACCCCATTGGAAAAGACACTGCGCCAGCCGTTGTCGATGCTATTCACTTCATGGACTTAGGAACCACTGACTTTCATGAGGAATGCCGCTATCTGAACTGTTATTCTTCAATTCACAATATCCTTTGCCATTTGAGCTGTTTAATCCCCTGTTTAACCCTTTACCTCCCTGCGTGGAGTATTTCCCTGTTAAGTAAAGCTGTCAGCCCTTGCTCTGCCTCCTGTCTGTCACTGCATCCCGCAACCTAGGGCCACTCACATGTCCAATTTTTTTTCCTCAGACTAAATAGTCTGCAGAAAATATTGGAGGCATGTCCAATTTTGATCCGAGGGTCAAAGTCTTATCTGGGCAATTGATCCGATTTTGTCATAAGAAATCCAATGTCTGAATGACACCTCAGTCATCCATTCATCTGCACTTTTCCATCAGGCTGCACTTCAAAACATATGAAATGATGATAAATTTCACCCAGTAGCAAAAAGATTTACAGGACCTTGTTCCAGTGGCAACGTCGCTTGTCCGTGGTCAGTAGACCAGAGTCCTTCAAATCTTCTTACTGGTGGCATCCAACTCTTCTGATTGGTAGACCTGGATCACTGTTACGGTACATTGATGATATTGCACTGGGCCTACCAATCAGATAACAGGGATGGCAGGTAGGAAGAGGTTGGCAAGGCTCTGGTTTGTCCGCCATGGTTTATTTACGTATGTGGCTGCTGGAACAGGGGTCTTGTGATTTTTTTTGCTTAACTCTATTCAGTCTGATGTGCTACAAATTACATTGTCTGTTCAAAGGATGTCATGTAATCAATTATCCAGGAAAATAATTGAAAAAAAATGCTGAACTGGAACTTTTCAAGATCCTTTAACCATTCATAGTAGGACATACTTTGCAGTCAACTCATCATCCTGAACTTGCTCCAGTTTTTCAATGTATTTTTTAAAATGTGGTGCCCAGAACTTGGCACAGTATTCCGGATGAGGTCTGACCAAGGAAGAGTAGAGGGGGAGAATTAGTTCACGTGATCTAAACTCTATGCTTCTCTAAATACTTCCTAGAACTGTGTTTGTCTTTTTTGCTTCTGCATCACACTGTTGACTCATTTGCAGTCTGTGATCTATTAGCATACCCAAGTCTTATTCACACGTGTTGTTGCTTAGTTCTATTCCTCCCATTCTGTAGATGGAATTTTCATTTTTCTTGCCCAGATGTAGAATCTTGCATTTCTCCCTGTTAAATACCCTTTTGTTCGTCGCTGACTCGCTGCCCATTTTTCATGCTTATCTAGATCCCTCTGAATCCTTTCTCTGGAGATTGGAATACCCCTTAAAGCTCAAAATAAAAAGCATTAATATGGTTTCCAAATATGTTTATAGGGGATTTACACAAGTTTTGTCCCTTTCATCTACAAATTGAACTTAATCTGCCAGTGTTCACACAGCTCACCTACACACTCTACGTAGCACGGCCGCTCGTTTACTCTGTGTTTCTTCTGCGCTCGCTACTTTTGTGCAAATATATGTTTGCGTAAATAAACATACGTATAAGAATGAAAGTTCGCTTGGCGAATGCTGCAAGAAAACTGCTGTTTCTTCATGGTGTACTCTATATAACAGCATTTATGTATACACTTTTAGACGGTTGAGTGGTATCAGCACTGGTGCAGGACACATTTTGAGTTCTTTTTGTTTTAACAGATTCTTTGGAAGCTCAGTTACAAAATCGAATACTGATAGTAATGATGGCGCTCCCGGGGAATGGTCTGCTAGTGGAACATTGAAAGAAAGAGATTTTATTTTTTCATTACTCTGTAATATCCTGGGTCACACAGCATCACCCTAAATCCTCGAAAACATTGCACAATCTCCTGATAAAACATATTAAAAAGTCGTCCATGGGGGGATTACTGGTAATGTACACACTGCAGAAACAGGTCCATACGTTCTTAGTATATAGCACCTGTTATTTCCTAACTATAAATACAGTATGAAATGATGGCGGATAAAACTTGGGAATTATTTAGCAAAAATATTGTGTGGAATTTGGCAGCGATGATATGGAACCGAAATAAAAATGTATTGTGATCAATGAGAGCAAGATGCAGAACGGAGATTCTTTCTTAGATCGGAAAGACCTCACATACCATAAAATAAACATACAATAGTCTGACATCTTCATAAACATGCATGCTCAATTTGCTCGAGGGTGCACAACTATTCAGTAGGACTAAGAGCTCATTGAGACATCAATGATTTTCTCATACAAGAAAATCAGTCCAAGTTTCATCAGTGCCGTACGATTTTTTTCAGGGAGCTATAGACTTGCATTGTCGATTTCTACATGTCTCTGCAATTTTGCGCAGATCTCTCAGTCCGCAAGAATACACGGACATGTGAACGGCCCCATTCACTATTACAGGTACGTGTGCTGAACCATAAAAACCACAGATACTCCTCGTACTCAAAATACTGACGTCCGAATGAGCCTCTTGTGATGGTTCCATTTATAGGATGTTCAAAGAGAGAAGCATTTGTTGCTTATTAAAAAGGATCTGTCACTTGCTCAGAAAAACATAAATGCCTTGTAAAAATCCCAGAGCTCCCTTGATTCAGCTACTCTTTTCTGTTTTGTGCTGCATCGCTCCATTACCGAGATATTCAGATTTGTTGCTTTTGGAGTGCAATATGTGAAATCTCTGCTTGTAGTGCAACTGGATGTTTCATCAAAGTCTTCTCTGGGAGTGTGCGCTTTCGCCCCTTCCTTTCAGATGCTGGGCAGCATCTGAGACTGCTATATCACCAGTTGATCTGTGATTGGCAGCAACTGGGAGAAAGGACGCGCCCCCAGAGAAAACTCTGAAGAAACTGCCAGTTGCACTACAAGCAGGGATTTCACATAGTGCGCTCCAAAAGCAACAAATGTGAATATCTCCGCAATGGAGCGAAGCAGCGCAAAACAGAAAAGAGCGGCAGAATCAGAGAAATTTGTGGATTTTTAGATTGCAGTTAACTCATGCTTTTTAGCAAGTGATACTATAGCAAGTTTATAGTATGATTTTTTCCTGGAAATATATAAATAAATCGACAACTAGGTGGATTTAGCCTGCACTTTTCTTTGCTAATTTAAATAGACTTTTTCTTCCCTTTGAGCTGAAATATTGCAATACATGAACACCGAGGACTAATGAGACTCCTCCAGAAGGCGACATCCTTATCTGACACTACTTGTTCTTGTAAACATCATTAGGACACGAGGGTCATAATCTCTGATTGTTTGGGGTCTGGCTACTAGAGACCCCATTGATTTTGAGAATGAGCCAATTTTAGTCACGGCGGTCACCGGAGAGGTGTCTACGAATGAGCGGCGAGAAATGAATGGCGCATACAGAAACCGCTCAGCGCTGACACAATGCAGCACATTCATGGGAACGTCTCGCCAAACCATGTTAGTACAAATGTCAGAAAGCTGGAAGCTCAGCATGAACTTATAGGTCAGCCAGCACTGGTGTTTAACCCTTTCACTTCCAGTAATTTTTTTTTTTCACTTTTAAACTTTCGGTTTTTTTTTCTCCCCCCCCCCCCCCCTCTTTCATGAACCATACCCTTTTTCATTTTTAATGTCCGAACAAAAAAATTTGTAATAATTTTTTTTTTTTTTTTTTTACCAAAAGCTGGAAAATTTTCTTCCCTTTTTGTCAGAAGGTGGTTCCCTGCATTCTGGATTTTATATATTTACGGCGAGACGGCTTTTTCCACTTTCCTTTTTTAATTTGCATGTTTCTTCCTTGCAGATTTAAATGAAATACTAAGGCCGTGTGCACATGGACAGGATCTGCGGCGGAAAATTATGCTGCAAATCCTGATGTGTTGGCATGTGTGTTTTTTTTTTCATGCGTTTTTGGTGAACATTTTTCCCCCCCCTCATAAGTACGGGTGAAATCTGCAACAAACACACTGAAAGAATTGACATTCTGCAGATTAACAAATAAGCAGCGAGTGCATGAGACTTCATGAATCTCATTCACTTTGCTGGGACTGGGAAATCCATCAGGTTTTGGGACAAAATTGCACAAAAAAATACAACAAAAATGCAAAAATGAGCACACAGCCTTAATGAGTGGGGGAAAAGTGGAAGCAAA
This sequence comes from Ranitomeya imitator, assembly GCF_032444005.1. Classification (NCBI taxonomy): domain Eukaryota; kingdom Metazoa; phylum Chordata; class Amphibia; order Anura; family Dendrobatidae; genus Ranitomeya; species Ranitomeya imitator. Next base: position 131,803,396 of record NC_091291.1, read on the forward strand.
AATGCATGCAAAAAATGCAACAAAAACATGCGCATTGCAATGTTTTTCTGGCCAACCCATAAATAGATACCTATGAGATAGATAGATAATAGTGATGAGCGAATGTGTTGGACAAGGTGCTCTCCGAGCATACTCAGGTGCTAACGACATGCCTAAAAAACAGACAATCCCTACATATGTTGCAACTGTCGAACAGCCGCGAGACGAAACATGCAGCCGCGGGGACTGGAACAAATTATTCGAGCACGCCGAAGACTCTTGGTTAGCACATGAGCATGCTCGAATAACACCTTATCCCTGCACGTTCGCTCATCACTAATGGATATTGACTAGATAATTGCTAGCAAACACATTACGTGACGGCTATTTCCAGCTTCGCTCTTGCTGCTCCGACTTCTTTTAGCTGTTGACATTGAAATACAAGAGGTGTGTTTCCAAATTGGTGTAATGGACAGTTAGTAGAAAAATGCCATTCTGTGCCCATTCCCTCGTGTGAAATAATAGGTGAGTCTGAACCTGGCAGAGGCAGTGCAATTTGCAAACACATCTAGCGCTGGCAATCGGTTTGTATAGAATGACAAAAATTCAATGAATTTTCTGGAGCCCGGCGTAGTTAGTAATCCAACGACACGAGCTGGCGGCATTATGCTACGGAGCAGCCATAGGTTTCTATCATTACCTACATCTATATTATTTACCGTCTTCATTTTACCATATGCCGTATAGTCACTTTGACAATAAATAGATTCTAAAAAGTAGAAAGTCATTTTACCGCTGTCATTGATGTGAAATCTCAGAACTCTCAATTGAATGCATCTATAGAGAAGAACGCTAACAATTCTTATGTAGTCGCAAACCAACTTAGAAGATGGTTCAGGAGAAGACAGATCATTTTTATAAGCTCTGCTATCACAACTAGCTTCCTGATGCACTCACTCATTCTGCAGTCCGCTATGTACTGTGATACTTAGAGGCAGTAGAATCCTGACTGTACAAAAATTTAAACAATACCCTATTGCAAAAAAAGTTTATCGTTTTATATGGTTAAAAATGCAAAGTGATGCAAAAATAAACAACTTTGCAATTACCTTGCATTAAAAATCCACTCCATTTTCAAGAACCAAGTGATTTTTAATTTTATGGCATACTACTACTCATTGCTTGGATTACCAGCCACCTTTGCGGTCTTTAAGTGGTGACCAGTGTCCTAGGCAAGGAGTGCAGAGCTGACAGGCTCTTTATAGGCACTGCCAGTCACTGGGGCATTGTGCATGGTAGCTTTGCATCCCTTATTAAGTATTCCATGGACAGGTTTCGCACTGGGAACTCCATCTTTCAGATGCCAGGGAATACCATGGCCTTTACCCTTCAACCCCTGTACAGGGATTTATACCTAAAAAGGTGGCCCTGGGTTGGGTCACTGAGTAGCTACCGGCCAATGGGTATGAGGATACCCAGGAGCGAGCTGGCAGCGGATAGTGGGGAAGCCTTATTGTTATCGGGAGGAATAGAAACATCAAGAAGAAAAGTGGTCAAAAAATGGGCTGAGGTCAACCAGCAAGTATCTAAGCAGGACAGAGACTGAAAATCACGTATGAACCAGGTCAAGAAGAGTTTATAACTGGCAAAGAAGACAGGGATCAGGAGAATAAATAGCTAGCGGATATGCCCAGGAGTAATAGCAGAGAGCTAATACTAACCAGGAGCAGAAGTAAAACCTAAAGCTTCTTGCCTGGACAGTAGGAAAAGTCCAAGTGACTACACTGGACTATCTCATTCAGAGTTACACCCCCTTGGGACAGAAATGGAAAAAGAGGGGATAGGCTCCTACATGGATGTCTCACTGCCCTAAAACTAGTGGGATTGGTGGCTTAGACCAATTTACGTTCTAAGTTCTAAGAGGCAAAACTGCTTGCAACATCGGAGGAACCATATATTGGGCCAGAATTTGACCATGACTCTAGCTCGAAATGTCAATCATAAGAAGCACACTGTCCTTCCACAGGAAGGAGCCGGAAGACAGGGGAGCTGTCCACTCCTGAAAATCAAAGCTGGGGTCATCCATTTATGTAAATAAAATTTCTCCAAAGGTGTCCATATCCTTTAATTATTTGATGAAAAATGTAATGCTCAGACTTTTTATTTGGAAGACGCACAGCACATCTCACACATTTCTCATGCCGTGTGTTTGTATACTTTCATGATTAAGTCAGTTTTTAATCACAGCTGTGATTCTAATTCTCTGAAGGCAATTAGCCAGACGCCCATGCCTCAGTTAGAAATTTCTACCGATTATTTTATTTTTATACTTTGCTTTTAAATAACCCAACATTTTTTTTTGGCACAAATAAGATTATTTCCTAAATTTGGTCTCTTTTTTTTCCTTTTTTAATTTATTGTACAAGGTCGGTTTTACCATTAAATTAAACAGTTTTGAAACCAGGTCCAAAATGGTTTATTCACAGCCAATTAAATATTTTTCGGCATCTCTGAATACCCCATGTTCCAAACCTTTCCTAACAAACGCTGTCAAAAACAGCAATCAGCGTTTTCTGCAGGTAATGTCATTATGGTAAAAACATCGCTTGTCTTTGGCGTGATGGTTTTTCAGACAAAATGTTTACTTTTTTTTAAACGGCATTATATACTGAAAACTATTGGATTGTTTTATGTTTGACATTTTAAACTATTTTTTTTTCTTTAGACACACAAAAATTAACCTTTTAAGTTTTTTTAGGCAACGCATAGTAAAAGAGAGGCATCCAGGAACCACGTGAAGTAAATGCCAATGGCATGGGAATTCTAGCCCTACATGAATATAATATGCACATTCTTTATAAATCTTTATTAAATTAACAAGGACTCGAGAACCTGCTGATATTATGGCCCCATACGATCTCTGAATTGTAACTAGTCACCCATCTATGGCTTCCTTTAGGATTACATTAGGATAGCCCCTTTGAGAAATCTTTCCCTTAGTTCTCCTGCCTGCCTTTCAAAAACATCATCATGACTATAGTTGGGTTGTAGCCGCAGGTAGTAGTCTTTAGGAATGCCCCTCTTGAGGGGTTTGGGATGATTACTTTCCCACCTCAGGGCGGAATTGCTGGCCGTAGGTTCTCTCTAAGTCGATGTTGCTAGGCATATTTCCAAATCTTGGAAAGGCAATGTATCTGTATTCAGTTCGGGTGTAAAACGTAGTCCTATATTGTTTCTATTCAGACCATCCACAAATAGCTGAAGCTCATCAGAGGAATTCTTTCAAATAAAAAAGACGTCATCTATGTAACGACTCCACGTATCGATCTTTTCCGTATAGAGTTCGTAACCATCTGTAAAGACAATGGTTTCCTCCCACCAGCCAAGGAGCAACTTGGCATAGTTTGGCGCTCAGGGGCTACCCATAGCTGTGTCCCTGAGATGGTGGAAGTGCTTCTGTCTAACCTAAATACATTTTTGGGAAGGCATATGTCACTATCAGCTGCAGCCGCAGATGCGGCCCAGCCCATAGACGCCCCCAAGCCGACCAACCTCAGAAGGCGTAGGGCGTGCATCCCCCGGGGATGAAACACTGACCCCCTAAACCGCAGAAGGGGACCCGGCCTACCCGAACCAGGAGAGAGCAGCAACCGAGGCTCTGTGGCAGCTGAGCATGTGGACAAGGAAAGAAACACGTAGGACATGATTACACCGATACTTCAGGTATAGAGAAAGTAAAGTTTACTAAAGTAAAGTCACACAGTACATAAACATAACATGACGATGTCAGGCTCCCGATTCCACACCTCAGAAGGGTACCACCCAGTGGACCCCAAAACACCAATGGATCACCGAGGCACAGATGGGCGGGACATCAGGACCCAGGCAGGACATCAGGGTACACGAGGACATCAGGGCGCAGGCAAGATATCAGGATACAGACAGGACATCAGGACTCAGGAAAGACCTCAGGACATCAGGACACAGGCAGGGCATCAGGACATCAGTGAACAGACAGGATATCAGGACATCAGGGTCCATGAGGTCATCAAGACACAGGCAAGACATCAGGGCACAGACAGGAAATCTGGACCCAGGGTCACCGACAGACATCAGACAGGAGTCGTTCGGTTCCGGACATCCGACATGACCTACAGGCACCACCAGAGACATCAGGCTCCAAGCTCCAGACAGCCATCATCAGGTTCCAGACTGCGATCGTCAGGCTCCGGGCATCGGACCTAGGAAGGAACTCAAGCGTGATGGTGCAAACACCGCCGTACTGGACATGAGCCAGACGGAGTTAACACCGCATGGTAGTCAGAGCACAGAGTAGTAGATGCTCAGCAGAAACACTGGTTTCAAGAGACTCAAAATCACTGGGAGTGAGGCTCCAGATGCAAAGGGATTCCAGGAACATAATCACAGCAGACACAGTTCAGACAGGTTCAGGTACAGGACAGGTACAGGATCAAGGATTTGGGCCTGGATATACCGCCTCCAGGACAGGCACCAAAACAGGAAAAAACAGGAATCAAGGCAAGGACTTTGGTACCAAAACATAGACAGGAGAGGTGCAGGAACAGAAACACACATAGCAAAGTTCAGGAGCTTTGTGAGTGTAGCTCAGGCCCGCCCATAGGGCAGGGGAACTTTATATATGAGCTGCCCCTCAGCAATTGGCTGGGGACAGCATTTGAAGTACACACCCTAACCCTGATAAAAGCAGGGGAGGTGTGGCCGCGCACGCCCTAAGCACAAACAGAAACCATTTTAGCACACAGTGCAGGATCTGAGGCTCAGGGCACCTGGCTGAGACTGCATGCACTGAGCCACGTGGAAAGTCATGCACCAGCCGCAAATGACCTCACAATCCGCAGACAGCTTCACAGCAACAACCAGGGACCGCACATGAGGAAGGTATGCAGCAGGGCAAATACCTAAATGCCCATGTACGACTGCGCAGCAGAGCAGGGAACTGAGAAGGCTCCATTAAGGTAACAGCCAGCAGTATCCCAGCTCAAATTAGGGGGAAAAGAGTAAAGGGTTAAAGCAAACATATGCATTGTCATGCCGAAAACCAGAGACAGACAGAACGGCATGACAGCATAATTCAAGAATCCTAAGGAGAAAATTATTATGAAGCTGGTACTGACACCCCATAGTTGAAGGAACGGAGGCGTTTTTCATTTTTGATACTACCTAGTTGTTTTTATCATTAATATTACAAGTTCAGTTTTATAAATCTCACCTGCTGCTGCACACTTAGAATCCAATAGAAAAATCTACAAATTTTCCGACTTACATGGACGTACCCTAACCCATCCTGACAATACAGTAGGTCGTAAATACTTTGGCAATTGTAGACTAAAAATGTCCCTCTAAATATCCATAATGTTCCTTAATAATGTGAGACAATTGCCCACAGCATGTGAGAAAGGATTTTAGCAGTTTCCATTATATTTAATAATTCATATTTACCAAGAATCAGCTATTTGATTGCCCCAGAGAACTTAAATGTTCATAATCGACTATACATACCATTTTCCATTCCCTGTAGTATTTATCAGACGCGATTCCGGCACTTGCATTAACAGAGGTCATTGTATCATGCCGCAGACGTCTATGTACATACTTCTATGCTCTATGCATTCAATCTGAAGCCTATACTATTGTCTTTAGCGTCTATATTACTCCAGCAAAGTAATAGTTAAGTAATGCTAAAGAATGGAAGCTCCATTGCTCCTTCTCTCCTGCTGCCCGGTGTGCCATGTTTACAGTTTGTGTATGAACAGCGAATCGATACATCAATACTCCGAAGAATTATTTCAAGAAAACACAGAATAACTGTGCCGGGGAACAAAAGGAGCAGATGTTCTAAGTTAAGAGACTTGGCCCCATATGTGTGGGGGCAGCGAGCTGGGGTCCAGGCGATGGACTGAGATGTATGTATACAAGATTGAGTGCTTGTATACAAAAATCCGGCTGTGCTCCGCAGACGCTGACTCTGTAAAGATTGATCCCTAGCGGGAGCTAAATCTAATTTAACGGGCACATGTCTTAAAGCTGCAGGCACACATTATTTGCAATGGTTTAGTAAATTGAAGTCAGGTTAACCGTGACCCATGAAGTCGCAGGTATGCGTCACAACTAAGAAAATCCTGTTAGAATGCTGTCCATTGATTGACATGTCCAATACTTATGGTATTGCTAACAACTCGTGATGAGCAAGTATACTCGTTGTTCAGGTTATCCCGAGCACGCTCGGGTGATCTCCGAGTATTTGCTAGTGCTCAGAGATTTAGTTTTTTAGTTTTTAGTATACTCGCTCATCACTACTAACAACTTATGCAATACATACGGGAATTGATAAAGCATGGTCTTATATGATCTTTTCTGTGCAAGTAAGAACTGCCTTTTGTGCGCATACCAGTCTAATACAGCATGTCCAGAAACTGTTCAGATTCTCATTCTATAGGCAGTTCCTATTCATCAGCATTTGCCAGCACTATAGGCACTGGAACTTCCTATCTCTCACTTTCCAGCTTGCATTGCTCCTGCTATTGGCCAATTATTGCTTGCCTTGAAATCAAAGCCCACATATGTGTAATATGTGTATGCAGTGTGACAGATTCAAGAGCAGGAGCAGAGAGACAAAGACCCAACACACTTCCTCAAATGTGATAAAGACCTGCCACTACTTTCTATAGAGAAACAAAGACCCGTCCCCACTTCCTGCAAATTGACCAACACACTCCCCACTTCCTGTAGAGAAACAAGGACCCACTCCCCACTTCCTGTAGAGAAGCATGGACCCACTTCCTGTAGAAAAGCAAAGACCCACTCCTCAATTCCTCTAGAGATGCAAAGACCCACTCCCCACTTCCTGTAGAGATACAAGGACCCACTCCCCACTTCCTTTAGAAAAGCAAGGACCCATTCCCCACTTCCTGTAGAGATGCAAAGACCCACTCCCCTCTTCCTGTAGAGATACAAGGACTCACTCCCCACTTCCTGTAGAGATACAAGGACCTACTCCCCACTTCCTGTAGAGATACAAGAACCCACTCCCCATTTCTTGTAGAGATACAAGGACCCACTCCCCACTTCCTGTAGAGAAGCAAGGACCCTCTCCCCACTTCCTGTAGAGAAGCAAGGACCCACTTCCTGTAGAGAAGCAAGGACCCACTCCCCACTTCCTGTAGAGATACAAGAACCCACTCCTAACTTCTTGTAGAGAAGCAAGGACCCACTCCCCACCTCCTGTAGAAAAGCAAGGACCCGCTCCCCACTTCCTGTAGAGAAGCAAGGACCCACTCCCCACTTCCAGTAGAGCTACAAGGACCCACTCCTCACTTCCTGTAGAGAAGCAAGGACCCACTCCCCACTTCATGTAGAGATACAAGGACCCACTCCCCACTTCTTGTAAAGAAGCAAGGACCCACTCTTCACTTCCTGTAGAGAAGCAAGGACCCACTCCCCACTTCCTGTAGAGAAGCAAGGACCCACTTCCTGTAGAGAAGCAAGGACCCACTCCCCACTTCCTGTAGAGAAGCAAGGACCCACTTCCTGTAGAGAAGCAAGGACCCACTCCCCACTTCCTGTAGAGAAGCAAGGACCCACTCCCCACTTCTTGTAAAGGTACAAGGACCCACTCCCCACTTCCTGTAGAGATACAAGGACCCACTCCCCACTTCCTGTAGAAATACAAGGACCCACTCCCCACTTCCTGTAGACATACAAGGACCCATTCCAATTCCCGAAGAGAAGCAAGGACCCACTCCCCACTTCCTGTAGAGATACAAGGACCCCTCCCCACTTCCTGTAGATATACAAGGACCCACTCCCCACTTCCTGTAGAGATACAAGACCCACTCCCCACATTCTGTAAAGTGACAAATACTCAACCATCTTCTTGTAGAGCAGTGTTTCTCAACTCCAGTTGTCAAGACCCACCAACATGTCAAGTTTTCAGGACTTCCTTAGTATTGCATAGGTGATGGAATTAATGCTTGAGCAGGTGATGAGATTACAACCTGTGCAATACTAAGTATATCCTGAAAACTTGACTTGTTGGTGGCTCTTGAGGACTGGAGTTGAGAAACACTGTAGTAGGGAAACAAAGATGATGGCACTATCTAGCACTTCCTTTGCAGCCCACTAGCACTTGACTTGGAACTTGACTGTCAACCTGACTCCACACTATCTCTGACTAAAGCAGGAAGTGCTTCTCTTAATAACTGATCTAACCCCTCCCAACTAGTGGGCTAATCCCAAGCTGTTAACTGTATACTACACTGTGCGATGCAAACTATATCCCTATCTTTTGTAATGGATCCCCCAGTAGACAGACCTCCTCAATCCCTGGAAACGGCCTTAAGGCAGAGCCTCCAGGAGTACAGAGACACAAACTGTCCATAAAGATAATATGAGACACTCTTTAACAAATATATAACATAACATACCGTCATGCATTTTCCATACATCTTTGATCTTGTGTAAGCCTAGATAGGTCCACCAGGGTCTTCTCCGACGTTTTCTTGAATGCTTCCGACAATTGACATAATTGTAAAACAGGAAGCACAGACCAGGGGGAACTGGGTAAGAGACGAAATGGGAGCTGGGGCGGGTTGACGGTGGTAAGTATAATTTCTAGTATTATTTTTAGACCTTCCTTGGAACACAGCTTTAAAAGGAATATATCAGCAGGTTTTTGCTATGTAATCTGACAGCAGTATGATGTAGAGACAGAGATCAGCAATGTGTCATTTAGTTTACTGGTAAGATAGAGTCACAGTTTTCTATGTTGAAAATTTAGCAGAGCTCGGAATGCAGAACAATGCAAAACCCCACCCACACCACTGATTGGCTGCACCCGTACCCCTGACTTATCCTGGTAGTTCAATTGGATCATATATTCTAATATAACTGTGGCTATGGATCTGGTGGATATAATGGCATGTTTCACGAGGAATACCCTCAGGTGACCTTTTCTCCCTGATATACTGGGCAGAACCTGCCATGGGATTACATCCATAAACATGGTTTGATTGGGATTTTTTGAACGGGAGCCTTAATATTAGGGTCTACATTTGGCTATATATATATATCACCTCCAGTATCAAACCAATAGCTGACAAATATTGGTATCTGCGCACATATTATTTTATCTCTCCATTTTATCTTTACATATTATCACCTGGCTGTTGTGTTCCCTCATTTTTTGGAGGCTTTTTCCATCTTTTTAAATTATTTTAAACTTGAATTTGTTTTAGCAATTTTGAGTCAATAAAAATATTTTATTTTATTTAATCCACTTGGAATCACTTCTTGTAAAATGGGGCTGCCCCCATCTGACTTTGCTGAATTCTAAAACACTGCAAAGTCCGTAGCAGCCCAGCTCCACCTCCTCTACAACTCCTGACACAGCTGCTCCCTCCTCTCCACCGCCATGGACTTTTATGGTGATGATTCATGCAGGGACAAGAGACTTCCTATTTCTGCATAAAATTTAGAAGGATTCAGCTAGTCAGTGTTTAATCACGTGATGTCATAGGTCTAATGGAAAAGAGAAGAATTAACTGGGTAGAAAGGCAAAATGAGCAATTGTAAGTACACAGTGCTATAGAAAATTATTACTTCAATATAGTAAGAGGGAGTGTTTCTTTATAGGGGTTTTGTCATCTTCCTCATTGAAGCTCTCTTGCCTTTCAGCTTTTTGCTTGCTAGGAAGTTGTGCACTTACAACAGATTGATAGTCCAGGTAGTGGCATGGTTGAACTGCTGATCCAGCGTGTGCAGTCTCCGATGCTGCAAGCAAAGGCAGCATTGCCATATTAGCTGTTCTAGAACCCAATCTAGTGCTCTAGGACAGCTTCAGGGCTGCACTTACAAGCTCTTTAGTGAAGAGCTTGTTCACAATGCTCTCCTTGTTTAGGAGGCTAGCCACCACTGGGAGACTGCAGCAGAAGCCGGTAACCTAGGCAATAAATAGTAAACCTTAAACAGTAAACAGAGAGGGTTTTTAATAACAAGTACAGGTCCTTCTCAAAAAATTAGCATATAGTGTTAAATTTCATTATTTACCATAATGTAATGATTACAATTAAACTTTCATATATTATAGATTCATTATCCACCAACTGAAATTTGTCAGGTCTTTTATTGTTTTAATACTGATGATTTTGGCATACAACTCCTGATAACCCAAAAAACCTGTCTCAATAAATTAGCATATTTCACCCATCCAATCAAATAAAAGTGTTTTTTAATAACAAACAAAAAAACCAACAAATAATAATGTTCAGTTATGCACTCAATACTTGGTCGGGAATCCTTTGGCAGAAATGACTGCTTCAATGCGGCGTGGCATGGAGGCAATCAGCCTGTGACACTGCTGAGATGTTATGGAGGCCCAGGATGCTTCAATAGCGGCCTTAAGCTCATCCAGAGTGTTGGGTCTTGCGTCTCTCAACTTTCTCTTCACAATATCCCACAGATTCTCTATGGGGTTCAGGTCAGGAGAGTTGGCAGGCCAATTGAGCACAGTAATACCATGGTCAGTAAACCATTTACCAGTGGTTTTGGCACTGTGAGCAGGTGCCAGGTCGTGCTGAAAAATGAAATCTTCATCTCCAAAAAGCATTTCAGCTGATGGAAGCATGAAGTGCTCCAAAATCTCCTGATAGCTAGCTGCATTGACCCTGCCCTTGATGAAACACAGTGGACCAACACCAGCAGCTGACATGGCACCCCACACCATCACTGACTGTGGGTACTTGACACTGGACTTCAGGCATTTTGGCATTTCCTTCTCCCCAGTCTTCCTCCAGACTCTGGCACCTTGATTTCCGAATGACATGCAAAATTTGCTTTCATCAGAAAAAAGTACTTTGGGTACAGATCGTTGGGTACAGCCGGGACCAGCTGCTTCGAAAGCATCACCAAACCAGGGATTCAAGCTTCAGGAGGCTAATTTGCATATTCCAGGTGCCTTCTGGGAGAAGCGAAGTCTCCCTAAGCTAGAAGATCGTTGGGTACAGCCGGGACCAGCTGCTTCGAAAGCATCACCAAACCAGGGATTCAAGCTTCAGGAGGCTAATTTGCATATTCCAGGTGCCTTCTGGGAGAAGCGGTCTCCCTAAGCTAGAAGATCGTTGGGTACAGCCGGGACCAGCTGCTTCGAAAGCATCACCAAACCAGGGATTCAAGCTTCAGGAGGCTAATTTGCATATTCCAGGTGCCTTCTGGGAGAAGCGAAGTCTCCCTAAGCTAGAAGATCGTTGGGTACAGCCGGGACCAGCTGCTTCGAAAGCATCACCAAACCAGGGATTCAAGCTTCAGGAGGCTAATTTGCATATTCCAGGTGCCTTCTGGGAGAAGCGAAGTCTCCCTAAGCTAGAAGATCGTTGGGTACAGCCGGGACCAGCTGCTTCGAAAGCATCACCAAACCAGGGATTCAAGCTTCAGGAGGCTAATTTGCATATTCCAGGTGCCTTCTGGGAGAAGCGGTCTCCCTAAGCTAGAAGATCGTTGGGTACAGCCGGGACCAGCTGCTTCGAAAGCATCACCAAACCAGGGATTCAAGCTTCAGGAGGCTAATTTGCATATTCCAGGTGCCTTCTGGGAGAAGCGAAGTCTCCCTAAGCTAGAAGATCGTTGGGTACAGCCGGGACCAGCTGCTTCGAAAGCATCACCAAACCAGGGATTCAAGCTTCAGGAGGCTAATTTGCATATTCCAGGTGCCTTCTGGGAGAAGCGAAGTCTCCCTAAGCTAGAAGATCGTTGGGTACAGCCGGGACCAGCTGCTTCGAAAGCATCACCAAACCAGGGATTCAAGCTTCAGGAGGCTAATTTGCATATTCCAGGTGCCTTCTGGGAGAAGCGAAGTCTCCCTAAGCTAGAAGATCGTTGGGTACAGCCGGGACCAGCTGCTTCGAAAGCATCACCAAACCAGGGATTCAAGCTTCAGGAGGCTAATTTGCATATTCCAGGTGCCTTCTGGGAGAAGCGAAGTCTCCCTAAGCTAGAAGATCGTTGGGTACAGCCGGGACCAGCTGCTTCGAAAGCATCACCAAACCAGGGATTCAAGCTTCAGGAGGCTAATTTGCATATTCCAGGTGCCTTCTGGGAGAAGCGAAGTCTCCCTTAGCTAGAAGATCGTTGGGTACAGCCGGGACCAGCTGCTTCGAAAGCATCACCAAACCAGGGATTCAAGCTTCAGGAGGCTAATTTGCATATTCCAGGTGCCTTCTGGGAGAAGCGAAGTCTCCCTAAGCTAGAAGATCGTTGGGTACAGCCGGGACCAGCTGCTTCGAAAGCATCACCAAACCAGGGATTCAAGCTTCAGGAGGCTAATTTGCATATTCCAGGTGCCTTCTGGGAGAAGCGAAGTCTCCCTAAGCTAGAAGATCGTTGGGTACAGCCGGGACCAGCTGCTTCGAAAGCATCACCAAACCAGGGATTCAAGCTTCAGGAGGCTAATTTGCATATTCCAGGTGCCTTCTGGGAGAAGCGAAGTCTCCCTAAGCTAGAAGATCGTTGGGTACAGCCGGGACCAGCTGCTTCGAAAGCATCACCAAACCAGGGATTCAAGCTTCAGGAGGCTAATTTGCATATTCCAGGTGCCTTCTGGGAGAAGCGAAGTCTCCCTAAGCTAGAAGATCGTTGGGTACAGCCGGGACCAGCTGCTTCGAAAGCATCACCAAACCAGGGATTCAAGCTTCAGGAGGCTAATTTGCATATTCCAGGTGCCTTCTGGGAGAAGCGAAGTCTCCCTAAGCTAGAAGATCGTTGGGTACAGCCGGGACCAGCTGCTTCGAAAGCATCACCAAACCAGGGATTCAAGCTTCAGGAGGCTAATTTGCATATTCCAGGTGCCTTCTGGGAGAAGCGAAGTCTCCCTAAGCTAGAAGATCGTTGGGTACAGCCGGGACCAGCTGCTTCGAAAGCATCACCAAACCAGGGATTCAAGCTTCAGGAGGCTAATTTGCATATTCCAGGTGCCTTCTGGGAGAAGCGAAGTCTCCCTAAGCTAGAAGATCGTTGGGTACAGCCGGGACCAGCTGCTTCGAAAGCATCACCAAACCAGGGATTCAAGCTTCAGGAGGCTAATTTGCATATTCCAGGTGCCTTCTGGGAGAAGCGAAGTCTCCCTAAGCTAGAAGATCGTTGGGTACAGCCGGGACCAGCTGCTTCGAAAGCATCACCAAACCAGGGATTCAAGCTTCAGGAGGCTAATTTGCATATTCCAGGTGCCTTCTGGGAGAAGCGAAGTCTCCCTAAGCTAGAAGATCGTTGGGTACAGCCGGGACCAGCTGCTTCGAAAGCATCACCAAACCAGGGATTCAAGCTTCAGGAGGCTAATTTGCATATTCCAGGTGCCTTCTGGGAGAAGCGAAGTCTCCCTAAGCTAGAAGATCGTTGGGTACAGCCGGGACCAGCTGCTTCGAAAGCATCACCAAACCAGGGATTCAAGCTTCAGGAGGCTAATTTGCATATTCCAGGTGCCTTCTGGGAGAAGCGAAGTCTCCCTAAGCTAGAAGATCGTTGGGTACAGCCGGGACCAGCTGCTTCGAAAGCATCACCAAACCAGGGATTCAAGCTTCAGGAGGCTAATTTGCATATTCCAGGTGCCTTCTGGGAGAAGCGAAGTCTCCCTAAGCTAGAAGATCGTTGGGTACAGCCGGGACCAGCTGCTTCGAAAGCATCACCAAACCAGGGATTCAAGCTTCAGGAGGCTAATTTGCATATTCCAGGTGCCTTCTGGGAGAAGCGAAGTCTCCCTAAGCTAGAAGATCGTTGGGTACAGCCGGGACCAGCTGCTTCGAAAGCATCACCAAACCAGGGATTCAAGCTTCAGGAGGCTAATTTGCATATTCCAGGTGCCTTCTGGGAGAAGCGAAGTCTCCCTAAGCTAGAAGATCGTTGGGTACAGCCGGGACCAGCTGCTTCGAAAGCATCACCAAACCAGGGATTCAAGCTTCAGGAGGCTAATTTGCATATTCCAGGTGCCTTCTGGGAGAAGCGAAGTCTCCCTAAGCTAGAAGATCGTTGGGTACAGCCGGGACCAGCTGCTTCGAAAGCATCACCAAACCAGGGATTCAAGCTTCAGGAGGCTAATTTGCATATTCCAGGTGCCTTCTGGGAGAAGCGAAGTCTCCCTAAGCTAGAAGATCGTTGGGTACAGCCGGGACCAGCTGCTTCGAAAGCATCACCAAACCAGGGATTCAAGCTTCAGGAGGCTAATTTGCATATTCCAGGTGCCTTCTGGGAGAAGCGAAGTCTCCCTAAGCTAGAAGATCGTTGGGTACAGCCGGGACCAGCTGCTTCGAAAGCATCACCAAACCAGGGATTCAAGCTTCAGGAGGCTAATTTGCATATTCCAGGTGCCTTCTGGGAGAAGCGAAGTCTCCCTAAGCTAGAAGATCGTTGGGTACAGCCGGGACCAGCTGCTTCGAAAGCATCACCAAACCAGGGATTCAAGCTTCAGGAGGCTAATTTGCATATTCCAGGTGCCTTCTGGGAGAAGCGAAGTCTCCCTAAGCTAGAAGATCGTTGGGTACAGCCGGGACCAGCTGCTTCGAAAGCATCACCAAACCAGGGATTCAAGCTTCAGGAGGCTAATTTGCATATTCCAGGTGCCTTCTGGGAGAAGCGAAGTCTCCCTAAGCTAGAAGATCGTTGGGTACAGCCGGGACCAGCTGCTTCGAAAGCATCACCAAACCAGGGATTCAAGCTTCAGGAGGCTAATTTGCATATTCCAGGTGCCTTCTGGGAGAAGCGAAGTCTCCCTAAGCTAGAAGATCGTTGGGTACAGCCGGGACCAGCTGCTTCGAAAGCATCACCAAACCAGGGATTCAAGCTTCAGGAGGCTAATTTGCATATTCCAGGTGCCTTCTGGGAGAAGCGAAGTCTCCCTAAGCTAGAAGATCGTTGGGTACAGCCGGGACCAGCTGCTTCGAAAGCATCACCAAACCAGGGATTCAAGCTTCAGGAGGCTAATTTGCATATTCCAGGTGCCTTCTGGGAGAAGCGAAGTCTCCCTAAGCTAGAAGATCGTTGGGTACAGCCGGGACCAGCTGCTTCGAAAGCATCACCAAACCAGGGATTCAAGCTTCAGGAGGCTAATTTGCATATTCCAGGTGCCTTCTGGGAGAAGCGAAGTCTCCCTAAGCTAGAAGATCGTTGGGTACAGCCGGGACCAGCTGCTTCGAAAGCATCACCAAACCAGGGATTCAAGCTTCAGGAGGCTAATTTGCATATTCCAGGTGCCTTCTGGGAGAAGCGAAGTCTCCCTAAGCTAGAAGATCGTTGGGTACAGCCGGGACCAGCTGCTTCGAAAGCATCACCAAACCAGGGATTCAAGCTTCAGGAGGCTAATTTGCATATTCCAGGTGCCTTCTGGGAGAAGCGAAGTCTCCCTAAGCTAGAAGATCGTTGGGTACAGCCGGGACCAGCTGCTTCGAAAGCATCACCAAACCAGGGATTCAAGCTTCAGGAGGCTAATTTGCATATTCCAGGTGCCTTCTGGGAGAAGCGAAGTCTCCCTAAGCTAGAAGATCGTTGGGTACAGCCGGGACCAGCTGCTTCGAAAGCATCACCAAACCAGGGATTCAAGCTTCAGGAGGCTAATTTGCATATTCCAGGTGCCTTCTGGGAGAAGCGAAGTCTCCCTAAGCTAGAAGATCGTTGGGTACAGCCGGGACCAGCTGCTTCGAAAGCATCACCAAACCAGGGATTCAAGCTTCAGGAGGCTAATTTGCATATTCCAGGTGCCTTCTGGGAGAAGCGAAGTCTCCCTAAGCTAGAAGATCGTTGGGTACAGCCGGGACCAGCTGCTTCGAAAGCATCACCAAACCAGGGATTCAAGCTTCAGGAGGCTAATTTGCATATTCCAGGTGCCTTCTGGGAGAAGCGAAGTCTCCCTAAGCTAGAAGATCGTTGGGTACAGCCGGGACCAGCTGCTTCGAAAGCATCACCAAACCAGGGATTCAAGCTTCAGGAGGCTAATTTGCATATTCCAGGTGCCTTCTGGGAGAAGCGAAGTCTCCCTAAGCTAGAAGATCGTTGGGTACAGCCGGGACCAGCTGCTTCGAAAGCATCACCAAACCAGGGATTCAAGCTTCAGGAGGCTAATTTGCATATTCCAGGTGCCTTCTGGGAGAAGCGAAGTCTCCCTAAGCTAGAAGATCGTTGGGTACAGCCGGGACCAGCTGCTTCGAAAGCATCACCAAACCAGGGATTCAAGCTTCAGGAGGCTAATTTGCATATTCCAGGTGCCTTCTGGGAGAAGCGAAGTCTCCCTAAGCTAGAAGATCGTTGGGTACAGCCGGGACCAGCTGCTTCGAAAGCATCACCAAACCAGGGATTCAAGCTTCAGGAGGCTAATTTGCATATTCCAGGTGCCTTCTGGGAGAAGCGAAGTCTCCCTAAGCTAGAAGATCGTTGGGTACAGCCGGGACCAGCTGCTTCGAAAGCATCACCAAACCAGGGATTCAAGCTTCAGGAGGCTAATTTGCATATTCCAGGTGCCTTCTGGGAGAAGCGAAGTCTCCCTAAGCTAGAAGATCGTTGGGTACAGCCGGGACCAGCTGCTTCGAAAGCATCACCAAACCAGGGATTCAAGCTTCAGGAGGCTAATTTGCATATTCCAGGTGCCTTCTGGGAGAAGCGAAGTCTCCCTAAGCTAGAAGATCGTTGGGTACAGCCGGGACCAGCTGCTTCGAAAGCATCACCAAACCAGGGATTCAAGCTTCAGGAGGCTAATTTGCATATTCCAGGTGCCTTCTGGGAGAAGCGAAGTCTCCCTAAGCTAGAAGATCGTTGGGTACAGCCGGGACCAGCTGCTTCGAAAGCATCACCAAACCAGGGATTCAAGCTTCAGGAGGCTAATTTGCATATTCCAGGTGCCTTCTGGGAGAAGCGAAGTCTCCCTAAGCTAGAAGATCGTTGGGTACAGCCGGGACCAGCTGCTTCGAAAGCATCACCAAACCAGGGATTCAAGCTTCAGGAGGCTAATTTGCATATTCCAGGTGCCTTCTGGGAGAAGCGAAGTCTCCCTAAGCTAGAAGATCGTTGGGTACAGCCGGGACCAGCTGCTTCGAAAGCATCACCAAACCAGGGATTCAAGCTTCAGGAGGCTAATTTGCATATTCCAGGTGCCTTCTGGGAGAAGCGAAGTCTCCCTAAGCTAGAAGATCGTTGGGTACAGCCGGGACCAGCTGCTTCGAAAGCATCACCAAACCAGGGATTCAAGCTTCAGGAGGCTAATTTGCATATTCCAGGTGCCTTCTGGGAGAAGCGAAGTCTCCCTAAGCTAGAAGATCGTTGGGTACAGCCGGGACCAGCTGCTTCGAAAGCATCACCAAACCAGGGATTCAAGCTTCAGGAGGCTAATTTGCATATTCCAGGTGCCTTCTGGGAGAAGCGAAGTCTCCCTAAGCTAGAAGATCGTTGGGTACAGCCGGGACCAGCTGCTTCGAAAGCATCACCAAACCAGGGATTCAAGCTTCAGGAGGCTAATTTGCATATTCCAGGTGCCTTCTGGGAGAAGCGAAGTCTCCCTAAGCTAGAAGATCGTTGGGTACAGCCGGGACCAGCTGCTTCGAAAGCATCACCAAACCAGGGATTCAAGCTTCAGGAGGCTAATTTGCATATTCCAGGTGCCTTCTGGGAGAAGCGAAGTCTCCCTAAGCTAGAAGATCGTTGGGTACAGCCGGGACCAGCTGCTTCGAAAGCATCACCAAACCAGGGATTCAAGCTTCAGGAGGCTAATTTGCATATTCCAGGTGCCTTCTGGGAGAAGCGAAGTCTCCCTAAGCTAGAAGATCGTTGGGTACAGCCGGGACCAGCTGCTTCGAAAGCATCACCAAACCAGGGATTCAAGCTTCAGGAGGCTAATTTGCATATTCCAGGTGCCTTCTGGGAGAAGCGAAGTCTCCCTAAGCTAGAAGATCGTTGGGTACAGCCGGGACCAGCTGCTTCGAAAGCATCACCAAACCAGGGATTCAAGCTTCAGGAGGCTAATTTGCATATTCCAGGTGCCTTCTGGGAGAAGCGAAGTCTCCCTAAGCTAGAAGATCGTTGGGTACAGCCGGGACCAGCTGCTTCGAAAGCATCACCAAACCAGGGATTCAAGCTTCAGGAGGCTAATTTGCATATTCCAGGTGCCTTCTGGGAGAAGCGAAGTCTCCCTAAGCTAGAAGATCGTTGGGTACAGCCGGGACCAGCTGCTTCGAAAGCATCACCAAACCAGGGATTCAAGCTTCAGGAGGCTAATTTGCATATTCCAGGTGCCTTCTGGGAGAAGCGAAGTCTCCCTAAGCTAGAAGATCGTTGGGTACAGCCGGGACCAGCTGCTTCGAAAGCATCACCAAACCAGGGATTCAAGCTTCAGGAGGCTAATTTGCATATTCCAGGTGCCTTCTGGGAGAAGCGAAGTCTCCCTAAGCTAGAAGATCGTTGGGTACAGCCGGGACCAGCTGCTTTGAAAGCATCACCAAACCAGGGATTCAAGCTTCAGGAGGCTAATTTGCATATTCCAGGTGCCTTCTGGGAGCGAATTTTTGCCTGTAGGACATTATTGCAAGAGAGCTTGGCTGAGTAGATTACACAAGAAGGAAAACACACAGCAAGTCAGCAGGATCTAGGAGCAACATGGCAGATGTGACAACCTACATGGTGAGCTGCAGCATGTGCTACATGTTCACAGATCGACCAGAAGAAGAATCCAATTTCACCTGTCAGAAGTGTAGACTAGTGGCCCTTTTAGAAGAAAAGGTGCGGGGTCTGGAAGAAAGAATAGCAACTTTGAAACTCATCAAAGAGAATGAAGACTTTCTAGACAGAACAGAAGCATCTCTACTGGTCACAGAAGGTGCAAAAAGTGTCAGTGAACCTCCAAAAGCAGATGAGTGGAAGCATGTGACCAAAAGAAGCAAGAAGACCATGGAGAAATCACCAACCACACAACTGAAGAACCGATATCAAATCTTTGTAGAGGATGAAGATGGCACACCTAAGAATGAAGCAATACCAGCAAGCAAAAAAGAAAAGGGCACACAGCAACAAGTGACAGCAAAAAGTACAGCCAAGAAGCAACGAAGAGTGGTGGTGGTGGGAGACTCACTACTGAGAGGCACCGAAGCAGCCATCTGCAGACCGGACATAACTGCAAGAGAAGTATGCTGCCTTCCAGGTGCGATGATCAAGGATGTGACCGATAGGATACCAAAGCTCTTCAGCTCCAAGGACGTCCACCCATTTCTTCTGATACATGTTGGCACCAATGACACGGCAAGGAAGGACCTACTGACAATCTGCAAGGACTTTGAAGAGTTGGGGAAGAAAGTAAAGGAACTGGATGCACAGGTAGTTTTTTCTTCTATCCTTCCAGTAGACGGGCATGGCACCAGGAGATGGAACAGGATCCTTGATGCAAACAACTGGCTAAGACGATGGTGCAGACAACAAGGATTTGGATTCCTGGACCACGGTGTGAATTACTGGTATGATGGACTCCTCGCCAGAGACGGACTACACCTCAACAAACCTGGGAAACACACATTCGCCAGAAGACTCGCTACACTCATCAGGAGGGCGTTAAACTAGAAGAAGAGGGGACGGGAAGAAAAACATTAGACTCGAACAAAGACGACCCAGGAAAACATACTCAGAAGGGAGGTAAGAACATTTCTAAAACAATCCACAGTGAGGAGATTGGAACAAAACAAAATCCTCTAAACTGCATGCTCGCAAACGCCAGAAGCCTGACAAACAAGATGGAAGAACTAGAAGCAGAAATATCTACAGGTAACTTTGACATAGTGGGAATAACCGAGACATGGTTAGATGAAAGCTATGACTGGGCAGTTAACTTACAGGGTTACAGTCTGTTTAGAAAGGATCGTAAAAATCGGAGAGGAGGAGGGGTTTGTCTCTATGTAAAGTCTTGTCTAAAGTCCACTTTAAGGGAGGATATTAGCGAAGGGAATGAGGATGTCGAGTCCATATGGGTTGAAATTCATGGAGGGAAAAATGGTAACAAAATTCTCATTGGGGTCTGTTACAAACCCCCAAATATAACAGAAAGCATGGAAAGTCTACTTCTAAAGCAGATAGATGAAGCTGCAACCCATAATGAGGTCCTGGTTATGGGGGACTTTAACTACCCGGATATTAACTGGGAAACAGAAACCTGTGAAACCCATAAAGGCAACAGGTTTCTGCTAATAACCAAGAAAAATTATCTTTCACAATTGGTGCAGAATCCAACCAGAGGAGCAGCACTTTTAGACCTAATACTATCTAATAGACCTGACAGAATAACAAATCTGCAGGTGGTTGGGCATTTAGGAAATAGCGACCACAATATTGTGCAGTTTCACCTGTCTTTCACTAGGGGGACTTGTCAGGGAGTCACAAAAACATTGAACTTTAGGAAGGCAAAGTTTGAACAGCTTAGAGATGCCCTTAATCTGGTAGACTGGGACAATATCCTCAGAAATGAGAATACAGATAATAAATGGGAAGTGTTTAAGAACATCCTAAATAGGCAGTGTAAGCGGTTTATACCTTGTGGGAATAAAAGGACTAGAAATAGGAAAAACCCAATGTGGCTAAACAAAGAAGTAAGACAGGCAATTAACAGTAAAAAGAAAGCATTTGCACTACTAAAGCAGGATGGCACCATTGAAGCTCTAAAAAACTATAGGGAGAAAAATACTTTATCTAAAAAACTAATTAAAGCTGCCAAAAAGGAAACAGAGAAGCACATTGCTAAGGAGAGTAAAACTAATCCCAAACTGTTCTTCAACTATATCAATAGTAAAAGAATAAAAACTGAAAATGTAGGCCCCTTAAAAAATAGTGAGGAAAGAATGGTTGTAGATGACGAGGAAAAAGCTAACATATTAAACACCTTCTTCTCCACGGTATTCACGGTGGAAAATGAAATGCTAGGTGAAATCCCAAGAAACAATGAAAACCCTATATTAAGGGTCACCAATCTAACCCAAGAAGAGGTGCGAAACCGGCTAAATAAGATTAAAATAGATAAATCTCCGGGTCCGGATGGCATACACCCACGAGTACTAAGAGAACTAAGTAATGTAATAGATAAACCATTATTTCTTATTTTTAGTGACTCTATAGCGACAGGGTCTGTTCCGCAGGACTGGCGCATAGCAAATGTGGTGCCAATATTCAAAAAGGGCTCTAAAAGTGAACCTGGAAATTATAGGCCAGTAAGTCTAACCTCTATTGTTGGTAAAATATTTGAAGGGTTTCTGAGGGATGTTATTCTGGATTATCTCAATGAGAATAACTGTTTAACTCCATATCAGCATGGGTTTATGAGAAATCGCTCCTGTCAAACCAATCTAATCAGTTTTTATGAAGAGGTAAGCTATAGACTGGACCACGGTGAGTCATTGGACGTGGTATATCTCGATTTTTCCAAAGCGTTTGATACCGTGCCGCACAAGAGGTTGGTACACAAAATGAGAATGCTTGGTCTGGGGGAAAATGTGTGTAAATGGGTTAGTAACTGGCTTAGTGATAGAAAGCAGAGGGTGGTTATAAATGGTATAGTCTCTAACTGGGTCGCTGTGACCAGTGGGGTACCGCAGGGGTCAGTATTGGGACCTGTTCTCTTCAACATATTCATTAATGATCTGGTAGAAGGTTTACACAGTAAAATATCGATATTTGCAGATGATACAAAACTATGTAAAGCAGTTAATACAAGAGAAGATAGTATTCTGCTACAGATGGATCTGGATAAGTTGGAAACTTGGGCTGAAAGGTGGCAGATGAGGTTTAACAATGATAAATGTAAGGTTATACACATGGGAAGAGGGAATCAATATCACCATTACACACTGAACGGGAAACCACTGGGTAAATCTGACAGGGAGAAGGACTTGGGGATCCTAGTTAATGATAAACTTACCTGGAGCAGCCAGTGCCAGGCAGCAGCTGCCAAGGCAAACAGGATCATGGGGTGCATTAAAAGAGGTCTGGATACACATGATGAGAGCATTATACTGCCTCTGTACAAATCCCTAGTTAGACCGCACATGGAGTACTGTGTCCAGTTTTGGGCACCGGTGCTCAGGAAGGATATAATGGAACTAGAGAGAGTACAAAGGAGGGCAACAAAATTAATAAAGGGGATGGGAGAACTACAATACCCAGATAGATTAGCGAAATTAGGATTATTTAGTCTAGAAAAAAGACGACTGAGGGGCGATCTAATAACCATGTATAAGTATATAAGGGGACAATACAAATATCTCGCTGAGGATCTGTTTATACCAAGGAAGGTGACGGGCACAAGGGGGCATTCTTTGCGTCTGGAGGAGAGAAGGTTTTTCCACCAACATAGAAGAGGATTCTTTACTGTTAGGGCAGTGAGAATCTGGAATTGCTTGCCTGAGGAGGTGGTGATGGCGAACTCAGTCGAGGGGTTCAAGAGAGGCCTGGATGTCTTCCTGGAGCAGAACAATATTGTATCATACAATTATTAGGTTCTGTAGAAGGACGTAGATCTGGGTATTTATTATGATGGAATATAGGCTGAACTGGATGGACAAATGTCTTTTTTCGGCCTTACTAACTATGTTACTATGTTACTATGTTACTTGGGACCACTTAGCAACAGTCCAGTGCTGCTTCTCTGTAGCCCAGGTCAGGCGCCTCTGCCGCTGTTTATGGTTCAAAAGTGGCTTTACCTGGGGAATGCGGCACCTGTAGCCCATTTCCTGCACACGCCTGTGCACGGTGGCTCTGGATGTTTCCACACCAGACTCAGTCCACTGCTTCCTCAGGTTCCCCAAGGTCTGGAATCGGTCCTTCTCCACAATCTTCCTCAGGGTCCGGTCTCCTCTTCTCGTTGTACAGCGTTTTCTGCCACATTGTTTCCTTCCAACAGACTTACCATTGAGGTGCCTTGATACAGCACTCTGGGAACAGCCTATTTGTTGAGAAATTTCTTTCTGGGTCTTACCCTCTTGCTTGAGGGTGTCAATGATGGCCTTCTTGACATCTGTCAGGTCGCTAGTCTTACCCATGATGGGGGTTTTGAGTAATGAACCAGGCAGGGAGTTTATAAAAGCCTCAGGTATCTTTTGCATGTGTTTAGAGTTAATCAGTTGATTCAGAAGATTAGGGTAATAGGTCGTTTAGAGAACCTTTTCTTGATATGCTAATTTATTGAGACAAGTTTTTTGGGTTATCAGGAGTTGTATGCCAAAATCATCAGTATTAAAACAATAAAAGACCTGACAAATTTCAGTTGGTGGATAATGAATCTATAATATATGAAAGTTTAATTGTAATCATTACATTATGGTAAATAATGAAATTTAACACTATATGCTAATTTTTTGAGAAGGACCTGTAATTTGGAAAGTCCCTTGTTTGGAATTTTACCCCTCTAACATTATTTAACATTCTTTTTAATACCATGAATGGCAAGAAGAACAAATAAATGAATTTTGGAACAAATCAAGTCTGACATGTCACCCAAAGCACAGATCACGAAGCTATGACTTCTCTACTTTGGACACATTATACATAGAGATCACTTACTGGAGAAAGTCATCATAGAAGGAACAAAGTGAAGAAGAAGAAGACCAGCAACCCGATGGCTTGATACTATCAAGATAATGGCCCTGGTGGACTTATCTAGACTTGTCAAGATCGATCTTCCAACAGATTGTTCATCCATCAAGTCGCCATGGCTCGAGATCGAGCTGAAGGCCAATAAAATAAAATACAAATTAAGCCTAAGAACTGTAATGTGTAAAATTAGCCACCATGATGGTGAGGTAGGGGTTAAAACTTAAGTACCATTTTGTTCCTAGGTAACAGATTCAGTACAACTTATCCAGGAAAGTAGCAAAGCAGAACACAGTGTTACATTTCTGGAAACCGTTATTACAACATTTACAAATGTGTTCATTGCTATTTTCGACTTAGCCCTCCCGCCCGCCCGCATCGCTGGCCATGGTACACATTTTAATAAATGACCCGCACAGTCTGCAAGAGAGCAATATAATAGAGTTGTATGACATTACTGGCCTGTTTCTGACATTAATCATAAGCCTACACTGAAACGTCTGCAAATGCCAGGTGCCGGTCAACACAGCCATCAAAAAAGAACGCTTGCCTCCTGACGTCTGGTTGGCTTTGCATGACTGAGACCAGCTGCAATAACCATGTGGTCATGATCAGCCAAGTGCCTAAATGGGTAACACAATGTCCAAATTGAAGCGATGGCAGATACCAGATATTTTAATGTTATTTTTTTTTCACTTTATTAGTCTACAATCTGCATTTTGTTTTGCGCCTTATATTGGCGTTCCACTCAATAGCATGAAGTGTTAGAGGAGCGTTCCACTCAGCAACACATGCCATCGACTCAAGAGCACGTGTTGCTTGGAGGAACACAGCTACATTCTTTTGTAAGAAGCCTATTACAGTCGGTAACGCATGGACACCCATTATATATAAGTAGACAGGTGCAAAAACTCCTATATTTATAAGGTTTTAACAATCCGGAAGGAAGGTTTGGATTTATTATCCATTCTGCTAACTATTTATGATGGCTGGAAAAAAATGTGGTCTTCATTTGCATTATTTGTTTCCGGGCACCTGATCTAAAAGAACCAGGGAAGAATCCATTTTTGAATTTTGTTTTTCAGTGGATTTCAAATTTCTCCTTAGTTTAATTTTTTACCATGTTAATCTCCAAAACTGTTATTCTTATCAAAAAGCGAAGATACAGGAAAGATATATATCTTGGTACCGTGTTAGCCAGTAGATGAAGTCTTTGCCTGATGAAGAGACCTGTGTAGTCTCGAAAGCTTGCAATTTGTTACCATCTTTTCAGTTAGCCATTAAAAGATATCAACCACTGAGGAATCTCAATTCTAAATATTTTTCAAAAAGCGAAGAGGCATTTGAAAAAAAAAAAAGATTATAGTAATTTTCTATTTTGGGAATTTAATGGAAATTATTACTGATCCTAAAATCACAGAATGTGTCAATTAATTTATTATGGGTAAGACTTTGGAAAGTGGGAAAGCTTATAGGACTGAAATATTGATGGTCTACTCTACAGATGAGCAAATTGATTCTCAACGGCCATATTAGTAGTCCGTCCCTGCCAGACAAGAGCCCTACGAACTGCCTCCTACCTGTCGACATCTCCGGCCTTGTTTTTGATCGACTGGCCTGAAACGATGATGTGGCCCTGGACTGGCTAATCCAAAGAAGTTCTGAGGATGCGCATAGGTAGGATAGGTAGAGAGCAGTTTGTAGGACTCTTGTTTGGCAGCCATAATATACTGCCATGGATGCTGGACTCGGGTCCTGCAAATGACAGTGTGAACATGCGATTGTACACTGCATGCACGCCAACTTATATTCCAATTTATCTATTTAGATTTTTACACTTGAAAGTTGTAGAAATTGATATTCATGCAATAACTAAAGCAAAGTTGGCCTTTCATAGGACTTTCAAATGAACTGTCTAATGTACAGCTTTATGTACCTGAAGAATAATACAATTATTTCTGGACATTATATGACACATCCTGCATTTTTCAACGTTCTTTTGCCCTCTGCAGGTGTTATTTATAATTTTATGCTTCCTCTGAGCTAGTGGGTAGAGACTAGCTATTAATTATTATGCTTGCTTACATTGTGCCATCATAATCCACCGTGCTTTACAGAATAAAATTATCATCATCACTGTAGTGTGAACATAAAAATAGATATTTTGAGTCTATATTGAAATATACAGAATACATTCAAACCAAGACAGAGCAGCATTGCTGGTCATACATTTACAGATAGACAGTGTTCATAGTGTACTTCATTGTCTGAAATCTTTTACCTCACAAATAGTTCTATGTTATTTTTGTTTGTTGTTTGGTATTGTAAAACATGGAGGTTTATTTAACCTATGTCTGCTGTGGACTTATGTTATCTTGAGAACTTTTTGAATTGTGTGGGTTTATTGCCCATTGTCTGATGTTTGCCTAGTATCTCTGATGCTTCTTACTCCCAAAGGCTGGCCACTGGAGGGCAAGGGTGAACCGGAGTTACACATATTGTAAATCACTATATAAGGCCAGAGAACCATTATTACGAAAGAAGCAGAAAGTTGGGTAACTGTACTTACACGTGTACTGTGTTGTGATACCTGCATAAATGGGGATGCTCATGCAGTGTTGTGAGTTTTTCAGGGGTTCTCTGTCTTGGTGCTTACTTATCTGATATTCCACACAAATAATGTTTAAAAGCTCCTTGGTGTGAGTGTATGTCCTTAATCTTTATTTCTATTTAATCTTTATATGTACTTAACCTTTATATATTAAAATATACAAAAGTGTACGCAATCATACTATTTCTTTAACTTAGTACTTTGAAATAAAATTGCGTTATATCGCAAGTAGTAGCCTTCTTTAAAGCCGTATTCGAACGTTAGTGTTAAAAACTTGGCAATATTTGGGCTCTCAATCTAAATTTCCTATCAGTATGTCTTTGGAGTATGGGAGGAAACCGGAGTACCCGGAGGAAACCTGTGCAAACACGGGGAGAACATACAAACTCCTTGCAGATGCTGTCCTTGGTGGAATTTGAACCCAAGGCCCCAGTGCTTCAAAGCCACAGTGCTAACCACTGAGCCACCATGCTGCCCTCCTATGATATTTTCTATAAACAGCACACACGCAAATAAGGGATTCCTGTTTTCCTGCTTCTATGCTATACATGTTCAAAAGCTGCAGTATGGAAGATATTATAATGCAGTGTAGCTGTGAATCCAGCACTGAGGTGGGATAAAATACTCACTAGAAGCAGGAGCACATTCTCTCTCTCACTCACTCACTCACTCTTTTCTTCCCAAATTCACACCTATCTATTTAAAAGGGAGCTGTAATCTGATCCCTCAGTGAGTTGGCAGTCTGTCCCGTCATGAGGAAGATTTTCAGAGGAGTTAATGATAGGTTCAGACAGGGGAGGAGGAAAAGAAGTGGCTCATAAATGGAGAAAAACAGTATATTTCTCTGATAATCGCAGAGTTTCTCATATATTTGCTTGTGCAATATGACAAGGAGGGAGCACTTTGTATTTGGAAAGCAGCGTCTCTCTCATTGTCTGTCACGTCAGTGTTGTTTTCATGATTTGCTCACTTATAAAGCAATGACATTTTTATGGCATCAATAAGGCAATAGATTTCAATGTTTAATGCAGCCAAGCTCAAACATCTCTTCTGATGAAAACAAATACTTTACTCATAATATGATTAAAATCAATTTGCAAATGTTTCCATGGATCTACAATTCACGTCTTGGTGGCAATAAGCGTTGTTTGTATTAATTCGTTTGTTTTCCTGTTTAGACTCTTCATATTGTTAAGTAGTAACAGTGTCAGAGCATTTGGTTGTAAATTCAGATTTAGTGTTTCATCTATCTTAGCTTTTCCACTTGCAAGAACAGCCCAAGCAAATTATTTGCAGTGCAGACTCTTCTTCTATTACCCTAGTTAATTAGTGTCGATCTATTTTTTGTTTTCTATTTTATGATTCCCTTATATCTACGATAGAATTCTAGTAGTATTGGTAGAACTTTAAAATGTGCCTATTGTCAAATTATACTGGAGAGAGATAATTTCTGCAAGGAAACAAATATTATAGTATTTTTATAATAAATTAAAAACAAAAAAGGGAGTAAAATCCAACCATATAAATAAATTTAAAGGGAATTTGTCACCAGTTTTTTGCAATGTAATATGACAGCAGAATAATGTAGTGGCTGAGACCCTGATTCCATTGCTGTATCACTTACAAGGCTGTGTGCTGCTGTTTCAATGAAATCAGTGTTTTATCAGGAGAAGATTATAATCATTACCAGACTAGGTGTTTCCTGCTTCCTAGTCCTCTTGTTCTGAGTAACCCTGTCCCCTCCGCTGATTAGCAGCTTTCTGAATATGCATAGTGGTTCTGGTGACATTCATGTAGTATTGGTGATTCCGGTGCTGTATTCATCACCAGAACCATCATCAATACATGCATACAAAACCATCAGTACATAAATAGAACACCAAAGCCATCAATACTACATAAATAAGACACCAGAACATCATCAATAAATAAATAGGTAGCTAAAACCACCAACAGTACAAGTACAGCACCAGAACCACCAGAAGTACATGAATATGGCACCAGAACCACCATCAGTACATAAATGCATCACCAGAACCACCATCAGTACATTAATGTATCACCAGAACCACCATCAGTACATTAATGTATCACCAGAACCACCAACAGTACATGAATTCATCATGAGAACCACCGTTAGTAAATAACTACACCAGTACCATTATCGGCACTAATACATCATCAGAACCACCATCAGTACACAAAGGCATCATCAGAATTACCATAAGTGACTTTGATGATGACTACATCGCCAAGTTTAGTACAACAATCAATAATATTGTCAAGTCAGCCTCATATACATTTGTATCGCTTGAACCTGCAACTCCCAGTATGTCCTTAACAATGATAAGAAGATGCTGGAGGTTGTTGTTATCAATACTGTGGACCATAGAAGAACCACAATACTGATGAGACGCATGCAGGATCACAAATAAACATTTATGTGTACTTTATAGGTGACTTCTTCTCTGACTGAAGTTGTTCTTTTCATCTCCATCTTGATCAGACTCCATGATGACTTTTCACATCCACATCTAGTCCTTGCAGACTTCCTTTTTCTCCGATCTTCTGCAGCCCATCCCCACACTGTACCTTTTAAAAATGGGAGTGTTATTAAAATGCGCTGAGGCTGGGGGAAGGGGCCGGGCGGCCGCTTGCATACAGCAATGTCAGATGGCATTTGTTCCCCAAAGTGCATCCTCTCAGTGGGGCAGGAAGTAGCACCCTAGGCAGGTGCCTATCCTGCCTACCCCTCTTACTGGCTCTACTTTGGGGTTGAAAATCTTGATGACAGAATCCCTTTAAGAGGTTAACATTTTTTTGAAGCTTATAAAAAAAATAGTTTCTGTTGTTCTTTTCCGAGACACAAAGTTTTTGTTTTCCCATCAACGGAGCAATGTGAAGTGTTATCTTTTGAATGGCGAACTAACTTTTTTTTAATAACATTTTGGGGTATGTATGACGTTTTGATCGCTTCTCATTTTATGTTTTTTTTAACGCAGCATGATGTTCGAAAAACAGCAATTCTGGCATTTGCATTTTATTTTTTACAATGTTAAACCTACAGGTTTATTATTTTACATTTTGATATATCGGACTACGAATGAAATTTTTATATATTTTACTTTTCTTTCTAATTTTTAAAACTTTTTAAATTTATTTTATTCATTTAGTTATTTTAGCTTCTTTAAATTTCAAATTTTTTTTTTTTTACTTTATTTTTAAGTTCCTTTAGGGTCTATATCATATTCTACAATCACAGATATCCAGCGGCACTAAAGGGTTAAGATAATTTAGTATGAAGCTATTG
This sequence comes from Ranitomeya imitator, assembly GCF_032444005.1. Taxonomy (NCBI): domain Eukaryota; kingdom Metazoa; phylum Chordata; class Amphibia; order Anura; family Dendrobatidae; genus Ranitomeya; species Ranitomeya imitator. The sequence continues at coordinate 131,832,918 of NC_091291.1, forward strand.
AGGTTTTATGTACATGTCTCGGTTATGTGTTCGAGATCTGAACTGTTATGTTTCAAGGTGATTATGAAAATTACGTTAATAATGTCACTATGCAAGAAATAATCTGGAATAATTTTTTACGAATACCAGTACACAAAGACCAAAAAAGTCATACAAGTCTTTCTCAGGATTTCTATGCCTTCTGCCAGATATTTTCATTTGAATGCATTTTTATTCAACCAATATATCATCCTGCAGAATCCAAACTGCCAAGATGAATTGAATTGTAAAATTAGATCAATTTTTGTGTTTTGGAGATTGGTAAACAGGCGTTGAATCCGTTGCATTAACTTTAATCATACGATTCAGCTTTGCAGAAAAAAAAAACGGAAGCAAAAAAAAAAAATATCACGTGCCGTGGACGGAATAAAAGTTCTCGCGTTCGATATGGTGGAAAAAGCTGAAAAGAGAAAAATGATAATGTTGTTTTAATGAAGGAGGGAAAGCGAAACAAAAATCATAATTAAATTGTAATAAACTCAAATGTATGTGCTGCTGAGACATTACTATCGCCTCGGCGTGAAAATGCAACTTTTTAAGATTAAACATCAGTTTTTGACCACTACAAAATGCCATTCGGATCATAGAAGGGAGTCACCATGATCGTCCGCCATTGGGAACGCTCTATCCCTACCAGTAAAATAAAGGCAACGTGTCCATGTGCTGCCCCTTTTTTTCTCGGAAACACAATGCCCCATAGAATTTAATTGATCCACACAAACATCAGTTTTAAAAATGTGTTTGTGTCTCTGACCTGTGAGACTGCGAGCAGGTCCGATTGTCATTCGTTTTGCAGATCAGATTCGGACATTTACATCTATGGAGATCCGTTAGACACGGGTGAAATTAGGAAGTTTTGTCTGGCGATACCTGACAGCTCCAAAATGGCTACCATACCACAAAAAGGCTTGGCGCAAATTCCTCCCTTTCCCAGAACCCTGGGGTTGTCCTGGTCTTCACCCTTTATCCACTGTACCGGAATCTGGACTTAAACTGGGGTCCCGGAGCTAGCGCCACAGTCAGCTGCTGTTTGGTGAAGCAAGCTGGCAAGAGGGATAGTCAGGTCAGATTCAGGAGGTAAGGGAGGTACAAAAAAAGTTAGCTGAAAAGGATAAATCAGCATAAAACACCATATGCACAGAATACAGGTAAAGCCAGATAGTAGTGATGAGCGAGCGTACTTGGTACTACTCGTTAGTGGCTCAAGCATCAGTGTGCTCGAGATGCTCGTTACTCGGTGAGAATTTTTTTAATGCTCGGGCAGGAGCTCGGGTCCACGCCCCACATGTTTGGTGCTTTTTAGACAGCCAATGAACATGAGGGGATTGCCTGCCAGTCACTGCAATACCGTAGCCATCTTGGTTGTGGCATTACTGTGATTGGCTAGTGTATATAAGACCAGTGACGCTATGCTCGGCACACTGTATCCCAGACACAGGCAGCGTAGGGAGAGGTGCTGGTGAGAGAGGGACAAATTGTAGCTGCGTACTAGCAAGGGATTCAACCAAATATATACTTCTGTGAAGCACAACAACAACTCTTCTTAGGGTTAATGATAATTAATAGTAATACTGCTGTTAGCAGCACTTAGTGAGATTGTGCTGAAGGGATCACGTAGGACAGGATAGGCTGAATTGTGCGTCCTTTATGCTGCAGCCTGCAACTCATACCAAAACCCTTCTCAGGGCTAATAATATTCTTTTTGTTCTTAATCCTGCAAATTGTTCTGAGCAGAGAAATATTGTACACCATTTGCACTGCGGCAGTTGTGCATCAAAAGCAGCCAGACTTGGTTGGATCTCAATAGCATGGCCATATTTATACTGCAGTCTGATACATCCATCTGAATTTGGCACATTTTGCTGGCATTGTAATACTGCATTTTTTTTGAGCAGTGAAATTTTATACATTATTTAGCATGGTACAATTGGGCCTCAAAACCCCTCCAAAAAATTAATTGTTTGTTAAAAAATCACATTGCTATATTTATACTGCCGTCTGATAGATCAGTTTAAGGTGTGTCAATTTGTAATACAGCACTTTTTGGAGCTGTGAATTTTTAAACACCATTTTAGCATACTACAGTTTGGCCAAAAAAAAACCTCCCCAAAAAAAATAGTAAAAAAAAATTGCATTGCTATATTTATACCGCAGTCTCATACATTCATCTGAGGTGTGCAAATTTGGCTGCCATTGCAATGGAGCCTTTTTAGAGCTGTGACATTTTATATGACATTTATAGTGATAGAGTGGGCCTCAAAGTCCCCCTCCCCCCAAAAAAAATCTTTGCTAAAAAAATCGCATTGCTATATTAATACTGCAGTCTTATACGACCATCTGAAGTCGGCATATTTTGCTGACATTGTAATACTGCAATTTTTTTCAGCAGTGACATTTTATACGGCATTTTTTGCAAAAGAGTTGAACCTCAAAACACATACACAAAAAAAATTGGTTTCAAATAGCATTGCCGTATTGATACTACAGTCTTATATGTTCATCTGCAGTGGGCAAATTTTGCTGGTATTGTAATACTCTCTGCAATGTTTTCTCAACAGGGATATATAATAGGTAATTGAAAATGGGCAAGGAATGTGGTAAGGGACGGGGACGTAGACGTGTTGCTGATGGTGAGCACAGAGGCCGAGACCGTTGGCATGGTGAAACTGAAGCAGCTCATTTATATAGGAGTACCTTGCCAAATGTTCCAGCATCCTCTGTGCCTTACAACTATTGGCTATCCAAGCTAGACACATGCGTGGAGAGCCTGTTTGTTGGGCTCTCCATGCATGTGTTGTGTTGCTCACCTCGAGTAACAAGTATTGGAGCATTTTAGTTCTCGCTCATCACTACCAGATCGTATAAACATTAACTGGTAGCGGGAACTGGACCTCAATGTATCATACAGTGAGCAGCCCCAGCCAGTGCTGATAACAGGAAGAAACCCAAAAATTAAGCCCACAGCTTCTAGACTGGCCAGAGCCAAAAGTCTCAGGAATAAAATAGGATTGATGCTGTCAATTGATTATTTAAGTTTATAGATAAAAAAAATCAGTGTACCTGCTTAAGTGAAAAAAAAGGATGAGACAAAAACTTAAGCTACTAGGATGAAACCATTGGCACTTTTCTCTTGGATGGCAACTCTCACATGGATGTGTGAATGGAGTATTAGGCCGGGGTCACACTGGTGTATTGCATCCGATGCAAGAGCAGGAGCCGAGTGTCATGCGTCTGTGCTCCGATTCTCTCACACAGGGAGGATCGGAGCACAGCTACGGAGGAGGCAGAGAAATTAATTTCTCCATCTCCTCCATTGCTGGGGTCCGCTTATAGCGCACATCACTCGGATGATATCCCAGTGGTGTGCGCTGTCTCACTTGCACCCATAGGCTTATATGGGTACGAGTGAGCCGAGAGTTTTCCTCGGTCCGAGACAATCGCAGCATGCTGCAATTGTCTTGGACCGAGGAAAACAGCTGTCAAAAAGTCGGCTGCTGGGAGCGGCCCCATATGGTAACGTTGGTCCGAGTGCAATGCGATGTTTTATCGCATTGCACTTGGCCGTATTACGGTCTAGTGTGACCCCGGCCTTAGTTTCAGCATCCAAGGAAAACCTTCAAGGGATTGAACCCAAAGGTAGTGTAATGCCAAACACACGATTCTATGGGCCATGACAGATGATCTGGTTAATATGTCTAGAAAGTCCAGCATCTCGTAGAACCAACGTCAAGGATTGACCTTTCCTCTTCTATAACATTTTTCTTTGGTGTACTTGGCCACTCCTTAGGAACTAAGTGTCAAACTTGACAGTACAAGACCTTTCTGTGATTCAATTGTATAACTGTCAAGGGATAAGCGATGTTGAATTCTCAGTTCTGACATAAAAAGATAATTTGGGTTGTTGTTATGAACTGACCAAGACTTGGAGTAGAGGGTCCTCCACCAAAGCAATTCCCTGATTTCTGAAAGAAGAAGAAGGAAAGTTAAATTGAAGTATATATCAATGTTTAAACACCACGTCTGTCCAATATTCTACACTTTGCATTCCTATAACTCCCTGTCTAGTATTCAATGTAGGAGCAGATAGCACAGAGGTTTGGCTATGTGATAAATGTACACGAGACTGACCAACAATTAGATAGATGAAGGAGAAGAATCAGCCGCTGTTGGGTGATTAAGAGAATAGATTTCCTTATTGATGGTTTGCGATTGTAAGTACTCAAAACAAATAGTAAGTACTTAAAGGGAGCCTGACAGCTTCTCCAAGCCCCAAAATTGTGACCATGTATTCAATGTTACCATTATACCCTTCCTAACAAGCCCATTTTATTGTCTTATTAATTTTTTCATATGCCAAAAATCAGTTTTAAAACTTTAGTGGCGATTTGTTAATTAGTAGACGATTAGTCATGGTGGGCATTACTTCTCTAGATTAACCATCCCACTAATTATGCGATCACACCCCTGTGAGCGCCAATAACATGATGTGCACGAGTGGCATCACCACCGCCTCACTGACAATGCACAGTAAGCAGGAATCAGCTGCAGCCTGGTTCTCCTCTTCATGTTCAATCAGTACGAAGGCGGAGATGTCAGCGCTGATTTGACGCTGAGCACCAGGTGACACAACACCGCCTGAGTTCTGTGGGACCGCGAGTGCTGACACTGTTGGAATGGCGCCAGCACGGGAGGTGAGTATAGTTTTTTTTTATTGTATTCAGGCCAAACATTTATATCAAGAAGGGGTTTACCTAGTAATGGACAACCTTTAATCGCAGGAAAACAATGCCTCCATGACTGGTCACCTACTAATTATAATATCGCCACTGCAGTAATATAGCTGATTTTGGCATATGAAGAAATCAATAAGGCAATAAAGAGGGCTGGTTATTAGCAAGGGTACAATGATTGCAAAAAATACATGGTGGCAATCCGGACAGCCTGTGGAACCTGTCACGTTCTTTTTTTTTAAAAAATGTCATCAAATAGGTGTAAAGTGTATGGAAAGTTGATCATGGTCACTGCCCAATTTTCTGATGTGGGATATGTGTGTTTAAAAATTACAGAAGGGTAAAGATAAATCAGCTCAAACGGTCTTTCATGGTCAGACTTGGTCCTAGTATCTCCACTTAGTAGAATCTTAGGGTATTTCTGGTGTTCCCCTTTTAAACCCAATATAGTAGTTGCATTTGTAGAATAGCTGCTGACCGGTGGAGCAAAAAACCAACGAAGTCAGGGTGAGAGACACACAGGTATGAAGATACAAATAGTGCACCAGAGCAGTCATATAATATGTGACGCCCAGGAGACCGGGATACCCAGCACCGGACCAATGGGGTCTGTCTCTTGAGGGGGATGTCACGGGTGGCTTGACCCGGTGCTGTAGCCTCAGGCAATGCACAGTGTAAGGGGTATCATGAGGGGACAGGCACTTACTTGATCAGCAGCAGGTTCTCCCAGCGGTGATGATCCTGATCCTGGATAGATGGCTATTGTCCAAATGAAAGACTGAGGCACTGAAACGTTTAACCAGTTTACTTTAACATAAAAGGATTTACAACCAGTCCTGTCACCGGAGTCTGTATGGGAACTCTGAGTTACTTTGACCCTGCCGGGGTCTTCCCCTCTTATTGTGCGCAATTTCTGTGTGGCCCTGCTGCTGTATGTGAACTGGCTGCTGGCCCAATCTGTCCCCTCCGGGTTCTGGTTCGATGGGCAACCCGAGTCCTTTTATCGGCTTACCCCCTTCAGGAGTACCGCTGAACTCTGTGTCTGTTGCTGCGTCCGGCCCTAGTGAAGCTGATATCACCTCACGTTTTTCCGGTTGCTGTATTATATATAATGAATACAGCCACGGATCCGGTATCCTTCTTTGCGCCTGTTCTGGGTAGTGATTAATGCTACCCGGTTCTCACAATGTCCCTTTTCTCTGTCCCTCTTCTCCTCAGGCCGGTGATTTGGGCCTGGAAACCGTCATAGGGCTGTTAGAAATTCAGCTGTATGACCTCTCACTATCAGCTCCTTAGCCCAACTGCCATTTCTTCTCTCAGACCAGAATGGATTAAGGGGAGTCTCTGGAGCTCCCCCTTCTGGCCGGAGGAGGTAGTGCAGTCTTGCTATTTTAGTATTTGTATTCAGTGTCAGTAACTATATTTGTGGCAAATACCTCTAGGGGTGCCACATTCCCCCTTAGTTAAGAACAGTACTCCGGGACTGTGGCACGATAACATTTTGAAATAACAATTAATATGTACAGAGTCTTAAAAATGAAAAGTTACAAAAACCACTCAAGGAAACAAAAATAGAGTTCTGTAAAAAGTCACTTCAAATAGCGTCCATTAATACAGTTCTATCCTTGAAGGTACTAGGAAAGGCACTGCACTTTGTGTCCAAGAATTTAGTTCCATTTTTCCAACGGAGTTATCAATATAAAGTCTAAAGAAAGTTCAAAAAGAGCAAAAAGCAAAGTTCAAAAAGCAGTCTTTCCGGAGCTTTGATTTAGTGCCTCCGGGCTGATAAAAAGTTCAAGAATATGCAAGAAGTTCATACAGACAAGTCTCTGTAGGTACTGGACTTAAACGTTGCAGAATGATAACAATGACTATAGTTTTATAGTTGGTAATCTGCATACCTGGCCGGTAATTGACCCTGGGTACTACGCTGTGATCTACGTAACAGCGGTATCTCTCCATGTGGTGTACTACTGTCTACTGCAGATGTAGTATCTGCCCGCTCTGCTAAAGATAATTCCACGACTATGGAGTTGGCAAGTCCACCGTGAATGGGATCACTCTGATCAGGAATCTGTTCTTCCTGGCCTGGAATCTCCTGTAGTACGGGGTCAGCCTCTTCCTGTCTTGGGACTTCTGGTATTGGGTTCGGTGTTGGGTAAAAGGCCACCATGGGAACCACTACTGCACCATGGTATGTTAGTAGGGTTTTGGGAAAGTCTCCTATACAGGTGTGATACACTTCCTCTTCTTTTTCCTTTACTGGTTGAACCTGTATGGGTTGAATAACTTCTGGTTCTGGCTGGATAACGTCTGGCTCTTTCAATGCTTCCGGGCATAATTTAAGATTGTCTCTTGACACTAGTACAGATGTTAAGCCTCCGTTTTTGCTCATGAGACACATTTTAGGATTATCCACTCTTGTTGGTAAAACTGTGTAGGGTACGGCTTCCCACTGATTGTCCAGTTTATTGGTTCGACGATTTCTCTTGAGTACTTGGTCACCCGGTCTTAATGGGGTCGCTAGAGCATTCTGGTTGAAAGTTCGCTCTTGTCTTTCTCTAGTTTGCTGAAGGCTTCTTTCCACACTCTCTTGCACTTGGCGATACTGCTTTTGCCGTATGATATCCCAATTGGAGTCTTGAACTTCTGCGTCTGGTTTCAGAATTCCCATTTCTAGATCGATTGGTAATTGGCCGGGTCTTGCACGCATAAGATAAGCTGGGGTGCAGTTGGTGGAGCTCACCGGGACATGATTATACAGATCCACCAAGTCAGGCAATTTCTCTGGCCATTGATTCCTTTCTGTCTCAGGTAAAGTCTTTAGTAGGTCTATTACAATATGGTTCAACTTCTCGCATAAGCCGTTTGTTTGTGGATGATAGGCCGTCATCCTGATCTTTTTGCAACCATACATATTACAGAATTCTCTGAAGATCTCTGATTCAAAGGCTGTACCTTGGTCGGTGAGAACCTGTTCCGGATATCCATGGGGTCTACAAAAGTACGTTTGGAACGCTTTGGCTGCTGTTTTTGCTGTCAGATCTTTTACGGGTACTACTACCAAGAAGCGTGAATAATGGTCCACGATGGTTAAGGCATAGACATAGCCGGACCGGCTTGGTATTAACTTCACGTGGTCTATGGCTACAAGTTCAAGTGGTTGTTTGGTGATTATGGGCTGCAGTGGTGCTCTTTGGTTCTTTTGATCGTTTCTTCTGAGGTTGCACGGGCCACAATTTCTGCACCACTGTTCGATTGATTTTCTCATCCCGACCCAATAAAATCTTTCTCTTAGAAGTACTTCTAACTTTTTCCAACCAAAGTGACCAGCACCATTATGGTAAGCTTCGAGGACCATCTTGACATCTTGTTTAGGCACGATAATTTGCCAAACCAATTCATGTGTTTTCGGATTGGTGTACCTTCTACAGAGCTTCCCTTGATACAGGAACATTTTGCCTCTCTCTTTCCAGAGTTGATGCGTCTCTTCTGGGGCATCCTCATCGGGATATGCACTTTGCTCAGTTAACAGTTCCTTCACCAACTTCACAGCCGGATTGCTGTCTTGGGTGTCAGCCCATCTATGGTGTGCTAACGGATTAAAATTCACCTCTTGTTGTTTCTGATAGGTACTTGACTGATGATGTTTTGCCTTGGGATGATGGAAGGCTGGTAGTTCAATTTCTTCAAGCTCCCCCGTTTCTTCTTCTACATCTCTCAAGTGTGGCATCCGGGATAGGGCATCGGCATTTCCATTCTTGCGACCTGCTCGATATTTGATCTTGAAGTTGTAATTAGATAACCGGGCTATCCATCGCTGTTCTAACGCACCTAATTTGGCTGTGTCCAGGTGGGTCAACGGATTGTTGTCAGTATAGACAATAAATTCTGCAGCGGCCAGATAGTGTTTGAAACGTTCCGTCACAGCCCAAACTACTGCCAGTAGTTCCAATTTGAAGGAGCTATAATTTTCTGGATTTCTTTCAGTAGGCCGGAGCTTTCTACTTGCAAAGGCGATGACTTTCTCCCGACCTTCTTGCTTTTGTGACAGCACCGCTCCTAGTCCCACATTACTGGCATCGGTGTAGAGGATGAAAGGTTGATGGTAATCTGGGTATGCCAAAACCTCTTCTCCGGTTAGTGCCTTCTTTAGTTGTTCAAAGGAGTCTTCCCTTTCGTCGTTCCACTGGAAAGGAGGGTTTCGGTTTGAAGGTTTCTTCGTCTGCCCTACCAAGGCATCTTGCAAGGGTGCTGCCAACTTGGTAAATCCTTTTATAAATCTGCGATAGTAACCCACCAATCCCAGGAATTGCCTCACTTCTTTTGCGCTGGTAGGTCTCGGCCAATCCCTTATGGCGGTTATTTTCTCGGGATCCGGTGCTACTCCCTCCGAACTCACGATGTGTCCCAGGTACTGTACCTTTGGCTTGAGAAGGTGACATTTGGATGGCTTGACTTTCATGCCATACCTGGATAAGGCTTCGAACACTTCTGCCAGGTCTATTAAGTGTTGTTCGTAAGTCTTTGAGTAGACGATCACATCATCTAGGTACAGGAGGACGGTCTCGAAGTTCTTGTGTCCGAGGCAGCATTCCATCAGCCGCTGGAAGGTACCGGATGCATTGCAGAGTCCGAATGGCATGCGATTAAATTCACATAGACCCATTGGTGTGGTGAATGCCGTCTTTTCCTTATCTCTCTCAGCCACAGGGACTTGCCAATACCCGCTTGTTAAGTCTAAGGTGGAAAAATAATTAGCAGATTTCAAAGCAGTCAAGGACTCTTCTATCCTAGGCAAGGGGTAGGCGTCTTTATGGGTGATGTTATTAATCTTCCGGTAGTCTACGCACATTCTCATGGTTCCGTCCTTTTTTTTTACAATCACTAGAGGGGCCGCCCAGGGGCTACAGCTGTCTCTTATTACCCCGGCCTGTTTCATTTCCCTCAGCATATCTTTTGCACATTGATAGTGAGCGGGCGGTATGGGTCTATATCTTTCTTTTATTGGGGGATGGTCACCTGTGGGGATTGTGTGTTCTACCCCTTCTATCCGTCCGAAGTCCAATGGGTGTTTACTGAAGACTTGTTCATATTCCGTCACTAGCCTATACACCCCTTGTTTTTGATGGGTAGGTGTTGAATTTATGCCCACGTGTAGCTGTTGGCACCAATCCTCCATTTCTCCATCTGAGCCATTGCCTTCTACCTGACAGGTTGGTTCTAAGGGCTCAATGGTTGTGATGGCATTGTTGTCAACAGTATATAGCTTTGCCATTGTAGCATACCTTGGCAAAGTGACCTCTTCCTCTCCACAGTTCAAAAGTCGTACCGGCACTCGTCCCCGGTGTACCTCGACTATCCCTCGTGCTGTGAGTATAGTGGGCCTGCTGTCGGTGTACACTGGTTCTATTAAGGCTTGATAATCTCGTCCCTTAGTACCAATGGCTGCTCTACACTATACCAGCATTTCTGTTTTTGGTGGGATTACAATAGACGTTGGATCACTTACCCTCACACTGCCGATTTCTCCACCTGCAACTTCTACCTGTTGCCTTAACATCAATACTTTTATTTCCCTCTGGAGAACTCTCTGCTGGCAGGATTGGGCAGTTTCAGCAATTTGCTGTAAGACAGAAATGACTTCGGAAAAGCAGTTCTCTAACACATTCATTCCTATCAATACAGTTGGTTCACAGTTCCGTCCGTCAACATCAACAACAATTATACCCTGTTTCTTCAATTCTACTTTACCAATCTTTATGGTCATCTCCCTGAATCCTAGTTTTGGTACCAACTTACCATTACTGGCCCATATATCTAGTTCAACATCAGAGGGCCCTTTATCAATATCTGCATCAGCCCAGTACCTCTTATAAAGGATATACGGTATAGATGAAATCTGGGAACCTGTGTCCAGCAAAGCGTTGAGGGGCATTCCGTCCAGCACGATAGGGATAATGGGTCGTCCTCCGATGTACCTGTCGTGCCAGGGTGTTGGGCCTTGAAAGTTCATTCCTGCGAAGCGACCCGCATTCCCAGGGGATTCCCGTTTAAATCACAATCTCGTGCAAAGTGGCCTGGCTGCTGGCAACGGCGGCAAATGGGCTGTCCATCCGGTTGGTAGCGGTCGCGGGGTCGTCCTCTCCATGTCGGGTATCTCCGGGGTCTCATCCATGGAACACCTTCTCTACGGTTTGACAACTCCATCTTGGGTCCTCTCATCTCCTGCATGGTTTTAGCCATTGAAGCAACAACATCAGCTAAAGAGTCAAGCTTTTGTTGAAGAGCCTCATTAGTACTGGGCCCCAGGGGCTTAGCAATGGCCCTGGACATAGCTGATGTCACTGGTACTCCATGTTGTTGAGGAGCCTCTGCCATGAGTTGCGCAGGATCCTGATCCCGAGGTGCCTCTGCCAGCTGGAGACGTATAACGCTCTCCTTTAATTGGGCAAATGTCAATTCAGGGTTCTTAAAAACAAGCATGCTCACATGCCCCAGGTGAGAAGGGGTGTAGAGTTCCTCAATAAATTGATCTCTCAGCAGTTTATCCGCTCCGGTGTTAAAAATGGGTTCAGCCAGTGTAAGTGATTTAAGGGCTTCCTGCAGGTTTAAGGCAAAGTCTCTCACGCCCTCATTAACTTTTTGTTTGCAATTAAAGAATCGTACTTTAGCTTTGCTGCTGGCAGTGGTTTCAAATGTAGCTTTTAATCCAGCAAATATGTGTTCAACAGTGCCTTTTAGATCAGCTGCCCATGCTGTGACTTCTCGCTTAGCATGGCCACTTAACTGCATCATCAGGAGACTAACACGCTGAACTTCACCCACAGGGAACATGTCAAAATGGGCCAGCATCTTTTCTCTGAAATCGTCAAGGGTATTAGGCTCACCTTCATACATTGGAAGCCATGGGCCTCCTGGGGTATATGGCATCAGCACCGGCATGATGGGCGCCACTCCTTGCACCGCTGCGCTACCAGACTCTCTATCGACACTCTGTCTTTCAGCTGCATTAGCGTCGCCGGGTGCTGCGGCGTCTCCGTGCTGCGACATACTGTGCCCCCTTAGTTAATCCGGACCCGTCCGGTCCTCCGCTTCCGTCGGGATAGTGTAGATTCGTTCCGCTGTGCAGCAGGATCGATTTTCCCCTTGCTCTGACGTCAGAGCGCTCAGCTTGGTGCCGCCCACAATGATACGCCCCCTGCTGCTCCCACCCACCGCGCTCTGTAATGGCGGATTCTGAAGTTTTTCAGTTAGACTGGGGCTCAGGTGATGGCATAGCTCAATTAACAGTCTCGTGCCTAACGGTTATGAAGTGATTACCTCAGGGGACGGCGGCCATCTTTACTCCATTATAACCAATGGGGAAAAGTCACTTTCAATAGTTTTCAATGAGGAATGGATTTTTCTTTAATAAAGTCAATTTTCAAGATTTTTCATCCAAGTTTTCACAGTTTTGGGCTCCAATCACGGCACACAATACCCGGTATATGGGCTGGCTAGATCCTGTTCGTGACACCAATTGTGACGCCCAGGAGACCGGGATACCCAGCACCGGTCAATGGGGTCTGTCTCTTGAGGGGGATGTCACGGGTGGCTTGACCCGGTGCTGTAGCCTCAGGCAATGCACAGTGTAAGGGGTATCATGAGGGAACAGGCACTTACTTGATCAGCAGCAGGTTCTCCCAGCGGTGACGATCCTGATCCTGGATAGATGGCTATTGTCCAAATGAAAGACTGAGGCACTGAAACGTTTAACCAGTTTACTTCAACATAAAGGGATTTACAACCAGTCCTGTCACCGGAGTCTGTATGGGAACTCTGAGTTACTTTGACCCTGCCGGGGTCTTCGCCTCTTATTGTGCGCAATTTCTGTGTGGCCCTGCTGCTGTATGTGAACTGGCTGCCGGCCCAATCTGTCCCCTCCGGGTCCTGGTTCGACGGGCAACCCGAGTCCTTTTATCGGCTTACCCCCTCCGGGAGTACCGCTGAACTCTGTGTCTGTTGCTGCGTCCGGCCCTAGTGAAGCTGATATCACCTCACGTTTTTCCGGTTGCTGTATTATATATAATGAATACAGCCACAGATCCGGTATCCTTCTTTGCGCCTGTTCTGGGTAGTGATTAATGCTACCCGGTTCTCACAATGTCCCTTTTCTCTGTCCCTCTTCTCCTCAGGCCGGTGATTTGGGCCTAGAAACCGTCATAGGGCTGTTAGAAATTCAGCTGTATGACCTCTCACTATCAGCTCCTTAGCCCAACTGCCCAACTGCCAGTTCTTCTCTCAGACTAGAATGGATCAAGGGGAGTCTCTGGAGCTCCCCCTTCTGGCTGGAGGAGGTAGTGCAGTCTTGCTATTTTAGTATTTGTATTCAGTGTCAGTAACTATATTTGTGGCAAATACCTCTAGGGGTGCCACATATACAATAGTCACTACAGGGAAAAAGACTTTGGAGATTAATATGCAGACCTAGGACGGGACTTCGGGTACATTCGGAATTATTATAATTGATATCTAGTTGAACATCTGGTAGATGCCCAGGCCTTTGCTTGTACAGTATATGGACATTCATTCTTTTAGTATAAAAGCATTTTAACATAATGCAAGAATTTTCCTAGATGTCAGTATACTATAATGTAACTTTTTTTTCTATTACAAATGCTATTTCTATTGTATTCTCTTCTGTGCAATCCTTGATGCTAGTCATTAAACATGTAGTAATACACCGTGCTTAATGGCATTGCCTGTGCAGGCTCAAGTACACTCACTGTCATATTAGATACGTGACTGGAGTCCTGACAATATGTTTATTTTACACTTAGGCCTTTACATGCGAGTTTCTTCTGCCTGATATTTAGCAATGATGTCTTCTTCTGCATGGTAGAAATGTATCATAGATAAGTTTTGGTAAGAGTAAAAAGTAGCCGATAAGACAGGCACATGATTCCTGTTCACGAGACACTTTCCATTTTTATTTACTGCTTCAAAAATAAAAATAACTTTGCCAATATTCTTGATTCTAAAAAAATACTGCTGAATATTTCTAATGTTTTCATTCATTTTTAACAAGTTACTTTAGGGAACTTGAACAGCAGAATAGTCAAAACAAGCCGGGTCAATATAAGACTATAGCGCAGTACAAAAGGAATAAACAAACACAGAGTCAACAACAAGCCAAATGGGTCAGTACCAGTCAGGAGCAGATGTGCCAAGGACAAGAGACAAAACCACAGGTCAGGGTCCAAGCCAAGTCAATACCAGAGAGTCTATACACGAAAGGGGAACACTGAGTCGCGAAGGTAAAAGGGGAAAAACAAACACGGGTTCAGTAAGCAAGCAGCAGGACAAATCAGGGCAAATGGAGTCAGCTACACACGCCGTAGGCAGAAAATATAACTGACATGGTCTGCAGGACACAGCGGAGATAAATAGCAAACCTGAGACCAGACTGAGGCTGAGAAAGTTAACCCCTGGCATGACCAGATTGGAAAGAGGGGAAGACACCCTCAAAGCTTGGTCTGGATCATGACAGGCTGGGTGTAGTAAATCTGGAAAAAAGACAAAAATAAAAAACAACCAACATAAAAAGTCCAAAAATGCATAAAAAATTATAAGATATTTCTTTTTTTACAAAAAGTTTGTCTCTTCCTTTGTTCTGATCTTTCCTAGGGAAGAATGATTATAAATTCCTAGGAGTGATTACTGTAGCTGTTTAGGGAAAGTGGCATTGCAGATTTGACACAATGCATGAGTAAATTTTAAGACATTTAAAAATAAAACCTGTCTTATTTGGAGATGACAGTCCAGCAGGGAACAACCACCTTCCTCCAACGGGCGATCGTCGTGGGCCAGTAAGTAGGGCATGTCTGCACTTATCCGGCGTATCACAGCTCCGTACAAACTAGATGAATATATAATGAAACAATGACAGCTCATTTCAATATTTAATGTTATTCAAGTTGTGTGTTCTACAAAAGAATATGTAATTTCCATGGCTTCCTACTTGACAAGGGGAAGGTGTACAAGAGGAGTCATCTAATTTACCTGTGTAATTTGGCCACCAGAAGCACAACAAGATGAGACAGCCAAGATTGGGTCATCACATTAACAATAAGTAATAAAACCGCTTATCTTTGGAGGCAAAGTATTCTGATTACATGTGTAAAGTGGTTCCAGATGAATAGCTAATCTGATGGGAGACTTCATTTTTTTCCATAATATGTGTCCTAATTTTAGCAATGGTTACATTAGTGACAAAAATGATTACTCCCAAACATTAGATTACTAATTGTTCAATTTTCTTATTTTTCCCGCAACATCGTTAATTTTCATTTTCGAAATGGGAGAAATTCTTTTGCTAAAATGACAAATCTATAATCAGGTTTCCTATGTCAAATTGTTTTTAGTGCAGAGATGGAAACAAGTAATGACTTTGCTTCATTGTTTCTGCCTGCTCTTTAGTGCGCGGAACGACTGCCGGAGCTTCTTTGTACTTGTATTGGTTGCACGTTGCTTTTTGTATTCCTTTTTGTACTTTGTGCATTGATTTATTGGAAATGCCATAAATGTAGATACTTGGCGCGTCCTGTCGGGAATGGATTAGTAGTCATCAAATAGATAGGTGGCACACCCAGCTTGAGATGGGTGGTAGACTAATTCCTTTGGAGCCCATCACTGAGCTCCTGTAGACCAGTAGTAGATAGAAGGAAGGAAATGCACACCTAAAGACATGGGGAGATGTTTCTAATAGGATTTAATTAGAGTAATTCATATCCACTGGTTATCACTATGGAAGTAAGAACAAATAAATCAATTTTGGAACAAATGAAGCCAGATATGTCACTCGAAGCAAGGATTACCAAGCTACGACTTGCCTACTTTGGACACATTATGCAAAGAGAGCAATCACTGGAGAAGGACATCATGGTTGGAAAAATAGAAGGAACAAGGTGAAGAAGAAGACCAGCAACCGGATGGCTTGATACTATCAAGGTAATGTTGAAGAAGACCCTGGTGGACCCATCTAGGCTTGCATAAAAGTGATCTTCCTATAGAGCGTTCATCCATCAAATCGCCATGGCTCGAGAACGACCCAAAGACTGTTAAAGTTAACATCAAAGTACAGTATTACATAACATTTCTTCAGGTATTGCTGGATTCTGTCTGATGAAAGGTTTTATACTTGAAAAATTACTTACCGCGGTGTAATTAGGGAATGGATAGATGGCTGGGCATGAGCAATTCTCTCCAATTATTTCCAAAAATTGCTAAGTGAGCCTCTTCAGTGGTGGAGCCATAATTTTTGGATACTTCTGGTATATCCATGGTATTATTTTTTTAGAATCCACCCCCATACACTCTGTTCTGCGATTTTCATCATATTAATTGTAAGAAGGACAACAACCATTCATTAAGTTTTCTTCTGGTACCCAATTATGAAGTGGTCATTGGACCGAAGTGTCTACATAAAAATCAGCAGCTTGGTGACTTTGTCCAATCAGATGTAGAAAGAAGAGCACTTATTTAAATCTACACATTGCACCCCCCGATCTCAATGTTGGCCGAGACCATTGTAAACAGGTTGTTAGCCACACATGCACTGCTGTCTCCATTCACTTCTAAAGGAGAATGAAGATGGCCGAGCAGGTGGGAATAGGTCAAGACAGAGCATCTAACTTTGACCTCAGTATTTTTCACGTATGATAACAACGGACCAAATTTTTGGGTCAGACTTTGGTCCCACTGTCATCAGTTTTTCTCAAATGTGGAGAAAAAAAAGTTTCTCAACTTTTGTTGTTGGGGGGGCTGCATTACATTCTATGGGGCTGTGCTGCATTACATCCTGTGGGAACTGGCTGCATTACATTCTATGGGGCTGTGCTGTATTACATTCTATGGGGCTGTGCTGTATTACATTCTATGGGGGCTGTGCTGCATTACATTCTATGGGGACTGGCTGCATTATATTGGATGGTGGCTGTGCTGCATTACATCCTATGGGAACTGGCTGCATTACATTCTATGGGGCTGTGCTGTATTACATTCTATGGGGCTGTGCTGTATTACATTCTATGGGGGCTGTGCTGCATTACATTCTATGGGGGCTGTGCTGTATTACATTCTATGGGGTCTGTGCTGCATTATATTGTATGGTGGCTGTGCTGCATTACATTCTATGGGAACTGGCTGCATTACATTCTATGGGGGCTGGCTGCATTACATTCTATGGGGGCTGTACTGCATTACATTCTATGGGGGCTGCTGCATTACATTCTATGGGGACTGGCTGCATTACTTTCTATGGGGGCTGTGCTGCATTACATTCTATGAGGCCTGTGCTGTATTACATTCTATGGGGCTGTGCTGCATTACATTCTGTGGGGGCTGGCTGTATTACATTCTATGGAGCTGTGCTGCATTACATTCTATGGGGGCTGGCTGCATTACATTCTATGGGGGCTGTGCTGCATTACATTCTATGGGGGCTGGCTGCATTACATTCTATGGGGGCTGGCTGCATTACATTCTATGGGGACTGAGCTGTAATGCTGGATACAGCTGTAATTATATGTTATATAGTCGTGTTACACTCCCCTCACTTCTTGTAACCTACAAGTGTACAAAGATATTATGCAGTCACCATGTGACAAGTGGGCCTGTGTGACTTCAAATGCCAGGGCTGAATTTTAGTCCCAGTCCGGCCCTGATCCTCTCCAATACAATTTTAATGGCTTTTCCTGAAGCTAGGTCATCAATATGAAAATCGTGTAAATCTAGTTAAGATAATCCACCAGGACATCATATTGAGCATCTAATGGATCTTTCTGCATTGACCAGATCCCAACCCTAATAAGATACTTTCCCCAACTGTGGTTAAAAGGGTTCCCTAGGATTTTACATAAATTGCTATCAATCTGTTGAGACCCCCACCAATAGGCTTAAAATATGTGCCACCCTTCTTTAGTGCAATGACGCTTCTTCCCAGTGGTGGAATCCCAAACATTCATACTTTTCAAGCATTTATTTAGACTGAGACATCAATTTTATCTCCTACCCTTCTGTTCGTTATTACCACGATGCATAAGTTAACGTCTTAAGAGTTACAACAACTTTCCATCTTAAGAACTCTAAAGAGGTGCAAAAGTGCATACAATAGGGCAGAATCATCTACAAAGAAAATTAATTGGGGGTGGTTTGCGCTCACCTGGTAGAGTTAAGGTACCTTCACACTGAACGATATCGCTAGCGATCCGTGACGTTGCAGCGTCCTCGCTAGCGATATCGTTCAGTTTGACACGCAGCAGCGATCAGAATCCTGCTGTGATGTCGTTGGTCGGGGCTAGAAGGCCAGAACTTAATTTGGTCGCTGGTTCTCCCGCTGACATCGCTGAATCGGCGTGTGTGACACCGATTCAGCGATGTCTTCGCTGGTAACCAGGGTAAACATCGGGTTACTAAGCGCAGGGCGGCGCTTAGTAACCCGATGTTTACCCTGGTTACCATCCTAAAAGTAAAAAAAACAAACGCTTCATACTTACCTTCCGCTGTCTGTCCTCGGCGCTGTGCTTTCCTGCACTCACTGTGAGCACAGCGGCCGGAAAGCAGAGCGGTGACGTCACCGCTCTGCTTTCCGGCCGCTGTGCTCACAGCCAGTACAGAGAAGCACAGCGCCGGGGACAGACAGCGGAAGGTAAGTATGAAGCGTTTGTTTTTTTTACTTTTAGGATGGTAACCAGGGTAAACATCGGGTTACTAAGCGCGGCCCTGCGCTTAGTAACCCGATGTTTACCCTGGTTACTGGCATCGTTGGTCGCTGGAGAGCTGTCTGTGTGACAGCTCTCCCGCGACCAAACAGCGACGCTGCAGCGATCCGGATCGTTGTCTGGATCGCTGCAGCGTCGTTTAGTGTGAAGGTACCTTTATGTGATGGCACAACACCTGTTTAGGCGTGAATATCAAGTGCTGCTGCCCCGAGGCTGGAGGAGATATCTTCCAGATGTATATTTACCAGAATGGAGAGAATCACGTTGGGCGGGCTGAGCTGTAGCCTTGGAACTTTAGCCTTGGAGAGCCTTTCTCAAGTTCAAAGAACCCTACATTTTAATGTATTGGGCTTTTCTTGAATTTTAAATACATATTGACTGCAAAAAATGCAATCAGTAGGGCATTCTGGTGTAGACAATAGTCGTATAGTAAACCAAGCAATTGGAGGGTTAAAGTTAAAAAAGTGATACTTTTTGGAGTATATGGCATCCTTGGATCCAAGCTCAGAATGACGACGACCTTTCTAGAACATTGTCTCTAGCTACATAACACACGATTATATTTATACGTCTTAATAACCTTAATTCTTTTTTCATTCAATCTGGTATCTCACGTCAACTTAACTCTCATCAATAACACTCAATGTTCTCTGTACTCCCCCTTTTTTTTTTCCTCTTCCTTCCCCCCTCCATTAACCCAAATATAATTGAGTTGAAATTGTTATACACTGGATTTATACAAATACTATATTATCTTCAAGGATAATGTAACTTTCTTCATCTTATTTTATCATATTTCCCCCTGCGAGGGGATCCCTGAACATTACGATCTGTGTCTACTATGTTTAATGATGTTCTCAGAAATAAAAATGTTGAAAGTTAAAAAAAAAGTGGCCAAATTTATCTTCCAGCATGACCCCTGTGATCAATATGGCGCTTGTAAAGTTTAGTCTAATTTTATGCTGTCTACATATTAAACAGAATCAGCCCCAATATCTTTTCAAACTGTCCTTATTCCCATGGTTTACCCTAATTTTGGTGTACAGCGTAATTGCTACACATCTGTCCTAAGTATCATTTCATCTGCTCTGCTCCCTTCACCTCGGTCCGCTGCCCTCTGTTGTGCTCCACGTTGGGTTGTGAAGGTTTTCCGGCACAAGATACAGACAGAGAGTTTAAAAAAATATATACAGTGAATAGAAAATCTCGATGAAATACTCAAAGATTTGAAGATCTCCTAGTGAAAAACTCAAAGGGCGTTGATCTTGTTCTAGCGATCAGTGTCAGGGCATAGACATGGGTCAGGGCATAGACATTGTCAGCTTCTGAAAAATCTTAGTAACCATCAGAAGATGAGTAAAAATTGGAGGAATACAAGATATCGCTTCCTTTTGTTACCTTCCATAACATTGTAGTATAAACATTGTTGACGAAGAGAGACCCATGCCATGTGCCAAGCTTCTACCTGCAGGTCTCTTGTCCCTTTGTTATCTCTGCCAATGTTTACGCTCTATTGTTCTGCCAATGTACCATTGACCTCATTGATCAGCGTGGCTTAATATATTGGCACTTTATAAATGAACATTTAGATATATCAGCAATAAGAATTGCAGCCAAGTCCGTGTTTTATCCTAGATACAATGGAATCTACAACATCCCCGACTCTTAGAGCGAAGGGACAAACCCAATTGAACATAATATTAGTAGTCATAACGGATAAATATAATGCTAATGAAAGGGTCACTGCACAATTGTGAACATTACTCAGGTTTTAGACGTTCCAAAATACTACCATCTGTGACTCTAGTTATATTCTGGCTAATAGACCATGACTTTCTTTAAAAGAGAAGAATGTTCTATTTTGGATGAAATGTAACGTTAAAAACTTACTGACCCTTATGCTAATGTAGCCTTAGGTCCTAAACATCAACCTCATGACAATTTGAGACTGCGATAACCATTGAGAACCAGATGGTTTAGTACATTTATCAGCCAAAACTATAAAACCCTCAGTCTAGTAATACACTGGTCCCCATTGTGCAGCCAATTCTCACCGGTCGACTCGCAGATTCTGAAGGTGTTGTGGGGAATCAGAATCCAAGGTGACAGCAAAACATCTATTAAGGTCCGTAAGTTGTGAAGTAGGAAATTCTTGGATTGGGCTTGGTTTCCTCTTCATGCCTCATTTGCTCGATGGGATTAAAATTTGGAGACAAGTCATCACCTTGATGTCTTTGTTGTTCTCCTCACTCCATTCTTGACCAGACATTACCCTGCTGCAAGAGGTGCTCCATTAGAGAAGACCATTGCCATAAAGAGGGGTAGTTGGTCTGCAGCTGTATTTAGGTTAATGATATATGTCAGGATTCTGTAGTGAGACACTTCCATCAATCTCAAGATGGTCCCATGGTATTCTTCTTCCTTGCTAAGAGTTGTACAGTCTGGTACATGGTGAACTTCAACTCCTCCTCAGTGTGTCCTTTGCTGTTCTTCTCTGTGGAATGTGCTACAGTGACATGTAAAAGATTGGGCACCCCGGTCAAAATTACTTTTATTGTGAACAGTTAAGCAAGTTGAAGATGAAATGATCTCTAAAAGGCCTAAATATAACGAGGACGCATGTTGCTTGTATTTTAGACAAAAAACAAAAATGCTATTGCTATTTTGAGGTCTAGTCACAGATTTTCAATGATGTTCAGATCAGGGGACTGTGAGGGCCATTGTAAAACCTTCTGCTTGGGAATTTTGAGGTTGTCTATTGTGGATTTTGACGTGTGTTTAGGATCATTATCCATTTGTAGAAGCCAGCCTCTTCCTATTTTCACCTTCAGCTTTTTTACAGATGGTGTTACGTTTGCATCAAGAATTTGTTGAAATTTCATTGAATCCATTCTTACCTCTACTTGTGAAAGGTTTCCCTTGCCATTGTCTGCAACACAACCCCAGAGAATGATTGATCCAACTCCATGATTAATGATTGGTAAGATGTTCTTTTCCTGAAATTCTGTGCCCTTTTTTCTCCACACATACCTTTGATCATTATGGCCACAAAGTTCTATTTTAACCTCATCGGCCCACAGGACTTGTTTCCAAAATACATTATGCTTGTGTAGATGTTCTTTTACACAATTCTGATGCTGATTTCTATGGTAAGGATGCAGGAGAGGTTTTCTTCTGATGACTCTTCCATGAAAGCAATATTTGTGCAGGTGTCTCTGAACAGTAGAACAATGCACCACAACTCCAGAGTCTGCTAAATCTTTCTGAAGATCTTTTGTAGTAAAGTGGGGGTTCTGATTTTCCTCTCTAGCAATCCTATTACATTTCAAACTGATTAAAAGGCAACTTTGAAACATTTTGCTATCTTCTTATATTCTTCTCCTGCTTTGTGCGCCATCACCATTTTCATTTTTCTGAGTGCTAGGCAGCTGAAAAGAAACATAAAAGACAAGATTGAAAATACCATACTTGCTCTGGTGCTCCCCATTTTACACCACCCCAGATAGGCTCTGATGTTCTACAACCAACCACTCCCATCGAGGATGTTCCTTCAAGAAAGAAACTTGCAAGACTGTGGTGGACAGGTGCTCTCTAAGGAACGTAGCTTGCTACATCAGAGGATACTCTGCCACTTGGATGTCAAGCTCATCAGGTGAGGTGGATCCTCTAAGTTTCAGGTCTGGGTGGGAGGTGGATCCTCAAAGACCCATGTCTGGGTGGGAACACGGACCCCAGACGTTAATGCAGCAAGCTGAAAGGCACGTGGGCAGCAAGGACTTGGCAAATTCAGAGTTCTCAGGACCAGCAGGAGGGATGAAGTGGAACCCAGCAGGAATGGAAACAGGCACAAACACAAAAGCACAGATTGTGGAGCACACCAAACCTTGAGGTCTAGAAACTCAATCCCAAGACACAGCTATGTGTGTTAACGGGCCTTAAATAGATTTAGGGAGATGATATCAATGCTGAGCAACCTGCAAAACTGAATGTGGAGCACAACAGAGGGCAGAGGACCCAGGATAAGCAAGCGAAGCCTGGGATGCCCGGGACAGGTGTGTAACACTAGCATTACTGGACAAGATTAGTGTTGTGGGTGAATCTCCACTGGTGGGAACAATGCTCCCCTGGCTCTGCAGCAACTGGTTGATTAGTGGAGCTGCACACAGAACATTCTGCTCTACCGGTCAGTCTGTCCACATGTACTGCAGAGAAAAGTGGGAGAAGTGATCACATTATAGCATGTAAGGTACTCTTGATATGACAGTGATGCCTATACAACCTGTTCTGGTGGGGAAGATGTAAAAAGAAAATTGGCTGGTCTGTCTGTTAGGGCTAGCGGAATGCACCCAATAATAAGACTGATAGTGTACGGTGCGTTCGTAGCCCGGGGTCCACCGTGCAGAGATGGAACCTGCTACTGAGTAATGACGGACTATATGGCGGTACTCATAAGTATACTCGCGTGGGTTAAACTTCACCCAACGTGAAGGAAGCGATCCTGTTGCATCACAGGATCGCGGTACCGCACATAGAAGGCGAGCAAGCAGTCAGCGAACTTAACCCCAACTGGGATTGAAGTCCGATTAGACCACTTGCTGACACAACACCGCAACAGGGTGTGTAAGGCAACTCTTATAATTAGAGCACCGAAGTGCGAACTGTGCCGTGCTGGCAGGCACCACCAAGCACCCAGACGTGGGTCAGGAAGCGCACTACTGGCGCGTGGCGCCGCACTGGCGGTCACAGCAATAGATGCTGATACGTGTGTCACACGTTGAGTGATTTGTCGGGCGCTAGATAGCAGCCATACTCCATACGCGAACAGTCATACAATAGGGTAGGGGTATTTAATGAACGACTTGCACTCACAACAAACACACGTATACAATTGTACACTAGCGCATGGCCGTGCGGTCATGTGCAGTTTATATAATTGCAGGACAGGAAGTGGCCACAGAAACTTTGCCCTTCCAGGGCCTGCCAAGAGGACCAATGGAATGCGCTGCAGAGCCAGAGCACATGACCCTCGATCTCCAACGGGAGATCTTGCTCTGGGCATGCTCAGTGTGCGCAAACAAGGACTTAGTCCCAGGGAAGTCCGCTCGCCGCTGACCAGCACTGACTTTAATGGCAGGAGCTGAAGAAGCAGCAGTAACTCTCTGTACAGAGTGAGAGCGAGCAAGACACTGGGAGCGACGTCCCTGCTGAGCAGACTCCACTGCGGCTGGAGGAGAATGGGAGACCGCAGCGGAGATGGATCGAGATTCCCCCTGTGCAGCAGAGGAAACTCGACTCCTAACATTACCCTTCTCCTAGGGCCCCCCCCCTCCTTGGGCCTCGCTACGCTCGAAGGCAGCAATGAGCTGTGGGGCCCGAATGTTTTCAGCAGGCTCCCAAGACCTGTCCTCTGGACCATAACCCTTCCAATCCACCAAATAAAACTTTTTGCCGCGTACCACCTTGCACCCCAAAATAGCGTTCACCTCGTAATCGTCCGTAGACGAACCCGATGTCCCGGCAGATGACTCGGAAAACCGGGACATGTATACGGGTTTCAAGAGGGACACATGAAAGGTGTCGGTGATACCCAAGCGTGGAGGAAGAGCCAAACGGTAGACCACAGGATTAAGCTGTTCGAGAACCTTGAAGGGACCCAAGTAGCGAGGAGCAAACTTAGTGGACTCAACTCGCAGCCTGATGTTACGGGCGGAGAGCCACACCAAGTCGCCAGGGGCAAAAGTCGGAGCGGGGCGCCGATGAACATCGGCGGAGGACCTCATTCTCTCCTTGGAGGACCGAATGGCGTCCTGCGTGCGATCCCAAATGTCCCGTGCCTCCACAGCCCAGTCTGCCACCCTGGGATCAGCGGAAGACACAGGCATGGGCACAGGAACATGCGGATGCTGGCCGTAATTTAAGAGGAATGGAGTCTGACCGGTGGAGTCGGCTACGGCATTGTTAAGTGCAAACTCTGCCCACGGTAGCAAGGATGCCCAGTCATCCTGTCTGGCAGAAACAAAATGTCGCAGATATGTGACCAAGGTCTGGTTGGCCCTTTCTACCAACCCATTCGTCTCGGGATGATATGCCGAAGAGAGATTTAACTCAATACTGAGTAGACGACATAGCTCCCTCCAGAATCGAGACGCAAACTGGGGACCCCGGTCACTAACAATTTTGTCTGGCATACCGTGTAAGCGAAAGATATGCTAGATAAACAAGACAGCCAACGCCCGTGCAGATGGTAGCCGTGGAAGAGGCACCAAATGCACCATTTTGGAAAAATGATTGGTGATCACCCAGATAATGGTGCAATTACGAGACTTGGGTAAGCCAACCACAAAGTCCATCCCGACCATCTCCCAGGGCCTGTCAGCCACGGGCAGAGGATAAAGCAACCCAGCTGGCCGTTGCCGAGGAGTCTTGTTCCTGGCGCAAGAGACACACGCCCGAACGTACTCCGCGACATCACGAGCCATATGTGGCCACCAGTATGTCCTCGCCAGTAACTCTGATGTCCTTTTAGTACCAAAATGTCCACCCACCCTGGACGAGTGCGCCCAGGAGAGAACCTCCGGTCACAAACTAGATGGAACAAAAGTCTTGCCCGGGGGCACAGACTCCAGCGAAACCGGGGCCACGGTTCTCAAACTCTCGGTGGGGACAATAAGCCGAGGCTCCTCCTCCTCCTCCGCAGATGACACAACGGAGCGAGAGAGAGCGTCGGCCCGAATGTTCTTCTCCCCAGAAAGGAAATGGAGGGTGAAATGAAACCGGGAGAAGAACAAGGACCATCTGGCCTGGCGAGAATTCAACCGCTGAGCTGTCTGCAGATACACCAAATTTTTGTGATCTGTGAAGACTTGGAAGGGAAAACGTGCTCCCTCCAAGAGATGTCTCCACTCCGAGAAAGCCAACTTCATGGCTAGCAACTCCCTGTCCCCGATGGAATAATTCCTCTCTGCTGGTGCGAAGGTCTTGGAGAAAAAGAAGCAAGGATGCTTCCGACCTTGAGCATCCTTTTGGAAGAGGACTGCTCCAGCACCAACAGAAGAGGCATCCACCTCCATGATAAATGGCTTATCAACATCGGGGCGATGAAGAATGGGAGCCCTAGCGAAGTGTGACTTTATAGAGATAAAAGCCTTGGAGACCTCCTCAGACCACAATTTGGGATTCGCCCCCTTCTTGGTGAGGGCAACCAAGGGAGCTACCAAAGTTGAGAAATGCGGGATGAACTGGCGATAACAATTGATGAACCCCATAAAGCGCTGCACCGCTTTAAGAGAATGGGGTTCCTGCCAGTCCATCACAGCCTGTAGTTTGGCAGGATCCATAGCCAATCCCTGGGCTGAGATGATGTAGCCTAGGAAAGGTAAGGACTCCTGCTCAAACATACACTTCTCCAACTTGGCATAGAGGGAGTTTGCCCGTAGGAGGTCGAAGACTTTGCAAACATCTCTCCGGTGGGAGTCAATATCTGGAGAGTAGATGAGAATATCATCCAGATAGACTACGACTGAGGTGGAAAGCATATCCCGGAAGATATCGTTCACAAAGTCTTGGAAAACGGCTGGGGCATTACAGAGCCCAAAGGGCATCACCAGATATTCATAGTGCCCATCCCTGGTGTTAAAAGTCGTCTTCCATTCGTCCCCCTCACGGATGTGAATCAGGTTGTAAGCACCCCGCAGATCTAATTTAGTAAATACCTTTGCTCCCCGAAGCCTATCAAACAGTTCAGATATCAAAGGCAAAGGGTATTTATTCTTAACGGTGATGGCGTTAAGACCCCTGTAGTCTATGCATGGACGCAATTCCCCACTCTTCTTCTGCACGAAGAAGAACCCTGCCCCAGCAGGTGACACTGACTTCCTGATGAACCCTCTTGCCAGATTTTCCTGGATGTACTGTGACATTGCCTCCGTCTCCGGGAGAGATAGCGGATAGACTCGACCCCGGGGAGGCTCAGCACCAGGCAAGAGGTCAATAGGACAGTCATAGGGGCGATGGGGCGGAAGGGTCTCCGCCGCCATTTTGGAGAATACGTCTGCATACGACCAATACTGCTTGGGGATAGAGGAAAGATCTGCGGGTACCTCAGTTGTAGCTACCTGAACGCACTCCCTCTGACACCTACCCCCACAAGATTCACCCCATCCCAGAATTCTGCCTGAGGACCACTCGATATGAGGAGAGTGGTACCGTAGCCAAGGTATTCCCAACAGGACTTCATCAATTCCCTCTGGAATGACGAGCAGAGAAATAATCTCCTGATGAGATGGCGGCATGGACAGAGTAAAAGGGATGGTCTGGTGAGTTATCTGTGAGGGCAGAGTCGACCCATTCACCACTCGTACCGTTACAGGTTGAGCTAGCATAACCAGAGGTATTGCGTGGCGTTGGGCGAAGGCAGAAGACATAAAATTGCCCTCCGCCCCAGAATCCACGCAGAGCTCTACCGAGTGGGAGAATGAGCCTATAGTAATTGTCCCCTTAAAGGACAATTTAGAGGCAAACGTCGCCGTGTCTAGTGTACCTCCACCTACGACCACTAGACGCTGACATTTCCTCGACCGCTGAGGACATCTGGTGGCTAAATGTCCAGACTGTTGGCAAACATGACAAACCCTGAGTGCACAAGCAGTCCGGGACTTAGGTCCCGCTTGTGACACTTCCCTGGCCTCATGTGACTCAGGAACCAGGACCGGAGATTCCAGAGGTTTGGCGAAAGTAGGAGCCAGCCGAAACCTCTGCCTACACTGGGCTCGCTCTAACCTCCGCTCATTAAAACGGAGGTCAATTCGAGTGGAGACTGTTATTAACTCCTCCAGTGTGGCAGGAATCTCCCTAGTGGCCAGAGCGTCCTTTACATGGTCAGCCAAGCCCCTCCAAAATATGGGGATAAGAGCTTTATCCGACCATTCCAGCTCAGATGCTAAAGTGCGGAATTGGACGGCAAAATGACTGACCAAGGACTCACCCTGAGTTAATGCCAGCAGTTGGAGCGCAGTGTCATGGGTGACTTGAGGTCCTAAAAAGACCTGTTTTAAAGTGCTCAAAAACAGAGGAGCACTCTGCACCACATGATCGCCACGCTCCCACAGCGGCGTAGCCCATTCCAACGCCCTGTCCGACAATAGAGACACAATAAATCCCACCTTAGCCGGCTCTGTGGGGAAACGTGCAGCCAGAAGCTCGAGATGAATAGAGCACTGACTCACAAATCCCCTACAAAATTTGCTATTACCAGAAAATTTTTCTGGCAGCGGGAGGCGAGAAAATGTCGGAACAGGGGTGGCAATGGACAAAGTTGCTGCAGCCACGCTGGCAGCCTGTACAGCAACTGCGGTAACATCCACTGCTGAGGATGCGCTCTCGAGAGCCGCCAACCTACCCTTCAGCTGCTGTATATACCGCAGGGATTGCTGTTTGTCCGTCATCACTAGCCAGACCCTGGCGCTAGTGTAATGTTAGGGCTAGCGGAATGCACCAAATAATAAGACTGATCGTGTACGGTGCGTTCGTAGCCCGGGGTCCACCGTGCAGAGATGGAACCTGCTGCTGAGTAATGACGGACTATATGGCGGTACTCATAAGTATACTCGCGTGGGTTAAACTTCACCCAACGTGAAGGAAGCGATCCTGTTGCGTCACAGGATCGCGGTACCGCACATAGAAGGCGAGCAAGCAGTCAGCGAACTTAACCCCAACTAGGATTGAAGTCCGATTAGACCACTTGCTGACACAACACCGCAACAGGGTGTGTTAGGCAACTCTTATAATTAGAGCACCGAAGTGCGAACTGTGCCGTGCTGGCAGGCCCCACTAAGCACCCAGACGTGGGTCAGGAAGCACACTACTGGCGCGTGGCGCCGCACTGGCGGTCACAGCAATAGACGCTGATACGTGTGTGACACGTTGAGTGATTTGTCGGGCGCTAGATAGCAGCCATACTCCATACGCGAACAGTCATACAATAGGGTAGGGGTATTTAATGAACGACTTGCACTCACAACAAACACACGTATACAATTGTACACTAGCGCATGGCCGTGCGGTCATGCGCAGTTTATATAGTTGCAGCACAGGAAGTGGCCACAGAAACTTTGCCCTTCCAGGGCCTGCCAAGAGGACCAATGGAATGCGCTGCAGAGCCAGAGCACATGACCCTCGATCTCCAACGGGAGATCTTGCTCTGCTCATGCTGAGTGTGCGCAAACAAGGACTTAGTCCCAGGGAAGTCCGCTCGCCGCTGACCAGCACTGACTTTAATGGCAGGAGCTGAAGAAGCAGCAGTAACTCTCTGTACAGAGTGAGAGCGAGCAAGACACTGGGAGCGACGTCCCTGCTGAGCAGACTCCACTGCGGCTGGAGGAGAATGGGAGACCGCAGCGGAGACGGATCGAGATTCCCCCTGTGCAGCAGAGGAAACTCGACTCCTAACACTGTCAACCCCTCTAGAGCTTGATATGGCTTTGGAATGCATTGGGCTATGGACTATAATAACCCTTATAGAGTGTTCGAGTTCAGCTCCCTTTCCAGAGACAAGTGAGTGACCGGTGTCTTATTTAGTAGTCCAACAGTATCATACAACTAACAATGACAATGAGGTGACTCTGCACTTCTGTCACAGTCTATACGGTAAAGCTCACCGAAAATAGTACATTTGAACTATGATTTTCTGCTCTAGAGGCCAAAGTGAAAATTCCAAACTTTGACATTTTTGTAATAGGATAATAGCAAATAAAACAACAATAACAACATATTAGCAATATGTTATTAATAATAATAATAACAATAATAATAAAAAATGTTCTTGTGATACATTTCCTTTAATATTCTGCATGAAGATGATGTGCATTGTGTATGTATGTTACCTTCCAGGCAGATATGTGATTGGATAGCAAAGACTTAATCTGAGAAGGTAAAGAATAAAAAGGAGGAAAACAAAATCCCAAAAACTAAATAAAACGAAATCCTGAGCAGAAATTCTACTATGAACAAAGAAATCATTCGATTAGAAACTGCAAGTGTAACAAACGCTCGGCTAATTGAATTAATAGCAAACGCTGCAGACTGCAGAGGAATCTAATTAACACAATGCAGATTTATCTCCGATTTCTTTCCAAGAGAACAGTAAAAATGCTGGGTAGAGAGAGTGACTGAATAGCCCTGGAGAATTACAGAGATTTCCGGAGCTGTTTTATGATGCAGTGAAAGAATATAGAAAATTAGGAGATAGGAAAATCTTGTATGGAGCAATAAGTGATGTCCTAGAGGGGTCATATAGACCTGGGAGGAAAGGTATAGGGAGCAGTGAGCGCTATGATATACCGCTACATTCAGCATAAGAATGAATTATAAGAAGGAATGTAAGCCGCTGCCGGAGTTATAGGGAGCAATTACAAGAGGAGAACTGTAGGGAACATTATATTGCGCAATAAGAGTTTTACGACATTAACCACATGGAGCTGCTCTGTCTACAAAGAAATGTACAAGAAGGTAGCAATGTGCTGCTTTATAATATTTAGAACCAGAGAGTGATTCTTCTTCTTTACTGCTAACTAGTGTTGAGCGATACCGTCCGATACTTGAAAGTATCGGTATCGGATAGTATCGGCCGATACCCGAAAAATATCGGATATCGCCGATACCGATATCCGATACCAATACAAGTCAATGGGACATCAAATATCGGAAGGTATTCTCATGGTTCCCAGGGTCTGAAGGAGAGGAAACTCTCCTTCAGGCCCTGGGATCCATAGGGATGTGTAAAATAAAGAATTAAAATAAAAAATATTGATATATTTACCTCTCCGGTGGCCCCTGAACTCAGCGCGGGTAACCGGCAGGCTTCGTTGTTCAAAATCAGCGCTTTTAGGACCTGAGAATCACGTCCCGGCTTCTGATTGGTCGCGGGCCGCCCATGTGACCGCCACGCGACCAATCACAAGCCGCTACGTCTTTGAAAGTCATTAACGCGTTCATTTTAAAAAATGAGCGCGTTAATAGCTTGCGGTGACGTCGCGGCTTGTGATTGGTCGCGTGGCGGTCACATGGGCGGCCCGCGACCAATCAGAAGCCGGGACGTGATTCTCAGGTCCTAAAAGCGCTGATTTTGAACAACGAAGCCTGCCGGTTACCCGCGCTGAGTCCAGGGGCCGCCGGAGAGGTAAATATATCAATATTTTTTATTTTAATTCTTTATTTTACACATCTCTATGTATCCGATACCGATACCCGATACCACAAAAGTATCGGATCTCGGTATCGGAATTCCGATACCGCAAGTATCGGCCGATACCCGATACTTGCGGTATCGGAATGCTCAACACTACTGCTAACATGTAAGCAGTTTCTCATTTTATTTTACTTATCTGATTATTGGGGAAATCAACTTCCAAATAGCATTTAAAGACATAAGCTTTACAGCAGCATGGACTATAGGCAGCAATAGACTCTCAAGAGCGTTGTAGGCATGCTCTGTGAGCTGTGCAGGGCTCATTGTGCTGGGAGAGTGAGGAGGTGAGCTGTGACATCACCTATTGTGAATGGTGTATCCTGTGTTATCTGCTGTATATACAGGTGTTATCAGTCATTGTACAGGAGGAGGAGGTGAGCTGTGATATCATCTATTGTGACTGGTGGAACCTGTGTTATCTACTGTATATAGAGGTGTTATCAGTCATTGTACAGGAGGAGGAGGTGAGCTGTGACATCACCTCTTGTGAATGGTGGATCCTGTGTTATCTGCTGTATATAGAGGTGTTATCAGTCATTGTACAGGAGGAGGAGGTGAGCTGTGATATCATCTATTGTGACTGGTGGATCCTGTGTTATCTATTGTATATAGAGGTGTTATCAGTCATTGTACAGAAGGAGGAGGTGAGCTGTGATATCACCTATTGTGAATGGTGGATCCTGTGTTATCTACTGTATATAGAGGTGTTATCAGTCATTGTACAGGAAGAGGAGGTGAGCTGTGACATCACCTATTGTGAATGGTGGATCCTGTGTTATCTACTGTATATAGAGGTGTTATCAATCATTGTACAGGATGAGGAGGAGGTGAGCTGTGACATCGCCTATTGTGAATGGTGGATCCTGTGTTATCTACTGTATATAGAGGTGTTATCAATCATTGTACAGGAGGAGGAGGTGAGCTGTGACATCACCTATTGTGAATGGTGGATCCTGTGTTATCTACTCTATATAGAGGTGTTATCAGTCATTGTACAGAAGGAGGAGGTGAGCTGTGACATCACCTATTGTGAATGGTGGATCCTGTGTTATCTACTCTATATAGAGGTGTTATCAGTCATTGTACAGGAGGAGGAGGTGAGCTGTGACATCACCTATTGTGGATGGTGGATCCTGTGTTATCTACTGTATATAGAGGTGTTATCAGTCATTGTACCGGAGGAGGAGGTGAGCTGTGACACCACCTATTGTGAATGGTGGATTCTGTGTTATCTGCTGTATATAGAGGTGTTATCAGTCATTGTACAGGAGGAGGAGGTGAGCTGTGACATCACCTATTGTGAATGGTGGATCCTGTGTTATCTACTGTATATAGAGGTGTTATCAGTCATTGTACAGGAGGAAGTGAGCTGTGACATCACCTATTGTGAATGGTGGATCCTGTGTTATCTGCTGTGTATAGACGTATTATCAGTCATTGTACAGGAGGAGGAGGTGAGCTGTGACATCACCTATTGTGAATGGTGGACCTTGTGTTATCTACTGTATATAGAGGTATTATCAGTCATTGTACAGGAGGAGGAGGTGAGCTGTGACATCACCTATTGTGAATGGTGGATCCTGTGTTATCTACGATTCTGAACGCGGCGATACCAAATATGTGTAGGTTTGATTTTTTTATTGTTTTATTTTGAATGGGGTGAAAGGGGGGCGATTTGGACTTTTATATATTTTTTTCATATTTTTAAAAACATTTTTTTCTACTTTTTCCATGCTTCAACAGCCTCCATGGGAGGCTGGAAGCTGTCACAACTTGATCGGCTCTGCTACATAGAGGCGATGCTCAGGTCGCCCCTATGTAGCAGAATTACAGACTCATAGCACACAGCACAGGCTCATAGCAATCTGGCAGAGGTCTCAAGAAGATCTCTGGTTGTCATGCTGACACACCGATGACCCCCCCGATCATGTGACGGGGGTCACCGGTTAGTGCATATCCGGCCGGATGGCCAGAAGCGCTTGTTAAATGCCGCTGTCAGCGTTTGACAGCGGCATTTAACTAGTTAATAGGCGTGGTTGGATCGTGATTCAACCCGTGCCTATTGCAGGCACAAGTCAGCTGTTTAAAATAGCTGACATGTCCTCTCTTTGATGCGGGCTCACTGCCGGAGCCCACATCAAAGCGGGGGATACTGCCATCAGACGTACTAATCCATCTGATGGCAGTAAGGGGGTAACATTGCCAAAGGTTCTCATTCACCAGCTTTAGGCTAAAAGTGTGTTCTTTCGGCCTTCGTCTAGCAGGAATGTGTCTGTAATACAGTTTATTTCACTGTATAAGAAAGCGTAGAAGACTGTTCTTTCCCATATAGAAGGCTACTGCAAAGAAATAGCCATACCATGTGGTATACATTTCTTTACAATTGATCCCAACATTGGATGACTTCTTCAGTATCTATCCTGACTGTGGCCACCATTGGGCACATACCTCCTCCGGAGCGGATCACTTAGTGCAACCCCAGTCCACGGTCCAGATCAGTGGTCTCTGACTTTGGAAAGAAGCTGTGTGAATTTCTTTACTCATTGGGATCTCAGGCTCGGCTTATGACTGAAGAGACATCACCTGTGCACCACACGCCACACAGACAACGTCTCACCAGGTTGGCAAATGAAATGCCATGTCGGGGAACCCGGAAGCTCATAAAATATGTGCAGCTACTGTCCATGGTCATTGAGTACCTACCTAGATTGCGGACCGCGGTTACATGAAGCGATCCACTCATCACTACTCCTGAACATTTGTGATTGATAATGGGAATAAACATACTTTGTGCCTACAGAACCTAGAATAAAAACAAAATGAGTAAATACCCCTCTTGTTTACATGTAAATAACATAGGGTGCTTGGTCAACAATATTTTGGCCAAAAGAGCATAAAACACCGTCCATCACAACAAGGTGTAGCCAACCGGGATAGTCCCTAACGCTTGTAGTTTACTACGCTTCGTGCCAACAGTTCTCAAAATAGGCTCAGAGCAGGACCCAGACCTGACTGTTTAGACACTTGTTTGCGTAAAGCTTAATAGACAAAATGTGCAGCCCAAAAAGGGGGAGCCATGCCATTGTATGTACAAAGTACAAAAAATCTACAGGAAAACTAAATAAATGAGCCGGAATGAAAATTGGTAAAAGTGTAATGTGTAGGTGCACATTCACACTGTAGCCATTAACAGACAGAACCTAGGATAAAAATAAAATGAGCAAATACCCTGCAGCAAGTAAATAAGTAGATACTAATAGCACATGTAGATAGATAGGGTACTTATCTGACACCATTTTGATCAAAAAAGTGTAAAACCCATCACACCGCAACAAGGTGTTCCCAATCAGGGTTGTCCCTAACTCTTGTAGTTCACCTCAATAAGTATCAGCAGACTTAAAAATAGTGTGTGTCTAGCCCAAATGAAACCAACATTTGGTGTGTCCCAGTTTGTTTTCAGAAGAGCATCAGTTATTCTAGATATTCTTGCACAAAGTCAGGGATTTTATAGAATTATAGTTTGCTGTTTAAATGACCAATTATACAAAAACAGGTGATAACAATCATTATTTTATTAACAGACTGAAATACAGTCATTATCTGAAACCGAAACAGCTGTGAAGGGGGCTTAAAACCGGGTAAGAACGCTACTATGAAGGTGAGGTTTTGGAAAACAGTTCCATGTCATTGGTCATACACAATGGCAAGACTGAGCAGAGCAACAAGACACAATATAGTTATACTGCATCAGCAAAGTTTTTCCCAGGCAAAAATGTCTAGGCAGACTGGGGTTTCATGATGTGCTGTTGCGGTTATTTTGAAGGAGCACCAAGAAATGGGCAACACTGAGGACCGTAGACACTGTGGTCGGCCAAGGAAATTTAGTGCAGCAGATAAAAGACACATCATGCTTCTCTTCAAAATCTGGAAGATGTCCATCAGTGCCATCAGTTCAGAACGGGCTGAAACCAGGGGAACCCAGCTACTCACATCTACTGTTTGAAGACGTCTGGCCAGAAGTGGTCTTCATAGAAGAGTTGTGGCCAATAACCCATATCTTCAACATTGAAACGAGTTCAAGTGACTCAACTATTCACTAAAGCATAGGAACTGAGTCAAAATGTGAAATATTTGTCTGGAACAAAAGGCAGTTTGTTCTCTGAATGTCTGGATTACAGCACAATTATGATGGTCCTCAGGTAACAGTGAAGTGTGGTGGAGAGTCTTCGAAGTTTGGGGCTACATTTCTGGAAAAGCGATTATGGATTTAGTCAGGATTAAGGGTGTCCTCAATGCCAAGAAATCCAGGCAGATACTTATCCATCATACAATGTCATAAGGGGGCGTCTAATGGGCTCCAAATTTATTCTGCAGTTTGACAACAACTGCAAATCTCCAACCAATGTCATTAAGAGCGAGAAAGTGGTGATCCAGCCCCCACAGAACCCTGATCTTTACATCTTTGGGTTTGTGTACGATCACATGAAGAGACAGAAGGATTTGCATAAGCCTCATACACAGAAGATCTGTGGTCAGTTATCCAAGATATTTGGAACAACCTCGGTGCCGAGTTCCTTGAAAAACTACATCCAAGTATACCTTCGCAGAAACATGGTGTTATTTTGAAGGCAAAAGGAGTTCACTAAATATTGATTTTATTAAGATTTCTCTTTTGCTCGTTCACTTTTCAGTTTGTTAATAGATAAAAAAATTAAAAGTAATCACGTTTCTATTTTTGAAAGCTTCTTACTTTATTAATTTTCTTACACCTGCCTCACTTTAGTGCTTCCAACACTTAGGACCGGTAACTAACTATCCAAGGGTGCAATAGTCCTCTTATTGGATCATGGAAACGTGATATAAGCAAAATTTTAGGTGACTTTGCTGGTCTTCATAGAAGAATGAAGATTCAAGCCACCTGTCAGCCGTGGCACCTGTTGCTAGGCAATGGCATGAGCAAGATCGGGCACTGCGGAGCAAATACATCTCATGAAAGAAGAAAATATTCATTAGGGATTTCTGGGAACCTCAAGATTTTCCCATAAAAAAACATGATATTTTACAATAAATATTTGTGCAGTTTTAGACGAGCCTTTGTGCATTAGAGGAACCTGTTTACCGACTACCTGTCATCCTTCTGGCAGCACATAATCCGACCCTTCAGAAAATACTTTTTTAGAATATTGTTAAACTTTTTTCCCCTTTAGAGAGAAACGTTAAATGCTCAATTGGCAGCATTAGACAGCGAAGAGTATTAACCGATGTGAAATATTAGCATGGTCTTGTCCGTCTTTGAAGCACTTGTCTACCGGTGTGTCACTTGACATGTTCTCGCTTTTTAACTGTTCATAACTTTGACAGATGAGAAATGTATTTATTAAAAATAAGAACCACAGGTGATTTGTACCCTTGATCATCGCCTCTATTTCTCGTGGATATTATGTAAAAGAAAAAAAAGAGAGAACAATTGAGGTTTTATTAGCTACGAAGCATGCCAGGGAAATGCGCGAAACTCCATCAGCAGCCGAGCGTGTATCGATACTCTGCGGTATGAAGGATATCCATCAGGTTTATAGAAAATGATGGAGAACATGTTAAATTCCAAGGACATTGAC
Source organism: Ranitomeya imitator (assembly GCF_032444005.1). Taxonomy (NCBI): domain Eukaryota; kingdom Metazoa; phylum Chordata; class Amphibia; order Anura; family Dendrobatidae; genus Ranitomeya; species Ranitomeya imitator. The sequence goes on from NC_091291.1 coordinate 131,869,309, forward strand.
ACCTAAAACTAAAAAAAACCTTTTACATTTTCAAAACATTTTCATTTTCATAAAAGTCACATCGGTGGATGGAGATCTTCAGTCAGTTCTTATACCATATATTACATATTGTATCTGTAACTCTTGTAACTAATTATAAAATTATAATAAAAAGAGTTAAAAAAAATATATAAAATCCTATGGGCACTACATTATTCATTTATCTGTGAAGTTCCAGGGCAAAAGCTTTGATATGTACAAATTATAATGCTGGTGTCCCATTAGGTAGCAAAGAAGGTCCTTCAAGAACCCAGATGTGACCGTTACTTCTGAACCCCCAATAGCTGAGTCACTGCTTCTTCTATGATAACTCAAAAGTAGACTTCTATGGCCAGAATTAGTGATAGAAGGGTCTAGGAGATCCCTGGTTTTCACGGGAAGCTGGGCTCCGCTGCAGATAGCCCTGATGGGTAGCATCTGTAGTGTAGACGTTAACAGGAGGAGAATGTTAAGGGATTAAACCAAACAAGCCAGGTTGGTACCAGAGAAAGGGCGACAAGGACAAATTCAGATCCAGATATGGAGTCACTGAAGGTCAGGTCAAAGTCTAGAGTGTAAATCTCAATTAATTTGCCGAATACCTGTCAGGTAGTTCGAGGAGTTCCGGAGAATAGTCAGGAACCCAACCAAGTCAGAAGACAGAACTTCAGCTCAGATAGTGGACCAGAATACCCACTAGAGTATCCAATAATTGGCACCGGTGACAGGACATATGGGCTGTTAGAGCGCCAAGAGCAAGGATTGGCTGTCCAATCCATCCGTTGATTGGTGGTCCGACTGATAATTGTGATTGATCCAATCTGGTCAGTCAGATCGCGTAATTGGACCAAACTACTCGCTTTCTTGCTGAATGGAGTAGGTACATGTATGTGTGGACTCTGGGAAGAGTTATTAAATATAATAGTCTCAAAACCTGTTGGACTCACTACTTACATAAGATTATTTCTGAGAAGGGAGTGTGGAAGAAAAGTGCTGGGGGCAAAGGAAACACATGAATGGGGCATGGATGAGTGGTAGAGCGTTGTTTGCTAAAAAGGGAGCTTAGCTGAAGATTTTGCATAGGAGTTGGCAAGTTTGCCATAACTTTAGAATGGTAGCATTATTTATTTAAGAATCAACATCTATACCTAGGGCTAGTTTTAATCAATAGGGTTTTTCTGGACTAAGATATTGATGACTTTACTTTAGAATCGGTTATTAATATCAGATTGGTTGGGTTACAACACTGTACAATCAGATCGCTCAGCTGATAACTGGAGTTGCGGTAGCCAAAAGTTCTCAGTTTACAGCATCATTAAATCGAAGCTCAATATACTGTGTTGTGGCCATTCTCAGGTATCACATTTAAGCTCCTATTAAAGTAAATGTAATGTGACCTTCAGCATTTGGGAGTGGCCACTACACAGTTTGTACAGCTGTGGTATCTATGCTCACTATGCGGTAAACTTCCAATGGTCCCAGCCCGGCTCCAGGTATCAGCTGAATGGTTAATATGTCAGGAGCTTGAACCCCACCGACTTTATAAATATTTTTCAGATCTTCACCCCATTTCTTTATGGATCTATTGCCCACAGAAAAAAAGGAAACATTTCTTACTTTACTCCTTGTTATAGAACAAACTTGCCAATGCAAATCAATTCCACAGAAAAAAAACATCATCTACATGCAGTCCGGATCTACTGTGTAATGCGTAGAATTAAACACAAATTCTCACGGCAAGGTATACGTAGAAAAGAAATCAATCCAAGAAATGTATAACAAAAAACAAAAATTGCCACTGTCAAACCTACTGTGTATGCCAATATGGACAAAATAACGGACAACTCGGCAATTTATAAGCAATAAAGAAGAACAAAACAAACCGAACTCATGCCCAAATGTGTCTGATTAAATAATAATATTTATTAAGAATAGGATACTAATGGGGGGGGGGAGAAAGGATACCAAAAAAGATACCAAAAAAGAAGGGCACTACACCAGGAGACGGAAACGGATTTTTACAATATTTTGCGGTGACTACATGATGATGGATAAATCACAAATATAAATGAATAAATAAGTAAGTACATACATGGCACCAAAAAGGAAATAAATAAGAGTAAATAAATGAGAGTAAATTGCACAGGAATGATGTAGCAAATATGTGTATAAGGGTATGCCTTAAAAGTAAGGTGCAGGTGCAGAGAGACTGTAGGTTGGGATTACATAACCAATAAATGCTCTAAAAATAAAGTGCATATAGTGATTGCAGTTAATAATAATAATATAATAATAATAATTTTTATTTATATAGCGCCAACATATTCCGCAGCGCTTTACAAATTATAGAGGGGACTTGTACAGACAATAGACATTACAGCATAACAGAAATACAGTTCAAAACAGATACCAGGAGGAATGAGGTCCCTGCTGCTCGCAAGCTACAAACTATGGGGAAAAGGGGAGACACGAGAGGTGGATGGTAACAATTGCTTTAGTTATTCGGACCAGCTATAGTGTAAGGCTCGGGTGTTCATGTAAAGCTGCATGAACCAGTTACCTGCCTAAGTATGTAACAGTACAGACACAGAGGGCTATTAACTGCATAAAGTGAATGAGAACATGATGCGAGGAACCTTTTTTTTTTTTTTTTATTATAAATAGGCCACACAGGGATCGTTAGGTTAATGCAATCATTAACTCATAGTTAATGAGTCATTCAGCAGGCGTGTATATAGGGGTACACCATAAAGATAAGGTGCAAGTGCAAAGTCACTGTAAGCCAAATGGCAAAAACCGGTGAATGCTCAAAACATCAAGTGCATGTACAGTTGTGGCCAAAAGTATTGACACCCCTGCAATTCTGTCAGATAATACTCAGTTTCTTCCTGAAAATGATTGCAAACACAAATTCTTTGGTATTATTATCTTCATTTAATTTGTCTTAAATAAAAAAACACAAAAGAGAATGAAGCAAAAAGCAAAACATTGATCATTTCACACAAAACTCCAAAAATGGACCATACAAAAGTATTGGCACCCTCAGCCTAATACTTGGTAGCACAACCTTTAGCCAAAATAACTGCGATCAACCGCTTCCGGTAACCATCAATGAGTTTCTTACAATGCTCTGCTGGAATTTTAGACCATTCTTCTTTGGCAAACTGCTCCAGGTCCCTGATTTTTGAAGGATGCCTTCTCCAAACTGCCATTTTTAGATCTCTCCACATGGGTTCTATGGGATTCAGGTCTGGACTCATTGCTGGCCACCTTAGAAGTCTCCAGTGCTTTCTCTCAAACCATTTTCTAGTGCTTTTTGAAGTGTGTTTTTGGGTCATTGTCCTGCTGGAAGACCCATGACCTCTGAGGGAGACCCAGCTTTCTCACACTGGGCCCTACATTATGCTGCAAAATTTGTTGGTCGTCTTCAGACATCATAAGCCATGCACACGGTCAAGCAGTCCAGTGCCAGAGGCAGCAAAGCAACTCCAAAACATCAGGGAACCTCCACCATGTTTGACTGTAGGGACCGTGTTCTTTTCTTTGAATGCCTCTTTTTTTCTCCTGTAAACTCTATGTTGATGCCTTTGCCCAAAAAGCTCTACTTTTGTCTCATCTGACCAGAGAACATTCTTCCAAAACGTTTTAGGCTTTTTCAGGTAAGTTTTGGCAAACTCCAGCCTGGCTTTTTTATGTCTCGGGGTAAGAAGTGGGGTCTTCCTGGGTCTCCTACTATACAGTCCCTTTTCATTCAGATGCAGACGGATAGTACGTGTTGACACTGTTGTACCCTCGGACTGCAGGGCAGCTGAAACTTGTTTGGATGTTAGTCGAGGTTCTTTATCCACCATCCGCACAATCTTGCGTTGAAATCTCTTGTCAATTTTTCTTTTCCGTCCACATCTAGGGAGGTTAGCCACAGTGCCATGGGCTTTAAACTTCTTGATGACACTGCGCACGGTAGACACAGGAACATTCAGGTCTTTGGAGATGGACTTGTAGCCTTGAGCTTGCTCATGCTTCCTCACAATTTGGTTTCTCAAGTCCTCAGACAGTTCTTTGGTCTTCTTTCTTTTCGCCATGCTCAATGTGGTCACACAAGGACACAGGACAGAGGTTGAGTCAACTTTAATCTATGTCAACTGGCTGCAAGTGTGATTTAGTTATTGCCAACACCTGTTAGGTGCCACAGGTAAGTTACAGGTGCTGTTAATTACACAAATTAGAGAAGCAACACATGATTTTTCGAACAGTGCCAATACTTTTGTCCACTCCCTTTTTTATGTTTGGTGTGGAATTATATCCAATTTGGCTTTAGGACAATTCTTTTTGTGTTTTTTTCATTTAAATCAAATTAAATGAAGATAATACTAACAAAGAATTTGTGTTTGCAATCATTTTCAGGAAGAAATTTAGTATTATCTGTCAGAATTGCAGGGGTGTCAATACTTTTGACAACAACTGTAATCATTGCTGCTGATAAAATAAATCATAAGGTGATAATGGCCACCAACACAATTACCTGTGGATGATGTGAGAACGGTCTCCTGGATGCGCCCGACCCCGACACGTGTTTCGGCGTCTACCTTCATCAGGGGGTGTAATGGTCGTGTCTGACCATACAGGAACATGATCTGATCATATCACATCTCCTCGCGTTGGGGGGGGGAGTATACAGACATTACAGCACAGGATCACAGCTGATTCTTTCTTTGAAGTAAAACATTGTTTAAAAACAGGCAGGGACAGACTTTATCTCACAAAAAGAATAAGCTACGATCCTCTGCTGTAATGTCTGTTCACCCCTTTTGCTTCCTCCACTGCCCAGGAACTGTAGTATCATCAGACTATATTCTTTCATGGTCGTACACGACCATTACACAGTACAGCAAGGGCCAATTTATAGGATTATCTCAGCACGGGAACATTTTATTTAAACACATCCAATTGTGGAAATTATTACTATTCCAATATCTATTGATTAAAATCAACTTTTATTCATGGGAAAACCCCTTTAGGTCTATCCACACCCGGTAAGCTGGTGCACTTTCTGTTTTTTGGACATGAAAAAAAACCCACAAAAACCATTTACACTTATAGTAGAAAAAAAACAATTTGTAAAAGTAGTCTAAGTGTAGGTCATTAATATCTTAGTCTTTTTCATTCCGACAAACTTTTATGTAAAACTTCATTAATGTTGCATACAGGGGTGACAAATATTCAAGTGATGTTTTCGATATTCTCTTTCTGTCTCATTTATTTCTTGAAGACGAATAACTATAGAGTTTACGCCATTTGGCTCCGGCGCATTGTATGCATTAAATATAAAGCTAGAACATCTTGTAATAGTATTCGATTGCGTATACGCTGACATACATTGGAGAGGGAGCTGCGCTGCCTGTTATCAGCTCGTCCATGAGCTTCCCGCAGCAGTTTAAAGAAGATGTTGAATATTTTCCTTGCATTTAATATCTGGTAACTTTGAAATATTTAGCACTCTCCTGCATCCTTCAAGCCCTGACACTCGGTTTCTCTGCATAATTAACTGAGTACAGATGTTCTGCTTATCACTCAGGACGTCTCTGAGGAACAAAATTGATGTCTAAAATACCTTTTGTACTTTGTGAAGTCCTTCTAATTTAGTCGTACAAACCGAAAAGTGAGAAGGCAGAGAACACACAGGTACAGATCAAACATCCGCTTAAAGGCACATCTATTGTGACAGTGATGGCGGAGACCCTGTCTCTGTCGCTAAATTCCCTTTGTATGGCAAGTGACACATTCTGCTTCCCTTTGGTGCGGGATACGTAAATATGGAACTTTAGGAAATGAGAGGAACGTATAATACTAAACCCTCTTATATACCCTGAATCTGGAGCTGAGTGCGGGGGGCTCATTTTTAATTTAAAGCCAGTCTCACACTGGATTTCACAATACAAACTGTACACAACATTTAATAAATCTCAGAAACCTGGTGAGGCTGTTATACTTACGTTGAAAATCTGTGTCAGAATGGCAGATATAGTCCCTTATGAACGTTTAAGCACAATCTATGGTCACCCAGACTTATTGTCTGCTCTTCAGTGTCTATTTTCCCTGCTGCCAAACTTTGCCAATCTAGCCTGATTGACAGCTCTACAGTGTTCCTTCTGCATGCTGCTGTTGAATCTCTGCCCACCCAGCCTGATTGACACCTTTATAGTGCCCCGCTTACAAGCTGCTGCTGAATCTCTGCCCATCCAGCCTGATAGACAGCTCCTCAGTGTCCCTCCTCCTAGCTGCTGTTGAATATCTGCCCACCTAGCCTGATTGACAGCTTTATAGTGTCCCTCCTCCCTGCCGCTACTGAATCTCTGCCTACCCAGCCCAATTGACAGCTTTATAGACCCCTCCTCCCTGCCGCTACTGAATCTCTGCCTACCCAGCCCAATTGACAGCTTTATAGAGCCCCTCCTCCCTGCCGCTACTTAGTCTCTGCCCACCCAGTCTGATTGACACCTATGTGCCCCTCTTCCCTGCCCCTACTGAATCTCTGCCCACCCAGCCTAAATGACACCTCCTCAGTGTCCCTCCTCCTAGCTGCTGTTGAATCTCTGCCCACCCAGGAAGATTGACATCTTTATAGGGCCCTTCTTACAAGCTGCTGCTGAATCTTTGCACACTTAGCGTAACTTACAGCTCTAAAGATTTCCTCCTGCCTGCTACTGCTGAATCCCCACCTACCTCACCTTATTGACAGCTCTACAGTGTCCTGCCTTCCTGTTGCTGCTTAAGCTCCTCAGTTTCCCTTCTTACCGCTCCTACTAAATCTTTGCCCACCAAGTTTAATTGTAAGCTCCTTTGTGTCCCTTCTCTATGCCACTGTTATATCTTTGCCAACTTAGCCTCACTGGCAGTTTCTTAATGTCCCTCCTTATTGCAGACTCACCACCCACCTAACATGACTGACAGATCCTTAGTGTCCCTCCTCCCTGCTTCTGCATGAATATCTGTGTTACAAGAAGTTCCAGAGGCTCTCTGGGTGACCTGGATCCTCTAAGCCCAAGGTCCAGGTGGGCACCTGGGCCACAGGTGTCGGTGCAGCAGGTTAGCGAGTAGAGGAACTGGAAACCGTGGGTAGACAGATGAAGGTCAGGAAATCACAGGCAAGAAAGGCCCATTAGGAAACGTCAGGCAAGCAGGTGGGGTGTAGGAAACACAGGCAGACAGAAGATGTCAGGAAACTTCAGGTAAGCAAGTGGAGTGGAGGAAACCGCAGGCAGGCTTAGGAAGTCAGGAAACCGCAGGCTAGAGGGTGAAGTGCAGGAAACCTCAAGCAGGCAGATTAAGTCAGGAAACCGCAGGCAAGTAGTTCAATGCTGGCAACCAAAGCAAGTTCACCAGCCTCATCAGTTCTTAAATATCTATCTACCATAATAATATATTCAACTTCTACTGTGAAACCTGATGACAATTGCGGTTTAAAAGGGTTGTCTTCTAAATATATTCATTACGATCCCACAGATCTACAGGAAAGACGAAACATGTATGTATAATCACTAGGGGTTAGACTACTGAGACCTCCCAAAATCCTATGAATGGCCGTTATTAACTCCCTTGTGTGAACTGAGCAGTTTGTGACCACCACTCCTATAGGATAGATAGAGCCATGGTCGCACATGCTCACTACTAATCCACTCACAAAAAGGATCTTAAGACCCCACTCTCATGACCTGTGGGTGTCCCAGTGGCTGACACTCCACCCCCAGGGATCATATTTAGTTGAATGGGAAAGTATCTATTTTTTGCTTACACAATGTACATATGTGATACTTCATCAATATTGAAGACTTGTATTCAGTTGGGAGAGATACTGCATGCATTAACATCCATTATACATAGTACGTGTGAATATGTGAGCAGCATAACATCTCACACTCATGAATCATCAGCAAGCTCCCCATAGCTAGCGCTAGTAATCAACCATCCTCCCTACAAATACAAGCCGTCTATGAGAGGTTCTACAGATCAGATAATTGTATCTCAATAATAATTCATTCCACATGGCAATCAATGAACTGGTGCCTGGTGGAACAGACGCCTCAGTCAGGATATAATAATGAACGTGAAGGGCGTTATTCATTTCCTAACTTCACAATAAATAAATAAAAAACAACATTGATTTATCCAGGTAGACATTGGCCACATGGCAAACATGTACAAACAGTGGCAAACATGTACAGTACCATGCAAACGTTTTAGCCAGGTGTAGAAAAAATGTTCCAAAATGTTACCTTTAAAGCAGCAGAAATTTGTCCAGGTGCACATGCACATGCACAAAGTTTTTGAAGGGGCTCAGCAGGAAAGTTGGTCCAAACATCATGGAGAACGAACAACAGATCTCCTGTGTATGAGACATGATGATGATGATTCAATGATGTTTTCGTTCCCCCCAAAATACCAGAATATTCAAAATATATTACAGTGGTGAGGTCCTCATTTGTTTCTCTCATAGTAGAAATGTCATCCAGTAATAATGTCCCCCTTTGTGGCACCATTTACAGTAATAATGTTCCCCATTCTTATTCTCATGCAGCAATAATGTCTTCGATTCTGGACACAATATATTAATTATTGACCACACTGTGGTCCCATACACTGATAATGCCCTCCATTCTGGCCCCCAGACAGTAATAATGTCTGCCATTCTGACCCCCATACATAATATTGTCCACCATTCTGGCCCCATATAGTAATAATGTCCACCATTCTGGCCCCATATAGTAATAATGTCCATCATTCTGGCCCCCACACAGTATTAATGTCCACCATTCTGGCCCCATATAGTAATAATGTCCATCATTCTGGCCCCCACACAGTAATAATGTCCACCATTCTGGCCTCCATACAGTAATAATGTCCTCCATTCTGGCCCCCATACAGTAATAACGTCCACCATTCTGGCCCCCATACAGTAATAACGTCCACCATTCTGGCCCCCATACAGTAATAATGTCCACCATTCTGGCCCCCATACAGTAATAATGTCCACCATTCTGGCCCTCATACAGTAATAATGTCCACCATTCTGGCCCCCATACAGTAATAATGTCCACCATTCTGGCCCTCATACAGTAATAATGTTCTGGCCTCCATACAGTAATTGTCACGATATTGTATGAAATGTAACATGATTTTGTAGCTTGCCTGTTAGACCCATGCTGCGGGCTAAAAAATCCCCCTTCTCTGTGTGTTTCTGCTGTGTGTAGAAGAGGTTTTTATTGCTTCTTGCTGCAAATTCCAGGTTTGGAGTGACTTACTCCTCTGCTCCCACCAAAGGAATTTATATGACCGCTGTAGTTGCAATAGACAACTGTACCAGCTGAAACTGGTCTGATCTCTCTTTTAAAACATGAGGCTCCTTGTCCTAATCTTGTAAGATTCTGGGCCACCGATTTGGGCTAGAAAAATAATAAGTATATCTTGCTAACCTCCATCGGCGGATCTATCCGCCACTGTAAGCCTGAGCCTCTAGTTCCAGCAGGGACAGAGTACGGATTTCTCCGGAGCTGGATGTCCCCATTAGCCCAAATTTGGTTTCATTGGAAAGCCAATGGTAAAATAAGAAGAAAGCTGGGTGTGTTGTGATTCTGACATGTTTGAGAATGAAAATACGAGACTTATAAGAATCAGCGTTAAATTTGGTAAGTCTGAAAAGAGAGGACGGACTGGGTAAACCAACCCCTTTAGTGATGTCACGAGGCTGGAGTTTAAAAGTCTCTACCCTTAACCCAGCCCTCAGTCTGAGTTTTTTACTTGAGGAGCTGTTTCTATCCCGACCTCCTGATGCACTGGGATATTTGGGGTTCCGCCTATCAGCATGGTTTTGCCTGAAATGAACTGAGAACATGTGAGTTTTACCTATTCTCATTTAATCCCTTTATTTTATAATTACTTTGTACATATTTTCAATTGTCTCATATTGTAAAATCTTTATATAACTTTTTATAAACACTGCCTTAAATCTTTTATGGAGTATAATATTTAAAATACTAGATTCGTTCTTCTGCTCTAAAACGTACCCTAAGTCTTCTGAAGGGAATTACGCTACTGTTTTGGGTTAGCTTCGGACCTGTTTAATCAAAGCTGGTGGCAGCATACCGTGTGCGGGGCCTCTGGGTGTCGTTGTAGCGACTGCGGCGTTGATAATTATTGTTCCTGCCTGAGCGGGAGTAATTATATCGCCTCGCTGCAGCGTGCCCAATAGCCAGTACATAGCAGGCAGCCTTTCTGGTGACTAATTACCCTAGATGCAGTAACTAGTGTGACCTGAGGGTGAGGGGGCGCCAGAGAGCTGCAAGTTTTCAAGCGGAACTGTAAAGCGGGATATACATAAATCCCTGCAGTTCATGGTATATTGAAGAGCAGTGGGATACCTAAAATAAGCCCCTGCTGTAAACTAAGAGGTCCATAGCCTTGTGTGTGTTTTTTCATCACTTTGTAGCAGTGGAGGGATAACTAAGATAAGCCCCCCTGCACATGTGATAGCCGTCTGTTGGCCTAAAGTCACCCAGATCCGTGACGTGGGGGTGACGGTCATGGTGTGAATCGTGACAGTAATAATGTCCACCATTCTGGCCCCCATACAGTAATAATGTCCACCATTCTGGCCCCATACAGTAATAATGTCCATCATTCTGACCCCATACTGTAATAATCTCCACCATTCTGGACCCCATACAGTAATAATGTCCACCATTCTGGCCCCATACAGTAATAATGTCCATCATTCTGACCCCATACTGTAATAATCTCCACCATTCTGGCACCCACACAGTAATAATGTCGACCATTCTGGCCCCCATACAGTAATAATGTCCACCATTCTGGCCCCATACTGTAATAATGTCCACCATTCTGCTCCCCATACAGTAATAATATCCATCATTCTGGCCCCCATACAATAATAATGTCCACCATTCTGGCCCCCATACAGTAATAATGTCCACCATTCTGGCCCCCATACAGTAATAATGTCCACCATTTTAGCCCCCATAGATTAATAATGTTGATTTCTCCTCCTGCTGGTTACAGGCAGGTAGCATGCATAGGTATTTTGGCGCAGGGAGCCAGCGGTTCTCTGCTTCGAAACAGTTTGCAATTGGCCTCTGCCTGCTGGCGAGAGTGTGGTATCTCAGTCTGAGAGGGGAGCAGCAGCATTTTGCTGACCTTTATGACGCAGGCAGACTGACAGCCATATTTCTCCTGCGAGGATCGAATTGCAGTGCATGGACGGGCCCGGCGTGATATATTTCTATGCAGCAGTCACACTGAGGTCAAGAGAGCCGACGGTCAGTCCGAGAATTGCGATGTGATCCTCGCACGAGAAATAGGTCCGTCTGTCTGCACCCTTATCAGACAGCCAACCCTGAATCCGTGATTACGCTGTTTTTTTTTCAAAGTGTGCAGTTTATAAATGTTTTTGTACATTTCCATACTTCTGCAAAAGTTTTACCGTCGTCTTTTCGTAGTCTGACAAGCCTGTATTTCTTGACTGGAATGTTAATGGTATGGTTACCTTACATTAATGTGGGAGTAACTTGCTCAAGTAGCAACAGTAATGCTTATGGAACAGTGCCTGGAAACAGTAATAAAATGTCAATTATTTGCATAGCAAATGTGCGTCGTGCCTCTAGATTGCTTTAGTTCCTTTTATTGATCTCATGCTAATGGCCTGGTGGCATAAAGACCTTCATATTTTGTCTGAAATAGCAGATCAAGATTGTCAGAACAGCGAATCCTGCTGAGCCGAAAAAGCCTTAGAGTTGGAAATAGTGGCGTGAATCACAGCAGCTTGGTCCTGTAGAGACGCATAACTTATTCTGTAACTTGGGTTTTGTTTCTTTCCACTATTACGGCATCTGTGGGGGTTCAAGCAGCACAACTCCGAGCGTTGTAAAGAGTTGGTGCACGGACCTGGTGGACTTACCAATCAAATTTGAATTTACCAAATCAGCACAGTGACGTTTGCCAAAATAATTATTCAGATCCATAAAATGCTGATACTGAGTATTTTGTTTCAATGTAGCAACGTTGTGACCACATTGGGCCATTCGTCAGCTGTAACTGAAGCACTTGAGCTACGCCAGAATGGTCCAGGTTCAGTACAATGAACCAAATAAGAGGTCTTCACCAAGACCCCAGCGATGGATCATATTCCACACCAGTTTACACTGTCTTAAACTCCATTGATCACTTAGGACTGTTTCAGACGTCTGTGATCATCGGTTCAATCTCAGATCATAATGCATGGACTGACTGCACGTCTCCCGATCGTGACAGCTTCATATATTTCTATGAGGCTGTTACGCTCCGTTCCGTAGACACGTAGTCAGTCCGTGCATTGCGATCCAAGATGGGATTGATGATCATGGATGTTAGAAAGAGCCCTTACTCTAAGGAGGCAAATGGACCACAAAAAGTTGGTATGTTTAAAATAATACCCCAAAGTAATGTTTTTTTTAATGGATTTGAATAAACTCAGTCCAAAGGGGTCATCCACTTTATTTCTATTTCAACAGATTTGTGGCACTTAATATACAAGCCATGGACAAGCGGTCACATCAGTAGTCTTTGGCAACTGGATCATAACTCTGCAAAACTCCTACTATATGTGGCATTGCAGGTGCTTATTCCGATAGTGGTTGCAAGGAGATGTCGTGGGTGCACCGCCCCGCAATGTAATGTAGCGTGATGTAATGTAGCGAGATGTTATTGCACTGGGTCTATCAATCAGAAGAGGCACTGGGAATGCTGCAGGTATTAGGAGGGTTGCAGGGCTCAATCTGGTGTGGAAACTAATTTCCAACGTGACCACTGGACCAAGGTCTTGCAAATCTATTTGCACCATTTTTAAGTTCTTCCCATCAATGGAATGGGTAACTAGCACATTTTCTATCAGTTGTGGTAGACTATGTCACTTGACTGCTCAAGGAGGTAGACACAAGAACCTTTCTCGTTTGAATTTTCTGCTGGTTTATTAAAGTACAGCATAAACCAATGCAAACTTCATCAAAATAAACACGACCTTTCTGACATTACTGGAAAACAAAACATAATGTATAATACAGCACAAAAAAGGGGAGAAGTCAGCGCAGCCTAAGGTTAAGACGCAATACATAAAGTGCAAATGCACATATTAATTTCTAACTGTATTATCAAAATGAGACATTTAGCAAACAATTGATCAATTCTTTGAGCCACCCCGCCTCTTCACGGCAATCTCATATTGGGGCAGTCCTACACTACGTTTTTTATATTCGCTGTGCCACAAAGACCTCCTAAATGAACTAAATGCAAGACCACATTAAAAACATGCTGTACCTGGAGCATATACTGAGTCACCCCCATGGCGCCAGAGTAGGCAAGCGAGGATAAACGTTGACCAGGTCCAGACAGACATTTCGGATCCAACCTCCACACACAGCAGCCCTGCCCTGCCTCAGGCTTTATTTAATTATGCACCTGTGCCTCAGCCTGTTTCACTCTTCATCTGTGGCGCTGGATGGGCAGTGTGGAGGTTGGATCCGAAATGTCTGTCTGGACCTGGTCAACCTTTATCCTCGCTTGCCTACTCTGGCGCCATGGGGGTGACTCAGTATATGCTCCAGGTACAGCATGTTTTTAATGTGGTCTTGCATTTAGTTCATTTAGGAGGCCTTTATGGCACAGCGAATATAAAAAACGTAGTGTAGGACTGCCCCAATATGAGATTGCTGTGAAGAGGCGGGGTGGCTCAAAGAATTGATCAATTGTTTGCTAAATGTCTCATTTTGAAAATACAGTTAGAAATTAATATGTGCATTTGCACTTTATGTATTGCGTCTTAACCTTAGACTGCGCTGGCTTCTCCCCTTTTTTTGCTATAATGTATAATACAGTACATGTGGTTGCTAGTATCAGTCTGCTCAACAACAACAGAATTCAGCTCAGTTTAGCATAGCAAAGCTCTGGAGCTCTCACCTTCAGGCACACCAAACACCAAAGGACTCAGAAGGCTCAACCACACCCTGGGGTGGAGATATGGTGAACAGCTTCCCACCCACTCTTCATCTGTTCACAAAAAACTAGCCCTTAAAATGGGCAATTACTGTGTGAAGACATTTTCCCTAGGCTCATATCACTGAAGCTAACAACCTCAGTGATACATATCTCCCTTCCAGTACTTTATCAGTGACTTTGTCACACAGTCTTATTATCTTGGCCACCATTGCTTTTGCAAGTCACTTGGACAGTCACTTGTTTTTTACTGTGCGGATGTCTGTGCTGGGGAAAACAATCCATGTCCTGTGGGAAGCTTAATGTTTTGTCCAGTAGTTGTTGCTTTGTGCTATAGTGACATGTGGCTGAGAAAATTATAGGGGAAAGTAAATTGCTGAATGCCTTTTGCTCAAAATTGTTGAACCTTTCTGTTTACTTGTAACAACTGTAGACCAGTGACAAACTCTGAGCATCCCTGTATCCAGTCACACACTTCTTTCATCATCTTGATTGTCCCGTAATATGCCGGGTAGTGTGCCATAGATGTGTCCAGATTGCAGTCTAAAGTAAGTCCTAGACTATCCAGGTCTTTTACTCCAATTAATAATATTCAATTATGAACCTTTCATATCCTCGACTAAATATAACAGATGTGCACACTATGTAAAAAAAATATATATTTGTCCCCCTGCACATTCCACCTCCGAAGCTTTTCTGTCCCCCCCCATCCTAAATACATAGAGATTAATATGGAGTCGCTCCTCTGCAGATATAATAGCTCCTGCTTTTTTGGAAAGATTTCAACAACATTTTGAAGTTGTCTGGGGAAATTTTTGCCCCTTCATACAGAAGAACATTTATAGGGGTCAGACCCCGATGTTGAGGAGAGGACAGGCTCACAATCTCCAGTCCAGTTGTTGAATGGGTTAAGGCCCGGGCTCTGTGCGGCCACTCATGATTTTCCACCAAACTCAAAACAAGTCTCTTTGGACCTTCTGTATGGGGAATTGTCATGGGGAATATAACTGAAAATGACCTTCCTCACCAAACTGTACAGTGGACCCAATGCAGTCAGGTGGGTAAATTCCTCCTGGAATCACCAAACCCAGACTCATCCATCAGATGCAGATAGAGAAGTGCGATCCATCTCTGCACAGAACACGTCTCCTCCGGAGTCCAGCGGTGCGGCTTTACACTCCTTAATCCAAAGCTCGGCGTTGTGCTTGGTCATGAACGGCTGCATGTAGCTGCTCACCATGAAGCTCCCAGCGGGGGGGGGGGGGGGGGGCACAGTGTTTGTACTAACATGTTGAATCTAGAGGAGGTCTGGACTTTGAAGTTATGGGGTCAACAGAGTGTTGGTGACTTTTCTGCCCTCTGCTCCTCAGTATTCAGCCGCCCCGCTCTGTAACATTACGGGGTCTCCACTTCGTGGCTGAGTTGCTGCGGTTTCTTCCACTTCTCAATAATATCACTCACAGATGATGGGGAAGATCCAGGAGGAAGAAATGTCATGGATGGACTTGTTACCCCAGTGGTTCCTGTTACAGGACCGCGATGGTATCAGTGAGCTCTACACCACCAGCTGCTCTGTCTCAAGTTAGTAAAGGCAGATGGCGGGGGGGGGGGGGGGGGTTATAGACTGGGGGTGAGATGCTTGATATTATATTCTGGGGAGCGATGAACTTTAGATTATACACTGGGGGCAATGGGGCCGGATATTATACACCAGTGGGCAACTGGATGGAATGTTATACACTGGAAGCAAGAGGGTCAGATGTTATACATGGGAGGGCAAGGGGCCGATTGTTATACACAAGGGGGCAATGGAGCGCCCCCAGTAGGGCAGTGGGGTACTCGGAGCCGGGCCCTTCAGTTCTCAAGGGGGATGTCACGGTGGCTCACCCGGTCCGTGGCCCTAGGGGCATCCGTGGTAAATAAGGGGGGAAAGGTCTTTAAGGGGATAATGTTCGTGACGCCACCTGTGGTATTTGGTCAGGGTGACCGACGCTGCTTAGGGGTCCGCTGGGGTGGTGTTATGGCAGCTAGATGGTATACCTTCCCACAGGTGAAGTATATCTCCAGGGCTTCCCAAAGTGTAGATGATGGATGGTGTGAGGCGCAGTGAAGAACGAGGACACAAGGGTGCAGTCTCTTTACCTT
The DNA here is from genome assembly GCF_032444005.1 of Ranitomeya imitator. Lineage (NCBI taxonomy): Eukaryota > Metazoa > Chordata > Amphibia > Anura > Dendrobatidae > Ranitomeya > Ranitomeya imitator. Next base: position 131,885,509 of record NC_091291.1, read on the forward strand.
TTTACTGAAGGTTCAGCCTCCACAGTCCAGAGCACTAGATCACGGGGCAGGCAGAGTCTGGCTGGTCTGAAGGCAAATCTAGGGTCCCCTTATCCAGGTGGAAATCAGTAACCTTCCTCTAGCGCCTGAGTGTTGTAGTACCTCCCTGCTGTGCGTCTCGGTAAGGTTCTCAAAAATGTTGTAGATGTTCTAGTTGTCATGTCTCTTTCTCTCTCTGTCCCCCTGATGGATAGGATAGGACAAACCCGTATGACTGATGGCCTGAGGGTTTTTACAGGGACACTATCATGCCCCAGCCCCCACAGTTACCACGTGCCTCCTGGGTATAAGGTCGGGCAACTAATATGGAACTAGCTGTCCTGCCGGTCTCTGGAGCCAGGCTTGGAGACGATGACTCCCTGGGTGTTCTGGCTACCGGCTTCTGCGCCTCAGAAAGGAGGCAGCCTTTTACAGGGCAGAACTTCTTCTTCCAAAAATATCAAGATTTTTTGAGGATAAAATCCAAAGTCCAATGACATGGTTCACAGGAGAATGAGTAGCAGCAGGCTACGCGTTTCGAACAATGAGTTCTTTTTCAAAGCTACCCTCATGATTACCCTTTCATTACAGATACCATATCTACTCGTAGGAGCACATTGCTCATAGCTACACGTTAAATAAGCACGGTATGTTACCACTCTCTTATCCTAATATTCACCTACTAACCGAAGTAGTATTGTGCCACTAGCGGACGATTCCATGTTGTTGTTTCGCTGTTACACTTTTTTGGTAACTTGCCATCAATTTGATGTCTCCCATTGTATATACTTTATTTCTTTAAAAAGGATTTTCAGTTGTTTTGTTGTATTTTATTTTTATTTTTACGTTATCATGTATATTGTTTATGTTCTCAGTGACTGATGAAGGTCCAGTTTGTTAAGGACCGAAACGTTTCGTTGCTGATCAATAAATATCTCCTTAGACATTAAAGTTGAGTGCCAGGTTTTGTTATGTATGGTATGGTGTTGGAACCTACCTGAGCACCTCTTGTCTTTAGGCTGTGCACCAGGTTATATACTCTAGTTATAACTCTGCCTATGCAACTCGGCACAGCCTGAGAAACTAACTAGCCTGAAGATAGAAAATAAGCCTACCTTGCCTCCGAGAAATGCCCCAAAGGAAAAAGCAGCCCCCCCACATATAATGACTGTGAGTTAAGATGAAAAGACAAACGTAGAGATGAAATAGATTCAGCAAAGTGAGGCCCGACTTTCTTAACAGAGCAAGGATAGAAAAGGCAACTTTGCGGTCTACACAAAACCCTAAAGAAAACCACGCAAAGGGGGCAAAAAGACCCTCCGTACCGAACTAACGGCACGGAGGTACACCCTTTGCGTCCCAGAGCTTCCAGCAACAAATTAGACAAGCTGGACAGAAAAAATAGCAAACAAATAGCAAAGAAGAACTTAGCTATGCAGAGCAGCAGGCCACAGGAATGATCCAGGGAAAAGCAAGTCCAACACTGGAACATTGACAGGAAGCCAGGATCAAAGCATTAGGTGGAGTTAAGTAGAGAAGCACCTAACGACCTCACCAGATCACCTGAGGGAGGAAACTCAGAAGCCGCAGTTCCACTTCCCTCCACCAACAGAAGCTCACAGAGAGAATCAGCCGAAGTACCACTTGTGACCACAGGAGGGAGCTCTGCCACAGAATTCACAACAGTACCCCCCCTTGAGGAGGGGTCACCGAACCCTCACCAGAGCCCCCAGGCCGACCAGGATGAGCCACATGAAAGGCACGAACAAGATCGGGAGCATGGACATCAGAGGCAAAAACCCAGGAATTATCTTCCTGAGCATAACCCTTCCATTTAACCAGATACTGGAGTTTCCGTCTAGAAACACGAGAATCCAAAATCTTCTCCACAATATACTCCAATTCCCCCTCCACCAAAACCGGGGCAGGAGGATCAACAGATGGAACCATAGGTGCCACGTATCTCCGCAACAATGACCTATGGAATACGTTATGTATGGAAAAAGAATCTGGAAGGGTCAGACAAAAAGACACAGGATTAAGAACCTCAGAAATCCTATACGGACCAATGAAACGAGGTTTAAACTTAGGAGAGGAAACCTTCATAGGAATATGATGAGAAGATAACCAAACCAGATCCCCAACACGAAGTCGGGGACCCACACGGCATCTGCGATTAGCGAAACGTTGAGCCTTCTCCTGGAACAAGGTCAAATTGTCCACTACATGAGTCCAAATCTGCTGCAACCTGTCCACCACAGTATCCACACCAGGACAGTCCGAAGACTCAACCTGTCCTGAAGAGAAACGAGGATGGAACCCAGAATTGCAGAAAAATGGCGAAACCAAGGTAGCCGAGCTGGCCCGATTATTAAGGGCGAACTCAGCCAAAGGCAAAAAGGACACCCAGTCATCCTGATCGGCAGAAACAAAGCATCTCAGATATGTTTCCAAGGTCAGACAAACCCGGAGAGTCGGGCACAAAACTCCTAGACAGAGCATCCGCCTTCACATTTTTTGAGCCCGGAAGGTACGAAATCACAAAGTCAAAACGGGCAAAAAAACAGCGACCAACGAGCCTGTCTAGGATTCAACCGCTTAGCAGACTCAAGATAAGTCAAGTTCTTATGATCAGTCAATACCACCACGCGATGCTTAGCTCCTTCAAGCCAATGACGCCACTCCTCGAATGCCCACTTCATGGCCAGCAACTCTCGGTTGCCCACATCATAATTTCGCTCAGCAGGCGAAAACTTCCTGGAAAAAAAAGCGCATGGTTTCATCACTGAGCAATCAGAAGCTCTCTGCGACAAAACAGCCCCTGCTCCAATCCCAGAAGCATCAACCTCGACCTGGAACGGAAGAGAAACATCTGGTTGACACAACACAGGGGCAGAAGAAAAACGACGCTTCAACTCCTGAAAAGCCTCCACAGCAGCAGAAGACCAATTGACCAAATCAGCACCCTTCTTGGTCAAATCGGTCAATGGTTTGGCAATACTAGAAAAATTACAGATGAAGCGACGATAAAAATTAGCAAAGCCCAGGAACTTTTGCAGACTTTTCAGAGATGTCGGCTGAGTCCAATCATGGATGGTTTGGACCTTAACAGGATCCATCCGATAGTAGAAGGGGAAAAGATGAACCCCAAAAATGAAACCTTCTGCACACCAAAGAGACACTTTGATCCCTTCACAAACAAAGAATTAGCACGCAGGACCTGAAAAACTGTTCTGACCTGCTTCACATGAGACTCCCAATCATCCGAGAAGATCAAAATGTCATCCAAGTAGACAATCAGGAATTTATCCAGGTACTCTCGGAAGATGTCATGCATAAAGGACTGAAACACTGATGGAGCATTGGCAAGTCCGAATGGCATCACTAGATACTCAAAATGACCCTCGGGCGTATTAAATGCAGTTTTCCATTCATCTCCTCGCCTGATTCGCACCAGATTATACGCACCACGAAGATCTACCTTGGTGAACCAACTAGCCCCCTTAATCCGAGCAAACAAATCAGATAACAATGGCAAGGGGTACTGAAATTTAACCGTGATCTTATTTAGAAGGCGGTAATCTATACAAGGTCTCACCGAACCATCCTTCTTGGCTACAAAAAAGAACCCTGCTCCTAATGGTGACGATGACGGGCGAATATGCCCCTTCTCCAGGGATTCCTTCACATAACTGCGCATAGCGGCGTGCTCAGGCACGGATAAATTAAACAGTCGACCTTTTGGGGATTTACTACCAGGAATCAAATTGATAGCACAATCACAATCCCTATGCGGAGGTAGGGCATCGGACTTGGGCTCATCAAATACATCCCGGTAATCAGACAAGAACTCTGGAACCTCAGAAGGGGTGGATGACAAAATTGACAGAATTGGAACATCACCATGTACCCCCTGACAACCCCAGCTGGACACCGACATGGATTTCCAATCTAATACTGGATTATGGGCTTGTAGCCATGGCAACCCCAACACGACCACATCATGCAGATTATGCAACACCAGAAAACGAATAACCTCCTGATGTGCAGGAGCCATGCACATGGTCAGCTGGGTCCAGTATTGAGGCTTATTCTTGGCCAAAGGCGTGGCATCAATTCCTCTCAATGGAATAGGACACTGCAAGGGCTCTAAGAGAAACCCACAACGCTTAGCATACTCCAAGTCCATCAAATTCAGGGCAGCGCCTGAATCCACAAACGCCATGACAGAATACGATGACAAAGAACAGATCAAGGTAACGGACAGAAGAAATTTTGACTGTACAGTACCAATGGTGGCAGACCTAGCAAACCGCTTAGTGCGCTTAGGACAATCAGAGATAGCATGAGTGGAATCACCACAGTAGAAACACAGCCCATTCAGACGTCTGTGTTCTTGCCGTTCAACTCTGGTCAAAGTCCTATCGCACTGCATAGGCTCAGGTTTAAGCTCAGGTAATACCACCAAATGGTGCACAGATTTACGCTCACGCAAGCGTCGACCGATTTGAATGGCCAAAGACATAGACTCATTCAAACCAGCAGGCATAGGAAATCCCACCATGACATCCTTAAGGGCTTCAGAGAGACCCTTTCTGAACATAGCTGCCAGCGCAGATTCATTCCATTGAGTGAGCACGGACCACTTTCTAAATTTCTGACAATATACCTCTATCTCATCCTGACCCTGACAAAGAGCCAGCAAATTTTTCTCTGCCTGATCCACTGAATTAGGTTCATCGTACAGCAATCCGAGCGCCAGGAAAAACGCATCGATATTACTCAATGCAGGATCTCCTGGCGCAAGAGAAAACGCCCAGTCCTGAGGGTCGCCGCGCAAAAAAGAAATAACAATCAAAACCTGTTGAACAGGATCACCAGAGGAGCGAGGTTTCAAGGCCAGAAATAATTTACAATTATTTTTGAAACTCAGAAACTTAGTTCTATCTCCAAAAAACAAATCAGGAATAGGAATTCTTGGTTCTAACATAGATTTCTGATCAATAGTGTCTTGAATCTTTTGTACACTTGCCGAGAGCTGATCCACAAATGAAGACAGACTTCTAATGTCCATCACCACGCCTGTGTACTGAACCACCCAAATGTCTAGGGGAAAAAAAAGGCAAAACACAGTGCAAAGAAAAAAAAATGGTCTCAGAACTTCTTTTTTCCCTCTATTGAGAATCATTAGTACTTTTGGCTTCCTGTACTATTATGAAAGGCAATTCAGTACCACAATGGACATAGCGGTCAGAGCACATACAGTGATCTGACAATAACCCAAAATCATAGAACGAGCTCTGAGACGTGGGAACTCTGCAGACCGCAATCCCTAATCCTCTCCAAACAACACTAGAGGCAGCCGTGGATTGCGCCTAACTCTGCCTATGCAACTCGGCACAGCCTGAGAAACTAACTAGCCTGAAGATAGAAAATAAGCCTACCTTGCCTCCGAGAAATACCCCAAAAGAAAAGGCAGCCCCCCACATATAATGACTGTGAGTTAAGATGAAAAGACAAACGTAGAGATGAAATAGATTCAGCAAAGTGAGGCCCGACTTTCTTAACAGAGCGAGGATAGAAAAGGCAACTTTGCGGTCTACACAAAACCCTAAAGAAAACCACGCAAAGGGGGCAAAAAGACCCTCCGTACCGAACTAACGGCACGGAGGTACACCCTTTGCGTCCCAGAGCTTCCAGCAACAAATTAGACAAGCTGGACAGAAAAAATAGCAAACAAATAGCAAAGAAGAACTTAGCTATGCAGAGCAGCAGGCCACAGGAATGATCCAGGGAAAAGCAAGTCCAACACTGGAACATTGACAGGAAGCCAGGATCAAAGCATTAGGTGGAGTTAAGTAGAGAAGCACCTAACGACCTCACCAGATCACCTGAGGGAGGAAACTCAGAAGCCGCAGTTCCACTTCCCTCCACCAACAGAAGCTCACAGAGAGAATCAGCCGAAGTACCACTTGTGACCACAGGAGGGAGCTCTGCCACAGAATTCACAACAGTACCCCCCCCTTGAGGAGGGGTCACCGAACCCTCACCAGAGCCCCCAGGCCGACCAGGATGAGCCACATGAAAGGCACGAACAAGATCGGGAGCATGGACATCAGAGGCAAAAACCCAGGAATTATCTTCCTGAGCATAACCCTTCCATTTAACCAGATACTGGAGTTTCCGTCTAGAAACACGAGAATCCAAAATCTTCTCCACAATATACTCCAATTCCCCCTCCACCAAAACCGGGGCAGGAGGATCAACAGATGGAACCATAGGTGCCACGTATCTCCGCAACAATGACCTATGGAATACGTTATGTATGGAAAAAGAATCTGGAAGGGTTAGACGAAAAGACACAGGATTAAGAACCTCAGAAATCCTATACGGACCAATGAAACGAGGTTTAAACTTAGGAGAGGAAACCTTCATAGGAATATGATGAGAAGATAACCAAACCAGATCCCCAACACGAAGTCGGGGACCCACACGGCATCTGCGATTAGCGAAACGTTGAGCCTTCTCCTGGGACAAGGTCAAATTGTCCACTACATGAGTCCAAATCTGCTGCAACCTGTCCACCACAGTATCCACACCAGGACAGTCCGAAGACTCAACCTGTCCTGAAGAGAAACGAGGATGGAACCCAGAATTGCAGAAAAATGGCGAAACCAAGGTAGCCGAGCTGGCCCGATTATTAAGGGCGAACTCAGCCAAAGGCAAAAAGGACACCCAGTCATCCTGATCGGCAGAAACAAAGCATCTCAGATATGTTTCCAAGGTCAGACAAACCCGGAGAGTCGGGCACAAAACTCCTAGACAGAGCATCCGCCTTCACATTTTTTGAGCCCGGAAGGTACGAAATCACAAAGTCAAAACGGGCAAAAAAACAGCGACCAACGAGCCTGTCTAGGATTCAACCGCTTAGCAGACTCAAGATAAGTCAAGTTCTTATGATCAGTCAATACCACCACGCGATGCTTAGCTCCTTCAAGCCAATGACGCCACTCCTCGAATGCCCACTTCATGGCCAGCAACTCTCGGTTGCCCACATCATAATTTCGCTCAGCAGGCGAAAACTTCCTGGAAAAAAAAGTGCATGGTTTCATCACTGAGCAATCAGAAGCTCTCTGCGACAAAACAGCCCCTGCTCCAATCCCAGAAGCATCAACCTCGACCTGGAACGGAAGAGAAACATCTGGTTGACACAACACAGGGGCAGAAGAAAAACGACGCTTCAACTCCTGAAAAGCCTCCACAGCAGCAGAAGACCAATTGACCAAATCAGCACCCTTCTTGGTCAAATCGGTCAATGGTTTGGCAATACTAGAAAAATTACAGATGAAGCGACGATAAAAATTAGCAAAGCCCAGGAACTTTTGCAGACTTTTCAGAGATGTCGGCTGAGTCCAATCATGGATGGTTTGGACCTTAACAGGATCCATCCGATAGTAGAAGGGGAAAAGATGAACCCCAAAAATGAAACCTTCTGCACACCAAAGAGACACTTTGATCCCTTCACAAACAAAGAATTAGCACGCAGGACCTGAAAAACTGTTCTGACCTGCTTCACATGAGACTCCCAATCATCCGAGAAGATCAAAATGTCATCCAAGTAGACAATCAGGAATTTATCCAGGTACTCTCGGAAGATGTCATGCATAAAGGACTGAAACACTGATGGAGCATTGGCAAGTCCGAATGGCATCACTAGATACTCAAAATGACCCTCGGGCGTATTAAATGCAGTTTTCCATTCATCTCCTCGCCTGATTCGCACCAGATTATACGCACCACGAAGATCTACCTTGGTGAACCAACTAGCCCCCTTAATCCGAGCAAACAAATCAGATAACAATGGCAAGGGGTACTGAAATTTAACCGTGATCTTATTTAGAAGGCGGTAATCTATACAAGGTCTCACCGAACCATCCTTCTTGGCTACAAAAAAGAACCCTGCTCCTAATGGTGACGATGACGGGCGAATATGCCCCTTCTCCAGGGATTCCTTCACATAACTGCGCATAGCGGCGTGCTCAGGCACGGATAAATTAAACAGTCGACCTTTTGGGGATTTACTACCAGGAATCAAATTGATAGCACAATCACAATCCCTATGCGGAGGTAGGGCATCGGACTTGGGCTCATCAAATACATCCCGGTAATCAGACAAGAACTCTGGAACCTCAGAAGGGGTGGATGACAAAATTGACAGAATTGGAACATCACCATGTACCCCCTGACAACCCCAGCTGGACACCGACATGGATTTCCAATCTAATACTGGATTATGGGCTTGTAGCCATGGCAACCCCAACACGACCACATCATGCAGATTATGCAACACCAGAAAACGAATAACCTCCTGATGTGCAGGAGCCATGCACATGGTCAGCTGGGTCCAGTATTGAGGCTTATTCTTGGCCAAAGGCGTGGCATCAATTCCTCTCAATGGAATAGGACACTGCAAGGGCTCTAAGAGAAACCCACAACGCTTAGCATACTCCAAGTCCATCAAATTCAGGGCAGCGCCTGAATCCACAAACGCCATGACAGAATACGATGACAAAGAACAGATCAAGGTAACGGACAGAAGAAATTTTGACTGTACAGTACCAATGGTGGCAGACCTAGCGAACCGCTTAGTGCGCTTAGGACAATCAGAGATAGCATGAATGGAATCACCACAGTAGAAACACAGCCCATTCAGACGTCTGTGTTCTTGCCGTTCAACTCTGGTCAAAGTCCTATCGCACTGCATAGGCTCAGGTTTAAGCTCAGGTAATACCACCAAATGGTGCACAGATTTACGCTCACGCAAGCGTCGACCGATTTGAATGGCCAAAGACATAGACTCATTCAAACCAGCAGGCATAGGAAATCCCACCATGACATCCTTAAGGGCTTCAGAGAGACCCTTTCTGAACATAGCTGCCAGCGCAGATTCATTCCATTGAGTGAGCACGGACCACTTTCTAAATTTCTGACAATATACCTCTATCTCATCCTGACCCTGACAAAGAGCCAGCAAATTTTTCTCTGCCTGATCCACTGAATTAGGTTCATCGTACAGCAATCCGAGCGCCAGGAAAAACGCATCGATATTACTCAATGCAGGATCTCCTGGCGCAAGAGAAAACGCCCAGTCCTGAGGGTCGCCGCGCAAAAAAGAAATAACAATCAAAACCTGTTGAACAGGATCACCAGAGGAGCGAGGTTTCAAGGCCAGAAATAATTTACAATTATTTTTGAAACTCAGAAACTTAGTTCTATCTCCAAAAAACAAATCAGGAATAGGAATTCTTGGTTCTAACATAGATTTCTGATCAATAGTGTCTTGAATCTTTTGTACACTTGCCGAGAGCTGATCCACAAATGAAGACAGACTTCTAATGTCCATCACCACGCCTGTGTACTGAACCACCCAAATGTCTAGGGGAAAAAAAAGGCAAAACACAGTGCAAAGAAAAAAAAATGGTCTCAGAACTTCTTTTTTCCCTCTATTGAGAATCATTAGTACTTTTGGCTTCCTGTACTATTATGAAAGGCAATTCAGTACCACAATGGACATAGCGGTCAGAGCACATACAGTGATCTGACAATAACCCAAAATCATAGAACGAGCTCTGAGACGTGGGAACTCTGCAGACCGCAATCCCTAATCCTCTCCAAACAACACTAGAGGCAGCCGTGGATTGCGCCTAACTCTGCCTATGCAACTCGGCACAGCCTGAGAAACTAACTAGCCTGAAGATAGAAAATAAGCCTACCTTGCCTCCGAGAAATACCCCAAAAGAAAAGGCAGCCCCCCACATATAATGACTGTGAGTTAAGATGAAAAGACAAACGTAGAGATGAAATAGATTCAGCAAAGTGAGGCCCGACTTTCTTAACAGAGCGAGGATAGAAAAGGCAACTTTGCGGTCTACACAAAACCCTAAAGAAAACCACGCAAAGGGGGCAAAAAGACCCTCCGTACCGAACTAACGGCACGGAGGTACACCCTTTGCGTCCCAGAGCTTCCAGCAACAAATTAGACAAGCTGGACAGAAAAAATAGCAAACAAATAGCAAAGAAGAACTTAGCTATGCAGAGCAGCAGGCCACAGGAATGATCCAGGGAAAAGCAAGTCCAACACTGGAACATTGACAGGAAGCCAGGATCAAAGCATTAGGTGGAGTTAAGTAGAGAAGCACCTAACGACCTCACCAGATCACCTGAGGGAGGAAACTCAGAAGCCGCAGTACCACTTCCCTCCACCAACAGAAGCTCACAGAGAGAATCAGCCGAAGTACCACTTGTGACCACAGGAGGGAGCTCTGCCACAGAATTCACAACAGGTGTTTTTCATTGGGCACTCTGCTCTTTCTTCTTTTGGTGTTTCCAGTGTGAGAGCAAGCATTGTTTATACTCATCCCAGGTGAGCATTGCAATATAAGACCCGCTCACCCCATCCCTCAGTGCGTCCCAGCAAAAGATCACCCCCTTATTGTTCACATCCACCGGTATGCCCTCGTTTGCCAGGCGCGGGGGTGATGTCTCGTCAGTGGTGCTGGAGATCGTTGGGACTGGAGCAACGGCTGATGGTTGGTCACAGTCTGGGCGAGGAGCGGTCACTGGAGCTGGATCGGTCGGTGGGGCAGGGGCGTTTTCTGTACCTGCTGCATCTGATGTGGTTCCACTGATGTCGATCCGCTCCGCTGATGAGGATGCTGGGGTCTGCTGCTGCCCTGACCGCGATTCTTCCAGTGTGATCTTCCTGCACAGGACCGACTTCCATTTCTTCACTGCTGTTGGCTCTGCGTCTGGGAGTTGGTGGCTCGGCTCCTCCGCCGGCGACTCCAGGAAGTCCGGATCCTCCAGCAGAGGCGATTTCAGGTTCGCCTCCAGGGATTCGAGACAGTTCTGGGTCACTTCGTCGTCACTCAGGTACCCACTGGTCGTCATCTCTGCTCCTGGGTCTTCGGCAGCACACGCACGCTGTCCCGCCATTTTCTCGGGGCGGAGTTCCTTGGTTGCTGGGCAAGTCGTCATATCGTAGCAGTAGTCGGAGGGGGCGGTCGTCACTTTTTGCGCCGCTTTGGTAGTCTCATCCCATGTTGGCACGCCCTTCTTCTTAACCTGCGCTCCTCGTGGCGCTGTAATGGCGTCGGTTTTGGCAGGAATTTTGACGGCAAATGGCAATACACAGACTTTAAGCAAATCACAGTTCAAGTACAATTCTGGCACAGTTCTTAGGAACACATGACCCGATTTTCAGGCTTAAGTAAATCCTGTTTGTGATGCCAAAATATTGGAGCGCCCCCAGTAGGGCAGTGGGGTACTCAGAGCCGGACTCTTCGGTTCTCAAGGGGGATGTCACGGTGGCTGACCCTGTCTGTGGCCCTAGGAGCGTCCGTTGTACATAAGGGGGGGAAGGTCTTTAAAGGGATAATGTTCGTGACGCCAACTGTGGTATTCGGTCAGGGTGACCGACGCTGCTTAGGGGTCCGCTGGGGTGATGATATGGCAGCTAGATGGTATACCTTCCCACAGGGAAGTATATCCCCAAGGCTTCCCGAAGTGTAGATGATGGATGGTGTTAGGTGCAGTGAAGAACTAGGACACAAGGGTGCAGTCTCTTTACCTTTTTTGCCTCCTGGGTATAAGGTCGGGCAACTAATATGGAACTAGCTGTCCTGCCGGTCTCTGGAGCCAGGCTTGGAGACGATGACTCCCTCGGTGGTCCAGCTACCGGCTTCTGTGCCTCAGAAAGGAGGCAGCCTTTTACAGGGCGGAATTCCTTCTGGTTTCCTCTCCTTTTGCTATGACTTCGTTTCTCACTCTCAGCAACGCAATTCCCTTCAATGTCTCTTCCTCTGGATGCTGCGGCATTGGTAAGCATGCGCAGCTCCGTGTCCTTCTGTCTAGGCCTCTGACAGGATCCCACCCCTGTCAAGGACCCACTACCTGAGTGAAGCTCAGATAGCGGCTTATTGAGTCTAGACCAGCCAGCGTCCACCAGACTAGTGCTGCCTGGTTGAAACCCAGATCGCTTCTGTCTCACTTCCTGTCCAAACTGCCAGTTTTACCTAATTGTGAGGAGTGCCCTAATAAATAGAAACATGGCTCCCCCTGGCGGCCTGGAGTGTGAAGTGTGTTGTGTGCTTTGTGATACCTGGTAAAGAGATCTCCTTTATTACCTTCAGACGTAACATCACTCCCCCTGGTGGAAGAATGACATTACTGCAACGACCAGGACCCTGGGGCGCTTCAGCAACATGGCCGGATGTTATACACCAATGATGCAATGGGGCCGGATATTATACACCAGGGGGTAACAGGGCCGGATGTTATAAATAAATGGTGCAATGCGGCCAGATGTTATACACCAGGAGGCAACAGGGCCGGATGTTATACCCCAATGGTGCTATGGGGCCTGATGTTATACACGGAGGGACAATAGGCACGAATGTTATACAGCAGGGGTGCAATGTGAAAGTATATTATACACTGGGGGTGAGAAGCTGGATGTTTTACACCAGGGGCAATGGCACTAAATGAAAAACCTGAATCCAATGAATAAGTCGTGAGTCCTGATGCTTTTCTACATATGGTGTGACTATATGTTATATATAGATGAAGATGATTTTGATCAGATCGTGTCTCGCCGCTTAGCTCATCAGCAGAAGATAATGGTGAATCATAGCGGTAAGGAACAAGGGGTTTTAATGATGAACATTAACTTTTTTGGACATCCAATAAAGAACTCTGGAGATAAAGCGCCTTCTGTAGATGACATATGAAGCAGTTCAGCTAATTGCAACCACAGTGAAAAGTAGATGATGAAACCCATCGGCTGTAGTAGATTCCTGAAATTGCCACGTGGGCTGTAGGAACAATTTCAGACATAATTCCTTCACCCCATCAAAATTATTTTAGGAGATTTCCATTGACCGGTGTTTGTTTTTTAAGAAAGCGATGATGACAGGTCCTCTTTAAAACCATGAAATATGCATTGGTTTAGAAAAGATTTGTCAGAGTTTCAAGCTAGCTTTGTTCCTGGAGCCAACGAGGATTTAACCTTATCAATATATAATGTAACCACAGCAGCTTTTGTTTATTGTCATAGGAGGTAAATGTTATGTTTCAAGGATTGTGGTTGAGCGTATAATCCCCCGTGTGCGCTAGTAAACTGCTGTCTGTACCGCTTAGTAAAAAGGGGAACAGACTTTCGACTACAACTTCAAAGTGGTTAGGCTTCTCATATGGGGGATTTGCTGTTGACTGTACATAGTCGCATGTTGCATGCGGAGATTACGTGCAGCTGCCCAATTGGGAAGGGAGGCCCGAGCATCCTCGAAAAGGAGCCAGCTGTTTAATGCATTGCATGGCGGGGTCTAAGCAAGTCAATTCCATAGATCACAATTACTGGTGTTTGCTAAAGAGATATACAGATGTGGTTTCCTCCGCTCTCCGCTCAAGAGACAGACCAGGCCCGCTGCTGAAAGCATTATCTTTCCATGAGTTCTGACCCATTTCAGTTTTATTCTCCTCCTATCTCCAGTAGAAATTTATGAACTGTTTTATAAGTGCCCATTAATTCTCTACGAGCATTTTCCCCCAACTGGCCACCATAGCAATAACAAACTGGTCTCATGGCCAAATCCACAGCATAGAATTTTTGGGGGTCCTGGATCATAGCAGCAAACTTTCTTAGTAAAACACTCCAGCCTCTGACGCACCCACAAGCTACTTTCCTTACCTTTTCTCTTGACTCGAAAAATCCAACTTGACCAGGTTTGCAAAAAATGTTTTTGAAATATTCTATGGGGAACTTTTAAGCTATAGTTTAATCCAAGTTGACTAGTTTTGCAAACAAAATTTTGAAGTATTCTATGGGGAAACTTTCAGCTCTGTGTGTCGTATTGCGGCCACCCATTGGATGTGATGTGCATTGCAATCTATTCTGGTTTTAGTAGCATATTGCAAGAAATTGGAGTCACAAGCAAAACTCACGGGAAGGTAAAACTTGACACATAAGCAGCATTGTAGACCAAAGAATCGATACTTTTTTTTTCCACTAGGACCTTGCTGCACACCTGTCTTGAGTCTGGATTCTGCTCCCTACACCCCATCTGCTAAACATTCTTGTGCTATATGTCAGGCTTTACAAGTAGTCTGGCATGTTCCCATATGTTAAAATTCCTAGAACTTTAAAAGGCCTCCTAAGACATACACCTGTGTCTTGGTATTAAGACTCTCTAGTAAGACTTTTAGTTTGTCTGTGCACAGTTTCTGCTTCAGTCTCCAGGACGTCTCCTGGCTGCCTGTGGTTTCCAGTTCCTGAGTTACCTGTCTGTGGCTTTTAGTACCACTACTACTTGTCTGAGATCTCCAGGACATCTACTGTGTGACTGCAGCTTTCAGTTCCTCAGTTACCTGTCTGCCTGTGGTTAGAATCCCTGAGTTACTTGTCTGCAGCTTCTAGTAACTCTCCTACCTGTTTCGCGCATGCTTCACCTGTCTACTGCAATGACTCCCATGACCCATGGGCTTTGGTCTTAGAGGAGCTACCTCACCTAGTGAGCCCCTTTGTGATAAACTCTCTAGTTTTTGCCATCATGCTTACCTATTTAAATGGGTTAACCGTGAACAATAACATAGTAACATAGTAACATAGTTAGTAAGGCCGAAAAAAGACATTTGTCCATCCAGTTCAGCCTATATTCCAATAAGATACTGTTAACTCAGTCATTGCCCAATCAGCAATTGTCACTATTAGGGTAGGTTCACACGACTGATTGCTCCACATCCAAGAAAAACGGTCCAAATATTGTGATCAGACTTTGATCAGAGTGGCATCAGTTTTTTTCAGATGTGTAGATAAAAAAAAGGATTTTCCACCTTCTCCATTCTGTCAGTCTGTGAAAATCGAGCTGCATTCGGGTGTCATTTTTTTTCGCGGACCCATAGACTTGAATTGTCGATTTTGATCTCACACTCAGATCAAAATTAGTCTCCAATTTTTTTCGCAGACCCCTCAGTCCAAGAAAAAAAAAAGCCATGTGCAGAGCCCCATAGACTATCCCAGGTACAAGTGCTTTAAACCACAGATAGCACTCGTCCAAGAAGATCAGTCGTTTTAGGAAAACTGAAATAAACAGAATATGGACAACCAGGTCTTCCGGCAAAATCTCATAAGTATGGCCATCGTTTGGTCTCGTCATAGTCACAGTTTCTCTCCCTTTACCGCGATTGCACACTCGTTCAGTTATAGATGTACACGTTGTGACCTGAATCCACCGGTGATACTGCAACACGGGAGCCTTATGCTTTATGACATTCATAAAGTCATTTTTATACCATTCTATAAACTTTACTGCCAGGCAATGAAATTCTAATCATTCTGCTCCCCCCTTTGATAGGATAATCTGATTATTTGGCGGATGAAATGAATACGCTGTTTACTGGATTTCTAATGTATTTGCGGATTTATGATGCTGTCACAAGATATCTCCAAGGTGTCGGAACTCTGAAATTCCGAGCGAAGATGGAGGTGCAGTAGCAGGTAGTCCGTCAACTTGGGCAAGCTTCTTTCTGAATCAGACCACTTAGTAACTGGGCTCTTATCCGAAATGCACTTCTAATCCATCTGGTACATTTGTTTTTTTGCACATTGCAGGGAAATTATAATGCAAGTTTTGACCGTTTCTTCGCGAGAGAACCAAGACTTCTCTACATGCTTGTACATCTGAACATTGCAGGCTTACACTACATAAAGGGAGCCATTTGCCCAGTGCTGCTGTTCTTTATAGCACTGAGGATTATTCTGTTTGCCCAATGTCACTTTTACTTCCTGGCTATTTTAGGTGCCATGTTGCTTTGTGTCTCGGGCTGACTCCAGCTCCGTCTCTCTCATTCTCGAGTGTTTCTTGAACTTTTGACTCCCTCTCCACATGAGTGTTCGCTGTTTGTTTGCGTAACATGCTGTTTATTGTGCACTAAACCCCAGCGCTGATCCAACCGTCTCCAGAACCCACCTAGGGAGCTCCGCATCCTGCAGAAAAGCACATCGATTTCTCTACTCAGCAGCTTTTTGCATCAGATGATGCGGATCCCTTCAATTACTCTCAAAGCATCTTGAAGGGAAATTGGCATAAGGAACGGAGAACGCATCCCGTCAACTCCACTGAAGCACGAATCCTCAGCCACCGGGGAGGCCCGAAGGTGTTCAAACACAAGGACCCCAAACCACCGCAGGTGGAAATTGTATGCATTGACTTGAAGGAGGGGGATGTTATCAAGAAATGAGGGGACCGCCTAATCCTGAGAAATGGAAGAAGACACAGAGCCAAGCCTATAAATTCTTAAGATCACAGAAACGGCTTAGGCAACATGTGGAAAATCAGTAAAAGAACATGAATAGGAATGGAGATGGCACAGTACACACTGAGCGGAGCATGCAGATTTGAGAAGAGGTTTTAGGACTCGCTCACAAGCATATGTCTACTATCCGATGTTTTATCGCATAGCACTCGGACCACGGTTAGGCTACTTTCACACTAGCGTCGTTCGACGCACGTCACAATGCGTCGTTTTGAAGAAAAAAATGCATCCTGCAAAGTTGCCTGCAGGATGCGTTTTTCTCCATAGACTTTCATTAGCGACGCAATGCGACGGATTGCCAAATGTTGCATCCATCGTGCGACGGATGCAACGTGTTTTTGCAGTCTGTCGGAACAAAAAACGTTGCTTGCAACATTTTTTTGTCCGTTGGGTCTGCTTTTTCCAACCGCGCATGCGCAACCGGAACTCCGCCCCCTCCTCCTTGGACCTTACAATGGGGCAGCGGATGCGTTGTAAAACTGCGTCCGCTGCCCCCGTTGTGATTTTATTTCACAGCATGCGTCGGTACGTCGGCCCGACGCACTGCGACGGGCCCGTACCGGCGCTTGTGTGACAGTAGCCTTATACTATGGCTGCACAAACTGGATCAGGCTCACCCATTCAAGTCTACAGGGTTGAGGATATTAGTATCCAATGAAGATATACAAAATTGCGCTGCTATAAATAATAGAGTCATAAAAAGCACATTGAACCAAAAAGGTAATAATGGCAGCTTTCAGCAATGGTCATAAAGACAAGCAATTGCCTATATAAGTATGTGTAGCTTTCTTAATAAAGTGAGCTTCTGCTTTTGACTGACATTGACAGTCGAGGGTGATTATTCTTTGCATACGTGCACTTATATCCATTTAAGATCAGATTTTGCAGCAGACAATTAAGGGGATCGCACACCCCTCGAGTGTGCCCCCAAATCAATGTGTGTATAAAACCTCGGACTGCACTCGAATGTCACCCGTGGGCAGTACAATTTCCGCAGACAAGGACAATCAAGAAGATGGAAGTTTTTTCTCCATCTTCTGATTTTTTTCATGTGAGAGAATCAATCACAGCAAACTGACGCTCGGATCAAACTCTGATCAGAATTTGAGCGGAGTGTCATTAGTCTTCGATGAGACAATCGACACTTGTGTGAGTGAGCCCTTAGGGACAGATTTGCACAAGATGGAATTTTCTCTGCAAACGTGGAGGAAAATAGACTCCAGAAATCTGCACCAAACTGTGTGAATTTGGGTTAAGATTAGATGCAGATTTGCTTTTGCTGACTTTCCTCTGGATTTACTAACGGTCGGTTTACACAAGTTTTTGTTATGCTGATATATAAGCAGATTCTGCTTTAAAGTCTACATGTAAAAAATCACCGTAAAAACTCTTTTAATAAGAAAACACTCCTTTAGTGCACAAGGTCCTAATTTTGCCACATTTTTCTCCACGTGGAAAAAAAGAAGCAACATATCAATTCTTGAGGAATTTATGCTTCTAGAGTTTTTTTTTTACATCAAATTCAGGAGCAGATTATGCTCCAAAATCCACACAATGCTATATGCAAATTACTTTTTTGTCCCAGGTGAATTCCATCTGCAATCCGCCTGAAAAAGTGCTGCAAAACCACCTAAAAAACTAACATATTGCACAGAAATGTAAAAACGACATTGCTATGCAGTGTGCACATGTTCAGTTTTTCATTATTTCTTTTAACTTTTTCAGGTTCCGGAGTTTTTGGGGAAGTTTTTGAAGCAAAAACTTGATATGCTCCAAATCCTCCTCCAAATCCCCAAATGCTTTAAATATTTTAAGTTTCCTCTTGCTACTGTGTTTGCACACGTTTTTTGAGCAGTACTTTTACAGTTTGGAGGCGTTTTTGCATTTTTGAGGAGGATGTTAACAGTTTCCACTCAGTTTCCTCTCACTGGCATGTGCCCAGAGAGACTTTCTGGAGCAGAAATTGAATGGGAACTCCAAGTTTTTGAGGAGCGTTAAGTAATTTTTAGGAGGATCTGGAGAGTTTCCCCACCAAAAACACTCCATTTGCCCATATCCTTAAAAACCCTTCCAATATTCTTTGAACTATCTTCTAACTGATCCCAATATAATGCACATGGTGCTGTTTTTTTTTTCAAACTTTTTGGAGCATTTTTTATTAAAAATCTTATAAAAAGCATATTCAAAGAATTGTAAAAAATGAACAATCAGCTCACCTGTCCGAATGGACGGCAAACTACTCCAGTAATAGCAACAGTCCAAACGATAGCCGGCACTCATCTTCTCATTGTTTTATTGATCCGGTAGTATAAAAGGCACAAAAAAAAAACGGTTGAACACAACAGCACAAAAATTAAAAATGCAAAAATGACATTTTCCCTGCGCTCCCAAGCAACATGTTTCAGACCTGCATGGTCCTTTGTCAAGCCAAAGTTGCATCATGAAGCAATTCTTTGAAGTGCTGGCTATCGTTTGGACTGTAGATATATTTGAAGATGTTTTTCATGTTGTGGATTTTGGAGCAGAATCCAGTCCAAAATAATAATAATTTTTGTGACCGTACCCTCAAATATCTAGGTAAGAGGAAAAATTAGAAGCGTCTCAGATCTGGGATCCATGGCCAGTTCTAGAGGTTTTTCTCTTTCCATAAATTCCGTCTTGAGTCCAGGTGATCTTGTGATCCTGAATGGAGCAGGGCATTGTTTTGATACGTAATTTGTTTTGCAATTTTGTTAACGTTATTTAGTACAGAAAGATAAAGCGTTACGCCATAAACCATTTTTCACCCGGTATTCATTCTAACAAGGTATTGTAATTCTACCTTCTCTCCAAGAAAACGCATCGATCACTACAAAGACAGCCGGCGGGACCAACCGACCCCCTCCTTCCCGGCCACATAGAACTACACCATCAATCCTTGCTATTAAAAGGAGCGATGTTCACCCATGTTCACTGTGCAGGTGCAGATCCCTCGTGCTTTCTGCACCGTTTCCTCCCCCCAATATCCATTTTTATTTTTTTTACTCTTCGTATTGTTTCTATGGTCTTCGCACTCTCTTATTTGCCTGTGCCGTTAAGTATCAAAACCCACGTAAAAAAAAGAAAAGCGAATGTTCGACGTCAAGTATAAAGCGTTGGTCTGACGTGATTAGCTCTGCATTCATCTACACGGGCTCGTTACTGGACCGCTGATTGATAGGACACGTGAATAGCCACTTAATTTAGTGTCGGTGAAAATCATAAACACGATCCAGGATAATATTCATTAAGGCTTGCCGTTCGATACGCCAACGTCTGACACTCATCTCTTAATTACTAACCGCCCGGTGTTTTCATCGAGAGGCGCAATCATTTTAATAAACAGGATATTGTGCTTTTATGTAACGGCTCTCACCCTCCATGGTCGCGCATTATTGACCTACCTCAGTTGCTTTAGCAATGAGCAGATGTCCCGGCTGTGGGTATACATATATAACGCACCTTGGTCAAAACAGTGTGAGGTTAATCTTGAATGGCCGCACGTATGCAGCTTCTCCGGCTGAGTGTCTGTGTTTGGCGGGAGCCGCCGGGTGATATCACAGTCCATTAAGTAGCAATGAGCTATACGATGCAAGAAGCCCAATATCACTTGGTTCACGTCCATAGGTGAGTAATGTTTCCAAGAAGCCTGAACCTTAAAGAGTTTGTCCAAGCTTGGGGTTCAAGTCTGTAGTCACTCTCTGTGACTACAGACTTGTGAATCCTCACAGTGCGCAGTATGCACGCTATCAGGATTCTCGAAGAGCTGCAATTAGGTGATTTGCATACATGCGATCACATGCCGACTAGACATGTACATATGAATTAATGGAGGTCGAACACGTCTAGTTGGAATGTGGTCCGAAGTAGCCAAATTGTATAATTGCGTTCACATGACCATCAGAGAATCCCGACAGCGTGCACCAGGGGCGGACATATCATTGGTGCAACCAGGGGCCCAAGAACTAACAGGGCCCATTTCGATCTTCAAAGCAGGTAGAAAAGTGCATTATGATGAATGATTGATTTCAAAGAGCCCATATAGTGTTCTTGCACAGGGGTCTCTTCTGCTTGTGGCGCCCAATCTGCATGCTGTGAAGATTAACAAGTCTGCAGTCACATTGAGTGACTGCAGACTTGAACCCCAATCCCAGACACCCCCTTTAATCTTCATGCACATGGCATTATTAGTAGAAATGAGCAAATAAATTTGAGTGCAAGTGAATTCTACTGAGATTTTACAAAACATTTGCATTCATCAACTTTTTTTGCTATTTGCTCCCACCTAGATTTAGCAAACTGGCAGCCACTGCTTTCTTTCGCTCTATACTCTTGCTGGCGAGCTGCCTGAAGAATAAACATTACTTCTTCTAACCGCTCTGAGGTTTCCATATCCTGAAGTGGTTACAACAATTGACATAAGCTGGAAGATGTGCGCTGCAATATCGTTTTGACATTGCTGCGCTTCATGTCCTTTTTTTTCGCTGCAGTTTTGCGGCGCTTTTTCTGATGGAAACCACCTGAAAGAGATGTCACGTGCTTGTGTGCTTTTTTTTGGTCCTCAGTTAAGGTTATTTTATGGGTTCATTTTCCATAACTTCACAGTAGATGAAAATGCATTCGCAAAGATACATTTGTGTATAAAAAAAAACCCTCTGCGAAATCGCTCTTAAAAATGCAAAAATTATGTAATTTTTTTACAAGACAACCCAAGAAGTACTATTGAAAAACTTTTTTTTGGTAGCACATAAATATTCCACAATAATCTTTGCTAGGTGTAGTTACATCTTTCGACAGCAAAATTGGTGTGAAAAGACTAAAGAGCCGCGGTGCCACGTCTGGGAGCTAGTAATATGGAGCGTCTAATAGCTCGGTGAGATACAGGCCGACGTGCGGGAGTTGTGTTCGGTGACGGTAATGTTGCATTCTGATACCTTGGAGTCACATTTATGGTGAGAAGCATAAAGACAGGTTGGGGCCATCAGTCTTTTTTGATCATTTCTATTATTAATAAAACATAGACGTCTGAGTTTATGTGAGGAACTGACTGCAGACATTCACATAATTTGTAGAAAACCAAAAAGCTCAGAGCTGGACTACAGATGTCGGAAATCATTCACTGGGCAGGAAATATTGAGCGAAATGTTGTAAATCCATTTTTGTGTGTCTCCATTTTTGCAGCACAGAATGATTTGCAGACTTAGAGGGCCAGATACAATCATATCATACGAGCTGGGATGGCGACACAAAAGTTAGCATTTTTTTGGGTACGTGCGCTGTTATTTTTGCGGGTGGATAACGGATACCTATTACAAGGTGGGCGACTTAAAAATATCCTTTATTTTTTGCGGAATGATTGGAAACATCTTATACTTTGTCCTGTGTTACGGATCAAATTCGCCAAAAAGTTAATGATCTTCTGAAAAAAAAAAAACAGACGGTGGTCCACATCGCGTTCCCATTTGGGACGCTCGCCCATTTCGTCATGGTTTGGCGACGTGGGGGCATCGGCTCGGCCACATTTACGGTCGCAGCCTTAACATGTACCACGTGACCACACGGACATACGGACATGGATATCGCCAGTACCGGAAATATCTGGACGTGTGAAACCGGCCTAAGGCAGCGTTCCCTGACTGCATTCCTCATGAGCCACCAACAGATCATTTTTCCAGGATTTCCTTAGTTTTGCCCAGGTGATAATTCCATCATCTGTGTAATATAAAGGAAATCCTGAAAACATGATCTATGGGTGGCTCTGGAGGGCTGGAGTTGGGGAACACTACCCTAATGGCTTTCCTAATGGCATTCCTCAAAGTCTATGGGGTTCTCCCAGGGCCGTATTTGCCACTAGGCACTCAAGGGCACGTGCCTAGGGCGGCGCGATGCGGGGGGCGGCACCTGAGCAGGTTTTTTTAAATTTTTTTATTATACAGTCCGGTCTGGCGTGGTCACTTTAAGACAGCACAATCCCCCCCCCCCAGTTGCCGCTTATGCCTCCGTGCTGGCACAGCCCCCATCGAAGACGTGACTGTCTGTCTGTCTCATACTCACCTCACCTGCTCCAGCGGTGCCGGCTGGGCTGCTCTGTGTGAGCGGTCACATGGTGCCATCTCATTAAGGTGATGAATATGCATGAGCCACGCATACCGTGGCAGGGGGGAGATGAGCCACGCATACGGCGGGGGGGGAGATGGAAGATGAACCAGTGCCTGAGCCAGCCGTGCATGGGAGGGGGAGATGAGCCACGCATACAGGGGGGGATGGAAGATGAGCCAGTGCCTGAGCCAGCCATGCATGGGAGGGGGAGATGAGCTACGCATACAGGGGGGATGGAAGATGAGCCACGCATACAGGGGGGGATGGAAGATGAGCCACGCATACAGGGGGGGATGGAAGATGAGACAGTGCCTGAGCCAGCCATGCATGGGAGGGGGAGATGAGCCACACATACAGGGGGGGGATGGAAGATGAGCCACGCATACAGGGGGGGATGGAAGATGAGCCACGCATACAGGGGGGGATGGAAGATGAGCCAGTGCCTGAGCCAGCCATGCATGGGAGGGGGAGATGAGTCACGCATACAGGGGGGGGATGGGAGATGAGCCAGTGCCTGAGCCAGCCATGCATGGGAGGGGGAGATGGAGCACTGTGTGGCTATTATACAGTATGGAGCATCATGTGTGGCCATTATACAGTATGGAGCATCATGTGTGGTCATTATACAGTATGGAGCATCGTGTGTGGCGGCCATTATACAGTATTGAGCATCATGTGCAGCCATTATAAAGTATGGAGCATCGTGTGTGGCGGCCATTATACAGTATTGAGCATCATGTGTGGCAATTATACAGTATGGAGCATCATGTGGGGCCATTATACAGTATATTGAGCATCATATGTGGCAATTATACAGTATGGAGCATCATGTGTGGCCATTATACAGTATGGAGCATCATGTGTGGCCATTATACAGTATGGAGCATCATGTGGGGTCATTATACAGTATGGAGCATCATGTGTGGCTATTATACAGTATTGAGCATCATGTGTGGCCATTATACAGTATGGAGCATCATGTGTGGCCATTATAAAGTATGGAGCATCATGTGCGGCCATTATACAGTATTGAGCATCATGTGTGGCAATTGTACAGTATTGAGCACCATGTGTGGCAATTATACAGTATTGAGCATCATGTGTGGCCATTATACAGTATGGAGCATCATGTGTGGCCATTATAAAGTATGGAGCATCATGTGCGGCCATTATACAGTATTGAGAATCATGTGTGGCAATTATACAGTATTGAGCACCATGTGTGGCAATTATACAGTATTGAGCATCATGTGTGGCCATTATACAGTATGGAGCATCATGTGGGGTCATTATACAGTATGGAGCATCATGTGTGGCTATTATACAGTATGCAGCATTTTGTTGCCATATTTTTTTGGGGTTATAATTATTGTATATGAAACAGTGTGATCAGCAGTGCTAAATGGGTGTGGTTGGGACTTGGATATAGGAGTGACTAGTTGTGAAATGGGTGTGGTCAGAGGCGTGGCCTAAAATTTGCCGTGGCGCACTACGTGCGCCACAACCTTTATGCCTCTTTCCCTTCAAGAGTTGGGAGGTATGGTACTGCATTTGCCAGATCAGAGCAAGTGCCGCAAATCTCATAGGGAATGAATGAAGCCAAACACAGTGTTGCCGTAAGTGATCCGTTACGCGGCAGATGCAAAAAAACTGCCCGATCTGCTGCAAAAGGCTATTTTCACAACAGCGATTCTTGCCAAAGTCACTGCCGATAGTGTCATACTCACCAATGGGGGAGTCAGCGCTAAAAGTGCCTAGGGCAGCAGAAACTCTAAATACGACCCTGGGTTCTCCTGTATCTATATAAGCCTCCAATTTTATAAAGTACAGATGTGTCCATCTTCATCTCTTCTCTTGGATCAACATATGCAGAGATGTGTGCGATAAGAATTCAAGCTATAAGCTATGCACATAGAGCGCCAAATAGACGTCGCCGCAGTGGCCGAGTTTTCCATAGTGAAGAGGCTCTAAAAGAAATGCCGGAGGTTCTCGTGGCAGCTCTGTCAGCAACATCTTTCTCTCTATACTGTGAGCTTCATATCCCATGCGACCTGTTCCCTTCAAGTGATTCCGAAATAAGGAGTTTTTTAGCCAATAACTTGGCCGTTGCATGTGAACACATCTTGACTACTAGATTACCCCTCCATCAACACATTGCATTGTACTCCGACCAATGTTACTCAATGAGGCAGTGCACATGTACAATTTTTTTTTTAGTTGCAGCATGCACGATTTGCCTCTGAGAATTGGATGGCACTTGCCGATTCATGTCTATGGGTCCGTAGAAGACATCGGACCACACTCCGATGTCCAATTTTCTCCGTCAAACTAAATGGAGAAGATGAAAAGACTTTTCTTTTTTCTCCACTAGTGATGAGCGACCATGCTCGATTAAGGCGTTATCCGAGCATGCTCGTGTGCTAACCGTGTGTCTTCGGCGTGCTTGAAAAATATGTTTGAGTCCCCGTAGCTGCATGTCTCCCAGCTGTTCGACAGCAGCAGCACATACAGGGATTGGCTGTTTATTAAGTAATCCTTGCATGTATTGTGGCTGTCGAACAGCCATGAGACATGCAGCCGTGGGGACTTGAACCTATTTTTCAAGCACGCCGAAGACACTCGGTTAGTACACGAGCATGCGCGGATAACACCTTCGCCGAGCATGTTCACTCATCACTACTCTCCACTAGGGTTGAGCGAAACGGGTCGAACATTTTCAAAAGTCGCCGACTTTTGGCGAAGTCGAGTTTCATCAAACCCGATCCGACCCCTGTGTGTGGTCGGCCATGCGGTACGCGACTTTCGCGCCAAAGTCGCGTTTCAATGACGCGAAAAGCGCCATTTCTCAGCCAATGAAGGTAAACGCAGAGTGTGGGCAGCGTGATGACATAGGTCCTGGTCCCCACCATCTTAGAGAAGGGCATTGCAGTGATTGGCTTGCTGTCTGCGGCGTCACAGGGGCTATAAAGGGGAGTTCCCGCCGACCGCCATGTTACTGCTGCTGATCTGAGCTTAGGGAGAGGTTGCTGCCGCTTCGTCAGAAGCAGGGATAGCGTTAGGCAGGGTCCATTAACCACAAAACCGCTTGTGCTGTAGCGATTTCCACTGCCCAACACCACCTTCGGTGTGCAGGGACAGTGGAAGCTCCTTTTTTTCTTTTTTTCCTCAGCGCTGTAGCTCATTGGGCTGCCCTAGAAGGCTCCCTGATAGCTGCATTGCTGTGTGTACGCCGCTGTGCAAACCAACTGCTTTTTTCAAAGCACAAATCCTCTTGTTCCTTCCTTTCTGCACAGCTATCTTGTTTGTTTGTCCACACTTTTTATTTAATTTGTGCATCAGTCCACTCCTTATTGCTGCCTGCCATACCTGGCTGAGATTACTGCAGGGAGATAGTAATTGAAGGACAGTTCCTTTTTTTTTTTTTTTTTTTTGTGGGAGATTAAGATTGACATTTCTGCTACAGTGCCATCTCTGTCTGTGTCATCTCTCACTCAGTGGGCCATAGAAAGCCTATTTATTTTTTTGCTTGATTTGGGTTCCAAAATCTACCAGAAAAAATCACAACAACAATCAGTGGGAGAAAAATATTGGCCTCAGGGCTTGTGTGCCACTCCTTACTCCTGTGTGTGCCATCTCTCACTCAGTGGGCCATAGAAAGCCTATTAATTTTTTTGCTTGATTTGGGTTCTAAATTCTACCTGAAAAAATCAATAAATCAATCAGTGGGAGATTAATATAGGCCTTTGGGCTTGTGTGCCAGTCCTAAGCGTGCCATCTCTCTCTCTCTCAGATAGTGGGCCATAGAAAGCCTATTTTTTTATTATTTTATTGGGTTTATAAATTTTCCCTGGAAAAAAAAAAAAGTGGGAGATTAATATTGGCCTCTGGGCTTGTGTGCCAGTCCTGAGCGTGCCATCTCTCTCACAAATAGTGGGCCATAGAAAGCCTATTTATTTTTTTGGTTGATTTGGGTTCATAATTCTACCTGAAAAAATCAATCAATCAATCAGTGGGAGATTAATATTGGCCTTTGGGCTTGTGTGCCAGTCCTAAGCGTGCCATCTCTCTCTCTCAGATAGTGGGCCATAGAAAGCCTATTTATTATTATTTTTTTTATTGGGTTTATAAATTTTCCCTGGAAAAAAAAAAAAAGTGGGAGATTAATATTGGCCTCTGGGCTTGTGTGCCAGTCCTGAGCGTGCCATCTCTCTCACAAATAGTGGGCCATAGAAAGCCTATTTATTTTTTGGGTTGATTTGGGTTCCTAATTCTACCTGAAAAAATCAATCAATCAATCAGTGGGAGAAAAATATTGGCCTCAGGGCTTGTGTGCCACTCCTTACTCCTGTGTGTGCCATCTCTCACTCAGTGGGCCATAGAAAGCCTATTAATTTTTTTGCTTGATTTGGGTTCTAAATTCTACCTGAAAAAATCATTTTATTTTCTTTGGTTTCTAAATTATTCCTGAAAAAAATCATTTTTTTTGTATTTTTTTTTCTCTCAAGTCTCCCTGAAAAAAAAAAAAAAAAAAAATCTGTGGGAGATTCATATTGCCCCTTCTGCTTGTGTGCCAGTCTTGACTCCTGGGTGTGCCATCTCTCTCTCTCTCCCCAATTGTGGGCCATAGAAAGCCTATTAATTTTTTTGCTTGATTTGGGTTCCAAAATCTACCAAAAAAAATCACTAAATCAATCAGTGGGAGATTAATATTGGCCTCTGGGCTTGTGTGCCACTCCTGACTCCTGTGTGCGTCATCTGTCACTCAGTGGGCCCTAGAAAGCCTATTTTTTGTTTTATTTGTTTTCTAAATTCTCCCTGAAACAATCATTTTATTTTCTTTGGTTTCTAAATTATTCCTGAAAAAAATCATTTTTTTGGTATTTTTTTTTCTCTCAAGTCTCCCTGAAAAAAAAAAAAAAAAAAAAAAATCTGTGGGAGATTCATATTGCCCCTTCTGCTTGTGTGCCAGTCTTGACTCCTGGGTGTGCCATCTCTCTCTCTCTCCCCAATTGTGGGCCATAGAAAGCCTATTAATTTTTTTGCTTGATTTGGGTTCCAAAATCTACCAAAAAAAATAACTAAATCAATCGGTGGGAGATTAATATTGGCCTCTGGGCTTGTGTGCCACTCCTGACTCCTGTGTGCGTCCTCTCTCACTCAGTGGGCCCTACAAAGCCTTTTTTTTTTTTTTTTTCCTAAATTCTCCCTGAAACAATCATTTCATTTTATTTGTTTTATAAATTCTTCTGTAAAAAATAATTTTTTTTAAATTTTTTTTTTCTGAAGTCTCCCTTTTAAAAAAAACAAACACAAATCAGTGGGAGATAAATATTTACATTTGCGCTTCAGTGACAGTCCTGCGTGTGTGCCATCTCATTTGTTGCCAACAACAACAGAGTGTGTAACATTGTGGCTGATTTTCGTTGTGGTCTAACCCACCTGTAAAGGGGTAGCTAAATCATACTGAAGTTATAGCTCACCGTGTAAGTTGTGTGACAGCAACAAATACCGTTCGTTTGTTAACGTTTTTAAAACAATGAGGAAGTCTGGTGGAAGAGGTCGTGGCCGGGGGCGTTCATTGTCAGCTGGTAATGAGGGTAGTGGTAGTGGTGGAGCATCAGCTGGTCGTGGGAAAAAAAATATTGCACCTAAGTCTGGAGCTGTGGAGCCAGGTTCGTCGTCTGGCTACACAAGGCCTCGAACGCTCCCTTTTCTGGGAGTAGGAAAACCGCTTTTAAAGCCGGAGCAGCAAGAGCAAGTTTTGGCTTATCTTGCTGACTCAGCCTCTAGCTCTTTTGCCTCCTCTCGTGAAACTGGTAAATGTCAAAGCAGCGCGTCGTTAGTGGATGTTCACGGTCAGGGACAAGTCGCTTCCTTGTCCTCTTCAGCAAAAACAACAACAGAGAAGAATGCAGCAGGCGACACAACGGGTTACTCCATGGAGCTCTTTACACATACCGTCCCTGGCTTAGAAAGTGAAGCAGTTAACAGTCCATGCCCATTACAAGTTGAATCTGACATGGAGTGCACTGATGCACAGCCACAGCCAGACTACTATCCTGGTCCTTTGACTCAGACCACAACATTGCCATCGCAGGGTGCTGATCAAGAATCAGACCCTGATGAGACTATGTTGCCCCATCACGAACGCTATACCACCGACCGCCACGGTGACACAGACGAAGTTGCACACGAGCTACAAGAAGAGGTAATAGATGACCCAGTTCTTGACCCCGATTGGCAGCCATTGGGGGAACAGGGTGCAGGCGGCAGCAGTTCTGAAGCGGAGGAGGAGGGGCTGCAGCAGGCATCAACATCGCAACAGGTTCCATCTGCCGGGCCCGTATCTTGCCCAAAACGCGTGGCAAAGCTAAAACCTGTTGGAGGACAGCGTGGCCATCCGGTTAAAGCTCAGTCTGCAATGCCTGAAAAGGTATCCGATGCTAGAAAGAGTGCAGTCTGGCATTTTTTTAAACAACATCCAATTGATCAGCGCAAAGTCATCTGTCAAAAATGTTCAACTACCTTAAGCAGAGGACAGAATCTGAAAAGTCTCAATACAAGTTGCATGCATAGACATTTAACCACCATGCATTTGCAAGCCTGGACTAACTACCAAACGTCCCTTAAGGTTGTAGCACCCTCGGCCAATGAAGCTAGTCAGCAACGCAACATCCCTTCCGGCAGTGTAGGGCCACCATTTTCCGCACCACCTGCAGTATCTGTGCAGGTTTCTTTGCCAGGCCAAAGCCGTCAGGGTCAGGGAATCACCAGTTTCGTAGTAGGAAACACTGCATCTAGGGCACCGGTGGCAACAATACCATCTCCCACCGTCTCTCAGTCTGCCATGTCCACCGGCACCCCCGCTAGTTCCACGATCTCCAGCTCTCCAGTCCAGCTCAACCTACATGAGACTATGGTTAGAAAAAGGAAGTACTTAGCCTCGCATCCGCGTACACAGGGTTTGAACGCACACATAGCTAGACTAATCTCGTTAGAGATGATGCCCTACCGGTTAGTTGAAAGCGAAGCTTTCAAAGCCCTGATGGACTACGCTGTACCACGCTACGAGCTACCCAGTCGACACTTTTTTTCCAGAAAAGCCATCCCAGCCCTCCACCAGCATGTTAAAGAGCGCATCGTCCATGCACTCAGGCAATCTGTGAGCACAAAGGTGCACCTGACAACAGATGCATGGACCAGTATGCATGGCTAGGGACGTTACGTGTCCATCACGGCACACTGGGTAAATGTGGTGGATGCAGGGTCCACAGGGGACAGCAAGTTTGGGACAGTTCTGCCTAGCCCACGGTCTAGGAAACAATTGGCTGTAGCCGTTCGCACCCCCTCCTCCTCCTCTTCATCCTCCTGCAGAAGCGAGAGCTCGTCCACAGACCGCAGTCGCACAACCACTCCATCCGCAGCTGCCACTGTTGCACACCAGGTCTCCCATTATGGGGCAGCTACTGGCAAACGTCAGCAGGCTGTATTGGCTATGAAGTGTTTGGGCGACAACAGACACACCGCGGAAGTTCTGTCCGAGTTCTTGCAGAAAGAAACGCAGTCGTGGCTGGGCACTGTAGATCTTGAGGCAGGCAAGGTAGTGAGTGATAACGGAAGGAATTTCATGGCTGCCATCTCCCTTTCCCAACTGAAACACATTCCTTGCCTGGCTCACACCTTAAACCTGGTGGTGCAGTGCTTCCTGAAAAGTTATCCGGGGTTATCCGACCTGCTCCTCAAAGTGCGTGGACTTTGCTCACATATCCGCCGTTCGCCCGTACACTCCAGCCGTATGCAGACCTATCAGCGTTCTTTGAACCTTCCCCAGCATCGCCTAATCATAGACGTTGCAACAAGGTGGAACTCAACACTGCACATGCTTCAGAGACTGTGTGAACAGAGGCGGGCTGTTATGTTTTTGTGGGAGGATACACATACACGGGCAGGCAGTAGGATGGCAGACATGGAGTTGTCAGGTGTGCAGTGGTCGAAGATTCAAGACATGTGTCAAGTCCTTCAGTGTTTTGAGGAATGCACACGGCTGGTTAGTGCAGACAACGCCATAATAAGCATGAGCATCCCCCTAATGCGTCTGCTGATGCAAAGTTTGACGCACATAAAGGATCAGGCGTCTGCAGCTGAGGAAGAGGAAAGCCTTGATGACAGTCAGCCATTGTCTGGCCAGGGCAGTGTACAGGACGAGGTAGCGGGCGAAGAGGAGGAGGAGGACGAGGAGGATGATGGGGATGATTATATTTTTAATGAGGAAGCTTTTCCGGGGCCACTGGAAATTGGTGGCGCGGCAAGGCCGGGTTCTGGTTTTTTGAGGGACACAAGTGACGTGGATTTGCCTGAAACTGCCCCTCAACCAAGCACAACCGCAGATTTGAGAACTGGAACTTTGGCCCACATGGCGGATTATGCCTTACGTATCCTCAAAAGGGACACACGCATAACTAAAATGATGAATGATGACGATTACTGGTTGGCCTGCCTCCTTGATCCTCGCTATAAAGGCAAATTGCAAAATATAATGCCACATGAGAACTTGGAACTAATATTAGCAACCAAACAATCAACTCTTGTTGACCGTTTGCTTCTGGCATTCCCTGCAC
This sequence comes from Ranitomeya imitator, assembly GCF_032444005.1. Classification (NCBI taxonomy): domain Eukaryota; kingdom Metazoa; phylum Chordata; class Amphibia; order Anura; family Dendrobatidae; genus Ranitomeya; species Ranitomeya imitator. The sequence continues at coordinate 131,916,633 of NC_091291.1, forward strand.
ACAGCGCCCGTGATCGTTCTCACACGAGCTGCAGGGGCCAGCAGACCAGAGGAGTTAGAGGGGCAGAAATCAGAAGTGGCGTTGGCCAGAGGGGTTTTCTGACCAGGTTGTGGAGTGATTTTGCTATGACCGCAGACAGGACAGGTACTGCAGCATCAATTCAAAGTGACAGGAGACAACATTTGTCCAGTATGGTTACAAACTATTTTTCATCCCTTATCGATGTTCTCCCTCAACCGTCATTCCCATTTGATTACTGGGCATCAAAATTAGACACCTGGCCAGAATTGGCAGAATATGCATTGCAGGAGCTTGCTTGCCCGGCAGCTAGTGTCCTATCAGAAAGAGTATTCAGTGCTGCAGGTTCAATACTAACAGAAAAAAGGACTCGTCTGGCTACCCAAAATGTAGATGATCTAACCTTCATTAAAATGAACCACAACTGGATTTCGAAATCTTTTGCCCCACCTTGCCTGGCTGACACCTAGCTTTCCTATGAAAATGTCTTGCCTGTGGACTATTCTGAATGCCTTTTCCAATCTCGTAATTTTCAGCACCTGATTGTCCAGCATACGACATGTTTACACCTCACTAAATGGCCAAACTCCCCACACGGGGCCGTGGTATCGACACTTGGCGACAGCACCCGTGAGAGTGCAGTTTGTCTGAAGAGGTGGGTGAGCCCGCTTTTGGTCGACGGCACTGCCACTGGGTCCCTCCTAGTACAATAAAGTGTCTCTGGCGGTGGTGGTGCGTACCCAACGTCAGACACACCGTTGTAATATGAGGGACCCTGGGCCTGTACCGCCGGCCACAAGACAGTTTCCCCCCACCCCAGCTCAAACAGTGCTCTACCACTTGCAAAATTATCTCACAGCTCCACCAATGTTTAGTCTATGCGCTGACATCCTTCAATGCCTGCCACTGACAATACCATTGTATTGACATTTTTGTTATGTTAGGCCTTCGATGCCTGTCTGTGGTCACTCCTTCCACTAGGCCTCCACTGACCACACCACTGCTGCCCGTGTACCCCTGGAACCAATTTAAAATTGCCTACAGCCATGTGTTATTATTTTAGGCCTTCGATGCCTGTCTGCGGTCACTCCTTCCACTAGGCCTCCACTGACACACCACTGCTGCCCGTGTACCCCTGGAACCAATTTAAAATTGCCTACAGCCAGCCCAATTTTTTTATTTTAGGCCTTCGATGCCTGTCTGCGGTCCATTCTTTCAACTACTACTACACTGACCAGGTCACTGCTGCCCGTGTACCCCTGGAACCAATTTAAAATTGCCTACAGCCATGTGTTATTATTTTAGGCCTTCGATGCCTGTCTGCGGTCACTCCTTCCACTAGGCCTCCACTGACCACACCACTGCTGCCCGTGTACCCCTGGAACCAATTTAAAATTGCCTACAGCCATGTGTTATTATTTTAGGCCTTCGATGCCTGTCTGCGGTCACTCCTTCCACTAGGCCTCCACTGACCACACCACTGCTGCCCGTGTACCCCTGGAACCAATTTAAAATTGCCTACAGCCAGCCCAATTTTTTTATTTTAGGCCTTCGATGCCTGTCTGCGGTCCATTCTTTCAACTACTACTACACTGACCAGGTCACTGCTGCCCGTGTACCCCTGGAACCAATTTAAAATTGCCTACAGCCATGTGTTATTATTTTAGGCCTTCGATGCCTGTCTGCGGTCACTCCTTCCACTAGGCCTCCACTGACCACACCACTGCTGCCCGTGTACCCCTGGAACCAATTTAAAATTGCCTACAGCCATGTGTTATTATTTTAGGCCTTCGATGCCTGTCTGCGGTCACTCCTTCCACTAGGCCTCCACTGACCACACCACTGCTGCCCGTGTACCCCTGGAACCAATTTAAAATTGCCTACAGCCAGCCCAATTTTTTTATTTTAGGCCTTCGATGCCTGTCTGCGGTCCATTCTTTCAACTACTACTACACTGACCAGGGCACTGCTGCCCGTGTACCCCTGGAACCAACATCAGAAAATATAAAAATAAGTATTTTGCTTACAAAAAAGAAAATACTGGAGAGATATCAAATGCAGACATTTTAACATTAAAAACAAACACACAACTAAAATCTGGTACAGTACTAAAAATGGCCACCAGCTACAATAACTTTCTCCTGCAAGTAGTTAACTGAAAGGTTTTTTAAATTGAAAACACAGATATGGCATCCACCGAGTGTTGTCCTGTCGCGTCTTCTTTATATTATTGCCGAGAAGATGCAAAACAATGAAAATAATAAAATCATTAATTACCAAAATAATAGAGAAAGTCAACACCACATTGCAAATAAACATTCATTCCAAATAAAGAAGCAGGGCGCGTCCGAGGGTGAGTATATACCTAATAAGAATATAATCACCCTCGGACGCGCAATGCTTATTTCCAACAGCCTTCCTTCCTAAGAATCAGCCCTTCCGTGGTGTAGAGAGACGTTGTGTTACACTCCAAGGTGTTCCCCAGGTTGCCTTTCCTGAGCTTCGATCTTTCGGCTCTCGTTTAGTAGTTGTTGGAAACTACGCTGCATTAGGCCTTCAAATTGGGTATGGGGTGTAGAGAGATGGTGTGTTCCACTCCAAGGTGTTCCCCAGGTTGCCTTTCCTGAGCTTCGATCTTCCGGCTCTCGTTTAGTAGTTCTTGGAAACTACACTGCATTAGGCCTTCAAATTGGGTATGGGGTGTAGAGAGAGGGTGTGTTACACTCCAAGGTGTTCCCCAGGTTGCCTTTCCTGAGCTTCGATCTTCATGCTCTCGTTTAGTAGTTGTCGGAAACTACGCTGCATTAGGCCTACAAATTGGGTATGGGGTGTAGAGAGAGGGTTTGTTACACTCCAAGGTGTTCCCCAGGTTGCCTTTCCTGAGCTTCGATCTTCCGGCTCTCGTTTAGTAGTTGTTGGAAACTACGCTGCATTAGGCCTTCAAATTGGGTATGGGGTGTAGCGAGAGGTTGTGTTACACTCCAAGGTGTTCCCCAGGTTGCCTTTCCTGAGCTTCGATCTTCCGGCTCTCGTTTAGTAGTTCTTGGAAACTACACTGCATTAGGCCTTCAAATTGGGTATGGGGTGTAGAGAGAGGGTGTGTTACACTCCAAGGTGTTCCCCAGGTTGCCTTTCCTGAGCTTCGATCTTCCGGCTCTCGTTTAGTAGTTCTTGGAAACTACACTGCATTAGGCCTACAAATTGGGTATGGGGTGGAGAGAGATGGTGTGTTACACTCCAAGGTGTTCCCCAGGTTTCCTTGCCATTGCTTCGGTCTTCCGACTCTCGTTTAGTAGTTGTAGAAAAGTACACTGCATTAGGCCTACAAAATGGGTATGGGGTGGAGAGAGATGGTGTGTTACACTCCAAGGTGTTCCCCAGGTTGCCTTTCCTGAGCTTCTATCTTCAGGCTCTCATTAAATTGTGGTTAAATGGAACAACTGCATTTGGCGTACTAGTTGGTTTGGGGCCTACTATCGGTGTCTGCCACTCCTTGCTGTTCTCCTGGTTTCCTGTCCTGAAATTCCATTTTCAGGCTCTCGTTAAGTAGTTGTTAATGTTAGACTGCATTTGGCCTACTAGTTGGGTTGGGGCCTACTATCGGTGTCTGCCACTCCTTGCTGTTCTCCTCCACTGAACAAAGCTGTGCCGCCTGTTTACTATGGTTGCCAATTTTGAACTGCATTTCGACTACTTACTGATTTGGCCCTACTCTCTGTGTCAGCCTCTCATTCCAGTTGTCCTCCACTGCAATGCCCCCTGGTTATTCCTGTGTTACCAATTTTGAACTGCATTTAGCCCACTTTATTCTTTGGGCCTATATCTGTGTTTCCACTTCATCGTGCCCATTGCCCAGCCAGTGATAGATGAGTCTGCTGGTACATTGACCCATAACGCAACATTCCCCGTGCATGCTACACAACAACATTGTGACCCTGCTGAAAGTCAGGTTGCTCTTCCCGCATACCATACCACCTTACACGGGGACAAAGAGGAAGGTGCAGATGAAAGTGCAGGTTCCTTCATCAGGTGGGGGGAGGAATACTAGTTGGCGACGTCACTGGCACAGGGCCTCTCATAGTACGCAAAAGTGTTGCTGCCGGTGGGAGGCGCCCCCGCCGTGCAAACACACCGCTGTACTTTGAGGGGCCCTGTGCCAGTGCCAATGCCAACAAGTGGGCCCCCCCTGCTTGCTCAGGATCACAGCACTTGCAAAGTTGAAATACTTACCTCTCCCTGCTCCACTGCCGTGACGTGGTCCAGATTTCCTGGGCCCACTAATTACTTGAACCAGCCCTACCCCACACAACTTTAGCCAAATGACCCCCAATTTCAAATGCCTTCCAATTATTATAAGGTAAATTACGCTTGACAAGCTTCATTAAGAAGAATGGATGGTTGTGACATTAAAATGGGCACTCTAGGTGTTTTCCTGGCTCCCACTCACTGCCGACTATGCTGCCCCATTGACTTGCATTGGGTTTCGTGTTTCGGTCGATCCCGACTTTACGTCATAATCGGCCGATTTCACTCGACCCGACTTTTGAGATAGTCGGGTTTCGCGAAACCCGGCTCGACTCTAAAAAGGTCAAGGTCGCTCAACTCTACTCTCCACCTTTGAGAAACTCAGATCACACTCTGATCCTATACTGATTAGAGTCTGATCAGCGGGTGATTAGCATAATCGGACCAATTTTCCTAGATGCAGAACATAGGGTCATCTGCACCTGCGCTAAGAGAGGTTCTCCAAGTTGGATGATCCCTACACATCGAAGGTGTCTCATTACAATTATCTGATCAAGAACTCTCCCCTAGTTGTATTTTATGGAGAAACTTGGCAGTAAGTGTTTAATTCCCCTGCAGCACCCCCACTGGGGAAACTAAGCATTGCACGGAGTCCATTCACATCACTGTTTTGTTTTTGTAATACAGATCAGCAGAACAGGTCCTCCAGAACAAAAGATGCTCTCTGTGCTGCTCCCAACAAATGAGAATGCTGAAAAGAGGATGCCCTTGATATCCACTTATATCTCCCTATAGGGAGCATGGAAAGCTTTTGGAAACCAAATAAAAGTATAAAATTTGGCCAATGAGATATTGGAAACTGTGATATCAAAGTGTCACAAAAAATCTGAGCTCCCGATTGTGGTTCTCCCCAATCTCTCTGGCTTTGATATTATCCAAGACCCCAGTGTAAGGTTGGTTTCACACATTAATTATTTTATTGTACAAGCTATGTTTTTGCAAGGACACATTTTTTTCAGCTTTTACAATCCCTGTTGGATCAGTTTTTCTTGTTGTAAGAAAGAAAAAAATTCTTAAACAGTAAAATACGAACTGCAAATGTTCAGGTGATTTCCGGACATAATTCACCTAAAAAAGCACCGCGAAACTGCAGCAACATTTGTGCGCCGTCTGTGTGTGTTTTTTTAACCATTTCATACTATTGGATTAATAATGGATAGGTGTCATAATTGACGCCTCTCCATTATTAATCTGGCTTAATGTCACCTTACAATAGCAAGGTGACATTAACCCTTCATTACCCCATATCCCACCGCTACAAGGGAATGGGAAGAGAGTGGCCAAGTGCTAGAATAGGCGTATCTTACAGATGTGCCTTTTCTGGGGTGGCTGGGGGGAGATGTTTTTAGCCGGGGGGGGGGACCCTCTCTAGGCTATTAATATCTGCCCTCAGTCACTGGCTTTACCACTCTTGCGGAGAAAATTGCGCGGGAGCCCACGCCAATTTTTTCTGCGATTTAACCCTTAAATTTAATAGCTACAGCGCCCAAATTTTGCACATACACACTACTAACATTAGTAGTGTGGAATATGCAAAAAAATGGGAATATGACATGGTTTACTGTATGTAAACCAGGTCTCATATCATGTCAGGTTTAGGAAGGAGATAGCATTGACTTGCATTGGGTTTCGTGTTTCGGCCAATCCCCTGACCCCAACTTTTCAAGATAATCGGCCGATTTCACTTGACTCGACTTTTGAGAAAGTCGGGTTTCGCGAAACCCGACTCGACCTCAAAAAAGGAAAAGTCGCTCAACCCTAGTGTCTTATTGATACCTCTCCATTACTAAGCCGGCTTAATGTCATCTTACAATAGCAAGGTGACATTAACCCCTCATTACCCCATATGCCAATGCCACAGGGCAGTTGGAAGAACCGGGCAAAGCTCCAGAATTTTCTGGGTAGCTGCGGGCTGCTTTTTCAAGGCTTGGGGGGGCCTCTAGCCATGGCCCCTTACCAGCCTGAGAATATCAGCAAGCATCTGTGAGTTTTGCCAGGTTGGATGGAAAATATATAACCCGCATGTCGGGTTTTCTTTCATCCCTTCTCCCCTGCTCGCGCTACTTTCGGTCGAGCAGGGGAGAAGGGATGACAACCGGATTCAGCACCACACACAGGGGAACAGCGCTTACTGTAGCGCTGTTTCTCCCACGGCCTTCCATGCGCACGGAGGACAGTGTGCAAGGTTCTCCATGTACATGTGTACGGGACGTATTGCGGTACGTGTTGCAGATAAAAAACGGACATGTATCCGTGTTTTGCACACAGACACACAGTCCGTGATAACCCGCTGACATGTGCATGGACCCAGTCATTTGAATGGGTCTATGTGTGTCAGTGTCTCTGATACGTGAGAAAACTGTCACTACACATACTGGAGGCACTGACATGTGAACCCGGCCTTAGTGTATGTGCACATAAATATTTTTTTTGAGGCGGTGATCAAAATCGTTGAGTTTTCTAAAACATCAAAAACTGCATCAGCAAATGCTCCTATGTGGAGTTTTTCATTTCTTTTAAATACTTTTTTATCCCATATTAGAAAAGGTATTTTTTATCAAAAGCATTTTTCAGCACTTTAAATGCACAGTTTGTATCAGATACCAATGAAGATTTGCTACAAAAAAAGAAATTATTAATATTGTGGGTTTATAGACCTTAAAAGAAAAAAAAGAATATATTCAGTAAACAGTACAAGTAGTCTTAATTGTCTTAATTAAATTGTTAATTGTAGTATTTTCACCCATATTTTCAGTTTTGTTTTTGCTTTTTCCAACCCTGAAAGACAAGATACAGTGGGGCAAAAAAGTATTTAGTCAGTCAGCAATAGTGCAAGTTCCACCACTTAAAAAGATGAGAGGCATCTGTAATTTACATCATAGGTAGACCTCAACTATGGGAGACAAACTGAGGGAAAAAAATCCAGAAAATCACATTGTCTGTTTTTGTAACATTTTATTTGCATATTATGGTGGAAAATAAGTATTTGGTCAGAAACAAAATTTCATCTCAATACTTTGTAATATATCCTTTGTTGGCAATGACAGAGGTCAAACGTTTTCTGTAAGTCTTCACAAGGTTGCCACACACTGTTGTTGGTATGTTGGCCCATTCCTCCATGCAGATCTCCTCTAGAGCAGTGATGTTTTCGGCTTTTCGCTTGGCAACACGGACTTTCAACTCCCTCCAAAGGTTTTCTACAGGGTTGAGATCTGGAGACTGGCTAGGCCACTCCAGGACCTTGAAATGTTTCTTACGAAGCCACTCCTTCGTTGCCCTGGCGGTGTGCTTTGGATCATTGTCATGTTGAAAGACCCAGCCACGTTTCATCTTCAATGTCCTTGCTGATGGAAGGAGGTTTGCACTCAAAATCTCACGATACATGGCCCCATTCATTCTTTCATGTACCCGGATCAGTCGTCCTGGCCCCTTTGCAGAGAAACAGCCCCAAAGTATGATGTTTCCACCACCATGCTTTACAGTAGGTATGGTGTTTGATGGATGCAACTCAGTATTCTTTTTCCTCCAAACACGACAAGTTGTGTTTCTACCAAACAGTTCCAGTTTGGTTTCATCAGACCACAGGACATTCTCCCAAAACTCCTCTGGATCATCCAAATGCTCTCTAGCAAACTTCAGACGGGCCCGGACATGTACTGGCTTAAGCAGTGGGACATGTCTGGCACTGCAGGATCCGAGTCCATGGTGGTGTAGTGTGTTACTTATGGTAGGCCTTGTTACATTGGTCCCAGCTCTCTGCAGTTCATTCACTAGGTCCCCCCGCGTGGTTCTGGGATTTTTGCTCACCGTTCTTGTGATCATTCTGACCCCACGGGGTGGGATTTTGCGTGGAGCCCCAGATCGAGGGAGATTATCAGTGGTCTTGTATGTCTTCCATTTTCTAATTATTGCTCCCACTGTTGATTTCTTCACTCCAAGCTGGTTGGCTATTGCAGATTCAGTCTTCCCAGCCTGGTGCAGGGCTACAATTTTGTTTCTGGTGTCCTTTGACAGCTCTTTGGTCTTCACCATAGTGGAGTTTGGAGTCAGACTGTTTGAGGGTGTGCACAGGTGTCTTTTTATACTGATAACAAGTTTAAACAGGTGCCATTACTACAGGTAATGAGTGGAGGAAAGAGGAGACTCTTAAAGAAGAAGTTACAGGTCTGTGAGAGCCAGAAATCTTGATTGTTTGTTTCTGACCAAATACTTATTTTCCACCATAATATGCAAATAAATTGTTAAAAAAACAGACAATGTGATTTTCTGGATTTTTATTTCTCAGTTTGTCTCCCATAGTTGAGGTCTACCTATGATGTAAATTACAGACGCCTCTCATCTTTTTAAGTGGTGGAACTTGCACTATTGCTGACTGACTAAATACTTTTTTGCCCCACTGTATATCTCAATATTTTGCACATATTTAAACTTTTCTGCTACTTTCATCACACAATATACAGGGGTGTGCATAAATCATAAAATTGTTCAGAGATATATTTATGATTACTTATTACTTACTGGAAGATCACAAAAGTTCAAGTTGGTGTCTGAAAATGCTTTAAGGCGAATCTGTCAGCAGGTTTTTGCTATTTAATCTGAGAGCAGCATAGTGTAGAGACAGAGACCCTGATTTCAGTGATGTATCACTTACTGGGCTGTTTTCTGTAGACTTGATAGAATCACAGTTTTATCAGCAGATGATTATCACTAGAGGACTAGTAAAATTGTTGTCATGTAGTCCTCCATATTCTTGAGCTCAATATTACTCAACCTCACTACTGATTGGCAGTTTTCTGCCTATGCACAGTGTACAAAGAAAGCTGCCAATCAGTGGTGTGGGTGGGGTTATACAGAGATCAGCATTTTGGTAACGAGTAGATCTGTAGCAGATAAAAAAGAAATTTTATTGCAACTGAGTTAGTGACACATCACTGGGATCAGGGTCTCTCCCCCCACATCATGCCACTTTCAGATGGGTAGCAAAAACCTGGCCACAGGTTTACTTTTCCTTTAGGCTTCAGAATTGAACAGTGGAACAATTTGAGAAGGTGGCCTAGTCTGAAGAATGTTTTGTAGCTTGCCAAATGCATGGGTGTCAATTACCCTCAGAAAAGATGGCACCAAAATCTGTAAGAGCCCTACTACTAACTTGGAATGGGAACTGTCGGTTGTACGGAGCCTTAAACAGGATCTGTAATTTGTAAAAAAAAATTAAGTTAAAATTAAAAATCCTTTGTAAAAATGTCTGAGGTCCCCTGATTTCTCATTTTTTTTTTCCGTTTAGTGCTGCATCGCTCCATTGCAGAGATATTCACATTTGTTTCTTCTGGATCGCACTATGTGAAATCTCTGCTCACAGTCCAGCTGGGTGTTTCTTCAGTCATCTCTGGCAGCTGATCTACCAGACTATCAGGTCCAGATGCAGCTAAGCTGTGATTGGCAGCTTCTCAGAAGCAGGGGTGAAAGCTTACACCCACAGAGACTGTGAAGAAACACACAGTTGGCCTGCAAAGCAGAGATTTCACATAGTGCACTCCAGAAGAAACAAACGTGAATATCTTTGGAATAGAGCAACGCAGCACAAAACGGAAAAAAACATCAGTATCAGCCGACCCCAGGGATTTTATAAAAAATATTTGAATTTTTTTTTTCAGAAAGTGACAGGTTCTCTTTAATAAAAAAGATATATTTGGAGAAGTCTCAAATGCCCATAATATGAAGCAATGTTAGTAGGACAGATTTAAGGCTTTTGGAATGGCAACGCTCAGGTATACATGCTCATTAATCCCAGAATACAATAGATCCTTCTCAACTCTAGTAATTAGAAGATGACTCCTGCGCTACTGTTAAACGGATTTATGACACTAATACAGAGTGACATATTTTGGCTTCCAGAAAGTGGATTTCACAGTCCGGAGACATAATAAATCCTTTTTTGGGCAGATTGCCGTGGCCTTCTTTTTGCTTATGACATTGAGATGCATTGAGATAATGGAAGGGATGCTAGGTGATCGCTTAGAATGGGATTAGTTGGAGCATATGTTAAACAATCGTGCCACTTGCTCCAATAGTTACATTTAATGAGCAGGCTTTTAAAGCACTGCATCAGGTTTGCTGCGTTCAGCCTGTGACACCAGATAGATATCCGGATGAAAGTACTGATTGCTTTCGAAGATGTTCAAAGTGAGGTGAGATCATTCGGATCTGATGAAATTGTCTGAAAGTTCAGAGAAGGCGCAGCAAATTAGCTATAATATTAGCGGAAATTTACAACATCCTGATACCCTGAAACCCAGGAGCCCTTACAGAAAGTTGGCTCAAAGTTAACCTTTAAAGAGGCAAAAAATTCCAGACATTGTATGAAAAAAATGTCTCTAGATCTATTCTCTCCAAATTAGAGCAGGGCTCATGTATCAGACATTTGCCTAAGATGTCTAGATGTATCACATGCAATCTGCACCATATTAGCTGTTACATTAGCCCCAGCCCTATCCACTGGGCAGGGGATAAATGGAAGATCACTGAAGGATTGGCTAATGAGACCCCCGCCAAGCCTTAGAACACGAGGCCCAAAGTCCCCTGTATGGAGCACTAAAGAGCATGTGTGACCACCACCCATCGCACATGCTCACTACAGCTCTATTCATACAGGGAACGTTGTAACTAGTGATGATCAAGTGTGCTCGTTACTTGAGTTTTCCGAGCATGCTTGGGTGTTCTCCGAGTATTTTGGGCATGCTCGGAAATTATGTTTGAGTCCCCGCAGCTGCATGATTTGCGGCTGTTAGACAACCTGAACACATGCAGGGATTGCCTGTTTAATCCCCACATGTATTCAGGCTGTCTAGCAGCCACAAATCATGCAGCTGCAGGGACACAAACATAATCTACGAGCACGCCCAAAATACTCAGAGACCACCCGAGCATGCTCGGAAAACTCGAGTAACAAGCATACTCGCTCATCACTAGCTGTAACCCATGTTCTCATCTCACACCCCTAAAAGTTGAAGTTGTCTCACAACCACAATCAGAAATGGTGATCGGTAGTTGATAACTGAGAACTTCACCAACAAGAGTCCTAACTCTTTTGTTTAAATGAAGCAACAGTTGAGCATGCTCACAGCAGAAGCCAATAGGAAGGACGGAGATGAGGTGGCAGTGAGCATGCTCAACGGCAACTCCATTCAAACAGGGGACTCAGGACCCCCGATCTTGTGATTGGTGAGGCTAATCTTGCTCTAAGGTTTTTGCCACTGTTAAAGAGGATGAGTGAATCTGCAAAATTCGAAATTTGGCAGAATCTCTCGCATTTGGCCGAAATGTTAAATTAATATTTAGTTTATTCTATGCGAATCAAGTGTGCTCTGGTTGCCATAAAAAAGCCATTTGTATGCTTTCTAATCCCCCAAAGTATAATAAATTGATGGGATGGGAAGAGGTTAAAGGACAATATAATACCGTCCTCATGTTGCCTCCCACGTGCCCCTGTGGATACAATTCCCCGCCGGTCTTCCACTTCCACGAGCCCCCTAAGGCACCAGCTCTAGTTCTGGTCTTCTCTTCACCCTTCCCCGACTCGGCCTCCATGAACATGTCAGGGCTTTGTCAGCACTAGAAGAAGATGTTGGCGCTGAGTGACGAGCAGATCAGAGATGGAGTTGGTGCCTTAGAGAATGATCGGGGGATTGGTGGGAAGTTACCTGAACCGGGACAGGTGAGATGAGTATATTTTACTATTTTTATTCTCTTTCTGGTCCATATGAATCTTGAAAAATGACATCTGACTGTCTGAAACTCTGCTAGATTTGTGAGTCAAATTCTCCAAATATTCAGGTTTTCTAGAATCTTCAAATTTTGGGAAACTCTAAACTAATTTTTTTTTGTGTGGGTATGTGCAGTACCCGCCCGTGGCCACAATACAGTTGATGTTGTGCAGCTCCGTGACTGATCACTCCGGACCACTGCCAGAACTGTGATCCGCTGATCGTCAGGAGTGTCCTCACCAACCTGGTCCAAAGGATATGCCAACAATGTAGATGTACTGTCCAACCTCTTTCCAATTCAGCAAAATAGTGGCCGGAACTAGGCAAATAGCGAATTCCAAAATTTTGCATTCCGGAATTTTTGTACAATTTGAAACAAATTCGATTTGCATTGAACAAATTTGCTTATCTCTTGTTAAAAGCTGTGCTGAGATTTTTCATACCTCTCTTCATGAAATTCTTCTCGCCCTTTATTTTTAGGAAACAAAGAAAATTATGGATCTGGAATTATCCAGTCAGAAATCCAAGGTTCTGCCATTTCTCTCAGGGTCAAGCAACAGATGAAAACCTGATGTCCTTTGTCCCCATTCATTCAGAACGCACAGATAGCGGGAGACGACTCATGTCCTTGTCACTAAATAATTATATCTACCACAGTCCTTGAATAGTCGATGAGCTACAGTAGCTATGCCGGTGGCCGCCTAGACGTAACATGGAGGGATTTTTGCAGGTTGTTGCTGGAAAGAGTTTTGTAATTATGGGTGAATGCTATCATTGATCAAGAGATGACAGGATCCATGTGGGTGAAAAGATTACTTCGGTATTTGGAGGGAACTTCTCTCAAGAATTTTTTCCCAAAATATTATGTTATCCCCATCCATAGGATAGGAGATAACTTACAGATTACTGGGAGTCTGACCTTTAGATTGGGACTCTGGAACCAGACAACCAGGCTCAGCAGGTTGTCAGACTCCAATCACTGTCTATGGGACTGCCAGAAATAACCAAGCGCTGTGCTTGGAAATGCGTATGGATTGCTATTAGTAATGCTCCATATGAGCCAGTCTCCTTAACCAGGAAAAAGGAACAACAGCACCAGGGACTTGAAATGTAAATTCAATATAGCGGTTTTATTGCCAGCCCCATATAATGTACGACATATCGACTCAACAATGACCCTTTCTCAAGCAAACAGTCTCGGTAAGTTGAGTCATTTACCTCTCTCATCCCCAAGGCTACTTTAAGAACTTCTTAATCAACCAACTACACCCTGTTTTGCCCTGATGATGGGCAAGTACCACGAAACAGATGTTTGTAGTTGTGTTTTTAACTTGGCTAATACCCCTAGTCATGCTGCAAGGCTTATTAAAGGATCATACACTTTCTTTTAGGCCAGGATCACACTTGCGAGTTCAATGCGAGAAACTCCTGTGAGTCTCTTGCATCAATACCCGGCACTGCCGCCCAGAGCGTTCAGCTGCATAGAAATACATGCAGCCGCAAACTCCGGTCCCAAGTGCCAGTGGCAGTGCCGGGACTTGATGCGCGAGTGGAACGCCCCGCCTGGGCCATGGGGTACTCGGTACCGGGTCCGATGCTTAAAGGGGGATGTTACGGTGGCGGTGACCCGATCCGTGGCCCTGGGCGCCCATGTTAAAGGGAATGCCCTTAAAGGGGGTTTGAATAAAGTTTGTTGTGTTTGTGACGCCACCTGTGGTATTCAGTAAGTGGGGACCGATGCTGCTTAAAGGGGTCCACTGGGGTGATATTATGGCAGCTAGATGGTATAACTTCCCACAGGTGAAGTAGGTCCCTAGGGCTCCCGGTATGTAGGTGAAAATGATGAGTGGTGCAGTAAAGATCGGAGGACACAGGTTCACAGTCGCTTTACCTTGTTTACTGGAGACTTCAGGTATACACAGTCTAGGGCACCAGATCACAGGTACAGGCAGGGTCTGGCCAGCTTGGAAGCAAGTTCAGGGTCCCCTTTACAAGGTCGAGTTAGAAGCCTTCCTACCAGCGCTTTGATGTAGTCACTTGCTGCCTATGGCTTCAATCAAGGTCCCCACAGTCCAGGGCACCAGATCACAGGTACAGGCAGGGTCTGGCCAGCTTGCAAGCAAGTTCAGAGTCCCCTTTACAAGGTGGAGTTAGAAGCCTTCCTACCAGCGCTTTGATGTAGTCACTTGCTGCCTATGGCTTCAATCAAGGTCCTCACAGTTAACATAGTAACATAGTTAGTAAGGCCGAAAAAAGACATTTGTCCATCCAGTTCAGCCTATATTCCATCATAATAAATCCCCAGATCTACATCCTTCTACAGAACCTAATAATTGTATGATACAATATTGTTCTGCTCCAGGAAGACATCCAGGCCTCTCTTGAACCCCTCGACTGAGTTCGCCATCACCACCTCCTCAGGCAAGCAATTCCAGATTCTCACTGCCCTAACAGTAAAGAATCCTCTTCTATGTTGGTGGAAAAACCTTCTCTCCTCCAGACGCAAAGAATGCCCCCTTGTGCCCGTCACCTTCCTTGGTATAAACAGATCCTCAGCGAGATATTTGTATTGTCCCCTTATATACTTATACATGGTTATTAGATCGCCCCTCAGTCGTCTTTTTTCTAGACTAAATAATCCTAATTTCGCTAATCTATCTGGGTATTGTAGTTCTCCCATCCCCTTTATTAATTTTGTTGCCCTCCTTTGTACTCTCTCTAGTTCCATTATATCCTTCCTGAGCACCGGTGCCCAAAACTGGACACAGTACTCCATGTGTGGTCTAACATGTCCTCCATAAGGGTGGGACACAAACCCATATGACAGGTGACTCTAACCTTTTCACAGGGTCTCTATCACAACCCGGGCTCTATATTTCACTGTGTCTCCTGGATATTAGGGTGGACAGGTAATGTGTAGTCCAGCTATCCTGCCCCTTTCTGCTGTGCCTCCTAGAGTCTGACACAACCTCGGTCTTCCGGCTATCGGGAATCTGCGCTCTACAGGAAGATAGCCCATACGCTGCTGTCCTCTCCTGGTGTCAATCTCCTGCGCTTCGCTCTCCTGCACGCTCACTATATGCTGTTCTTCCTTCTCTGTTTCCCTGTCCATGAGCTGCATCACCCTCTTGGCTGCACGGCCCCTTCAGTCCTTCTCACTGCTCTCTCCTTTCCTCTTTTTGCCAGGTGCTGCAGAATCCCACGTCTGCTCAGCTCTTCTCCTTCCATACCAGCTCCGCCTCAGCTGAAGTTCTGTGACAAGCTCATCTCTGGCTTTCTCCAACTCTCCCTTCAGCCTCAGACTGCTCCAGTCTGCTGTCTGGCCTTCTCTCTCTCATTCTACTCACTCACTCTGCTCTGTCCCTCTGACAGACTGACCGCTTTCCCTCCAAACCTGAATACATATATAGGGGGCTACCCACAAACTGGGTCAGGGCTCCCCCTTCTGGCCTGGAGTGTGAACATGTTGTGTGCTTTGTGGTTACCTGATAGAAGAGATACTCCCTTGCTACCAACCGTGACATCACTCTCCCCGTGAGGAAAGCAATGCCACTGTGACAACCAGGACCCTGGGGTGTCACACGAGTTTCTCGCATTGAACTCGCAAGTGTGACCCTGGCCTTAAGGTATCTATCCCCACCTTTTACTAAGTGGCAATAGAAAAACAGTTTTATTTTAAGTTTGGGTGCTAATTTGCATAGTTACATAGCAAATATATCAGCCCCGGTCTCGAGATGTTGTGGTGCCATCTACCACTATGGAGCTTGGAAAGTTAAAAATGCTGCTTCTAGCAAGGACTAACATCCTGCCTGACTAGCAGCTGCTGGTCACTGACATTGACATGTTGAACCCTGCGCCATTATCACTCCATTGAAGTGTTATTTGTCCACCACTAAGGGCTGCCATTCCAGAACTCACTTTGTCATCCATTTTTATAAATGATTTTTTACATGATTATCAAATGTCGTTTGTCTCTAAAGTTGGGGTTCTGCTCATGAACTAGGGAGTTTAGAATTGGATGTATTTATTTTTGTATGCTGATATGTAATGTTGATATCTGGATGTAATGCACAGAGAACACGAGGCGGGAACAGTCAGGGATCGATATAGTTCTATTTATATACAGCAGTAACTTTACCATGATAAAAAGTAACTCTAAACAATTAGTGTTAATAACGATGCAAATCAACATTAATACGATTAACAATAAGTTTGGAAAGCAAATAAAGTCTTTCACTATCTAACATTAATGTTATTTTCACAAAGGTGGTGTGCCCCGTCGTGGGAGTCACCATGTAAGTTCTCACCGCAGCTCTGGCCCAAACGGGGGTCACCGGGTTTTCCAGCTAGACCGCAAGTCTCTCTTTGATGTAGTTTATTAACGCGCATTGGGTCTACAGTGCACCAACCGGCCCCCTACAAACCTGTTGTTTTAATCTCATCTGACCCTGGCACTGTAGGTTATAGCTGGAAGTGATGGCTATGCTCACTCGCCTTGTTCCTCTGCACTCACAGGCATGTCGGGGAGGAGAAGACTAGGCCTTGACTCTTGCCAGGCGACGTTGAGTCTCAGAGGCTTGAGCAGCGGATCCTGGTCCTGACTAACGTAGGAGGAACTTGGAGTTCTCCTGAGGGGAATCCAGACCCTGCCAGGCAATGACCGACACCTTGGTGGCATAGACTTCCTACTGTCATGCTGGTCTCAGCGGCATTTCTGGAGCAAGTCTGCTCTGCTCTCTCTGCAGTTTGGCGCAGAGCTTTTGTATCAAGGAAGTCCTTCCTGTGGGTCACCTTATCAGGTCCAGCACAGGAAGTCGCTCCCACTGCTAATCTTCCAGCACAATTTGGTTCCGATTGATTTCACCTGGCCAGCACATGGCAGTCTCTCCTCATTAATGGTGCATCCTGCAAGAGCTCTTCAAGGATTTTACTGCTTCTTATTACAGATATGCTAACAATTTCACATTACAGAGATTTACACTTCAATCCCTGTCCCAATGAAGCTCAGTCAACTTTAGGCACATACATCAATTTCATAGGAAGCCAATGAATCACTTTTTGGTAATTGTTGGATTAAACTCATGCAAACACAAGGACCACCTGTAAGCTCCATGCAAATTTTGCCCTCATAAGGATTTAAGCTAAGGACTCCAGTGCTGCAAGTCAACAGTACCAACTGGCAAGGGGTTGCTCGGTATCCGGTTCTTTCATATTGATGACTTATTCTTTGGGTAGTTCCTGAATACCAGATCGATGGGGGTGTGACACCCAACATCCACACCAATCAGCTGCTCCCAATGCCAGCGGTAGCCAGATATGATCAGTTGCGAAGCTGCCCAATTCCGTCAAGTGCATAGTGGCCGTGACCGGGTACCGCACACCTGCCTCTATCAGAATGAATGTGGGTGGTTCTGCAGTACCACACTATAGCCACTATGCAGGTGACGGAGTTGAGCAGACCCACAACTGATCTAATGTGCCTTCTGCCAGCACTGGGAGCACACGATCAATGAGGGCTACTGGGGCGTCACACAACCACAAATCTAGACAGACCATCAATATTAAAGTACTGGACAACCCCTTTAAAAATATCATATAAAAAAATTCCAAGTTTCTCCTACCCATTAAAAAGTAAAACACGGACACCACCCAGATGAAACATGGATGGCACCCATGTGCTGTCTGCTTTTCTCATGGATCCATTCACTTGCATTGATGAGTTTGGGATCATTACTTTTATACATTTTTAGGCTAAAAGGATTGGGGCACCCATCAAAGTCTGAACCCCTATAATTATATTACCCATTACCCATACATAGGAAAGGCGGAATCAGCTTTAAAGCCAAATTGCCCCCAGCAAGGTTTGTAAAGGGGGAACAGTAAACCATTGCTGGATTCTACCATCCAGAAAGCGTCACGGAGAGGGTTTCCCATTTTTATCTACACCATTGATCCCCACTCCTATATATACTTCTATATGTGCTCCGGGGAGCAGGACTACATGGCAAGACTATCATTATTCAGATGTTGGGCAGCTCGTTGCTTTTTGTTCTGTTTTTTTTTAATCCTAGTATTCTCACATGTCTCTGTTTTTACTGTCTGTGATCAGTTATGGATTTATCTATCTTCCATTGTTACATGCATTGAAAATCCCTCATTTTTTTGTTTTCCAGGACGGTAACAGTTGTCAGATTGCAGGAACATCTGTCCAGCCCTCTGGTTGGATTCTTGGGTTCAGGAAAGAGATGAAGATTTGTGTCAGGAGCACAACAAAAACATACTCCTTCTGCTGATTGCTTAGCAACGCTGGGGATTTAGCGACAAGGATTAAAATGTTTATCGTGTTCCAGATCTTGCAAAACTTGAAAATATGATACATTGAAATGAGCTGACGTTATATACAGATTTATCTTCCTCTGCCGGAGCGGCTATGTTCTGCATTGACTGAGCCGTCGTGTGCATGATAATTAGGAGTCACGAGGTCACCTCGTACTAGATACTAGAAGCGTTGGCAGATAGCCAAACACATGGACTATAACTCAAGAATGCCTAAATGCCCAAACAGCCTGGCATTGATTGGCATTGTCCAGAACTCGCAATTCTTATTTTCAAATGTCCAATTTAATTTTGTAACTTAAAGGTGTTAGATACATGTTCTGGATATCCCGGGCTCCACTTCCTTCCCCATGGGCCGCTCTGTTGTGCTCCACTGTTGGGTTTTACAAGTTGGCCAGTGTGGATCAATGACATCGTCTACCTAGGTCTATTTAATACCCATACCTGTGTTGGAATTTAGACCCTAGATTTTTATATTTGGTGGGCTCCACCTTTTGTTCATAATGTTATTTTACTCTCTTCCACTCCATCTGTCCTGCTGCTCCTGAAATTCCTGACTGTGCCAAGTTCTTGCTTCTCACGTGCCTTTCTGCCAGCTGCACCAATGCCCGGGGTCCATGTGCCCACCCAGAAAGGAGGCTTAAAGGATCTACCTCACCAGGTGAGCCTAACACTCCAGTTTAGTCCTAAATGCCATATTATATCTATTGAGTGCATGACAAGGAGATCAACCACGGGTCCTACCTACTTTACTTGCACCTAGAGTGTTAAAGGAATTGTCCACTACTTAGATTTTATCAATATCAGATGGGAGGAGTAGGACACCTCCCGCCAATCAGCTTTTTTCCGCTTAGGTAGTGGCTGGTTGTAAACAGGAAATGGAACTGCACAGCTCCCTACACCGCATAGTGGTCATTCTCAGGTACTGCAGCTCAGCTACTATTGAAGTGCATAGGTAAGTCCATCAATATCTAAGTTGTAGACAAATAAAGGGGATGGGAGAACTACAATACCCAGATAGATTAGCAAAATTAGGATTATTTAGTCTAGAAAAAGGACGACTGAGGGGTGATCTAATAACCATGTATAAGTATATAAGGGGACAATACAAATATCTCGCTGAGGATCTGTTTATACCAAGGAAGGTGACGGGCACAAGGGGGCATTCTTTGCGTCTGGAGGAGAGAAGGTTTTTCCACCAACATAGAAGAGGATTCTTTACTGTTAGGGCAGTGAGAATCTGGAATTGCTTGCCTGAGGAGGTGGTGATGGCGAACTCAGTCGAGGGGTTCAAGAGAGGCCTGGATGTCTTCCTGGAGCAGAACAATATTGTATCATACAATTAGGTTCTGTAGAAGGACGTAGATCTGGGGATTTATTATGATGGAATATAGGCTGAACTGGATGGACAAATGTCTTTTTTCGGCCTTACTAACTATGTTACTATGTTACTATGTTACAAAGCCTTGAAGGACTCATAGACAGGACAGAGCTCCTTGCACAGAGCCTGTTCTGCAGTGCACACAGTTGTGTAACTCTTGTAGAAATATTCCTGTCTTAAAACAATAATTTAAAGAAAAAATAGCTTTTCATAACTTATCGTGCTATTAAAGCCTATCAGTGACAGATACCTGTAATATATAAAACTGTAGCATCCATTACTCATGGCCTATAGTGGCATCCATTTGACATCCTCCCCAACCTCACCACCACATTTATCCCATCCCTAACCCACCTCTTCAACCTATCACTAACTTCTGGCACCTTCTCCTCTGCGTTCAAACATGCCACAATCACGCCTATCCTTAAAAAGCCAACCCTCGATCCAACTGCTATGTCCAGCTATTGCCCAATATCGCTGCTCCCATTCGCTTCCAAACTCCTGGAGCAGCACGTCCATGCTGAACTCTCCTCCCACCTCTCATCTAACTTGTTGTTCGACAATCTACAATCTGGTTTCCACCGCCATCACTGCCCTGACCAAAATCACTAACGACCTACTTACCGCCAAAGCTACTGGACAATACTCTGTACTCCTCCTTCTAGACCTGTCCTCTGCTTTCGACACAGTTGACCACTGTCTCCTACTACAGATTCTCTCCTCCTTTGGCATCAAAGACCTCGCCCTATCCTGGATCTCCTCGTACCTTTCCAACCGCACATTCAGCGTCTCCCACTCCCATACTACCTCCTCATCCCACCCTCTCTCTGTTGGAGTCCCCCAAAGGCTCTGTTCTAGGACCCCTACTCTTTTCAATCTATACACTTGGCTTGGGACAACTCATAAAGTCCCATGGATTCCAGTACCACCTTTATGCTGATGACACTCAGATCTACCTTTCTGGCCCAGACGTCACCGCTCTGCTGTCCAGAATCCCAGAGTGTCTATCAGCCATATCCTTCTTCTCCTCTCGCTTCCTCAAACTCAATGTGGACAAATCTGAACTCATCATCTTTCCTCCATCCCACAAATCTTCCTTACCTGACCTATCTATCGCAGTCAATGACATCATGCTTTCCCCCATACCCGAAGTCCGCTGCCTCGGAGTAACCTTCGACTCTGCCCTGTCCTTCAAACCACACATCCAAGCTCTTTCCACCTCCTGTCGCCTCCAGCTCCAAAATATCTCCAGGATCCGTCCTTTCCTCAACCCCCAATCTACTAAAATGCTTGTGCACGCCCTCATCATCTCCCGCCTTGACTACTGCAACATCATTTTCTGTGGCCTCCCTGCTAACACCCTTGCACCTCTCCAGTCCATCCTTAACTCTGCTGCCCGACTAATTCATCTCTCTCCTCGCTACTCCTCCGCTTCCCCCCTCTGCAAATCTCTTCACTGGCTCCCATTCCCTCAGCGTATCCAGTTCAAATTACTAATACTGACCTACAAAGCCATCCACAACCTGTCTCCTCCATATATCTCTGAACTAATCTCTCGATATCTTCCCTCACATAATCTCCGGTCCTCCCAAGACCTCCTTCTCTCCTCCACACTTATTCGCTCCTCATCCAATCGCCTCCAAGACTTCTCCCGAATATCCCCCATCCTCTGGAACTCTCTGCCCTAAAACGTCCGACTATCAACCACAGTCGGATCCTTCAGACGGAACCTGAAAACTCATCTCTTCAGGAAAGCCTACAGCCTGCACTGACACCGCTGCCGCCTCATCACTATCGATGCTATCGCCTCACCAACATCGGAGCTCCTACAACCCTGAACCTACTGTCTCCTTCCCCATAATCCTGTAGAATGTAAGCCCGCAAGGGCAGGGTCCTCACCCCCCTGTATCAGTCTGTCATTGTTAGTTTGTTTACTGTATGTGATATCTGAAACTTGTATGTAACCTCTTCTCATGTACAGCACCATGGAATCAATGGTGCTATATAAATAAATAATAATAATAATAATAATATACATCATGAAAGGTTATTGAAAACTCATGACTTTTACCTTTAATAGATGCCTATGTCTGTGGCTTTGATCACCTATAGATTCCCATGTAAAAAAAAAAACCTAGCCTGAATGGTATTCCTTTATTATTGGATCCTGGGAATAGATTAGAAGAATCTACTACCTTAAATTAGAGTCCGGTGGACCCCTGGAGTTGTAGATCTGTTTATCTTGGGAGCTTCTCTAATCTTGATTTACTCATATTTTGGATTACGTTTTACATTTTCCAGGATTGCGAATACTAATTACTAATTTTCCACAGAAAAATGGATATAATATTTTTATTTTACAATAGTCATCATAGAGCAAAATTATATTTTAAATTTTAGGGTTCTTCTCTAGAAGAGTAACTAAACTTTTTCTTTGTAATAATTTTGTCCAGTATGGAAAGTTATGAAACTTTGCATATCACTTTATTATGGGATTTGTTTTTATTATTTAAAAATATGTATGTAAGTGGCTTCCACACCCCTGTTTTCCCTAGTCTATTTGCTGCCTTCATCTGCACTGATATCAGAACGTACTCATGTGGAGTACAGCTGATGGCAGTGACGGGTCAGCTCACACTTGTGTCACTAACTCTGGAGAAGCTCCTGTAGTAGATTGATCTGATGAACAGAACACTTTTTACAGGAATGAAGACAAATACCCCAATAAAGAGATTTGTAAAGTCTCATAACTTACCATGCTGTACAAAATTCTTAACCACTTCAAGACTGATGACGTACATATATGTCATGAGCTGGGTCTTTGCCTTTGTTACGGGCGCAGATGCTGAGCCTGTATGTTTTTTCACACTTGATGGCTTGATGCCTCTAACAGCCACAGGTGGATCAGAGATCTACCCGCGGCTGTTAACCAGATAAAAGCTGCTGTCAATTACTGGCAGTGGCTTTCTCACGCAGAGAAAGAAAGCGCGTCATTAATTAAGCCATCGGCACACGATCACGTGATCACGGGGCGCGGGTGCTGATAGGTTGTCATGAGAGCCGGGGGTCTGCTATAGACCCTCATGCCCGTTATCACTATCCTCCTGTGAATGCCGACTGGTATTCATAGGAGATTGTGATTTTAGATATATTTAGCAGTGCTGAAGTCCTACTGTGTATAGTATAGGCGATCGGATAATCGCAGCTTCAAGTCTCCTAAGGCGACTATTAAATACAGTACAAGGTAAAACAAAGTTTTAAAAAATATATAAAAAAATAAAAAACACAAAAGTTCAAATCACCCCCTTTTTGCTCTGTTAAATATCAAACAATTAATAAAAAATACACATATTTGGTATGGCTGCTTTCTGAAATGTCCCATCTGTCAAAATGTATAAATTAATCCGATTGGTAGAGACCTAGCGAGAAAAAAATAAAACCGCCAAAATTATGTTTCTTTGTTTCCGCAACATTGCAATAAAACGCTGTAAAAGGTGAATAAAACATCGTATCTACTCCAAAATGCTATGAGTAAAGGGCACAAAATAAGACCTCACTCAGCCTCAGATCCCAAAAAATGAAAATGTTACAGGTCTTGGAAAATGGCCAAAAATTTTAGTGACAAAAATTCAGATGTTTTTTTCACCACTTAAATAAAAAATGTGTAATGTATCTGCGTACTCGTACTGACCTGGGGAACCATAATAGCATATTGAACATGAAAAATAACCCCCCCCCCAAAAAAAAAAAAAATTGTGGAATTACACTTTTTTTTTTTGCAATTTTACCGCATTTACCAGTACACTATGTGGCAGAATTAATTGTGTCATACAAAAGTACAACGCGTCCTGCAAAAATACAAGTCCTCATACGACTATGTGGCTGGAAAAATAAAAAAGTTATGGCTCTTGGAAGAAGGGCAAGTGAAGGAGTTAAAAGATAATGAAAGTTTAGTCATTCTTTACAGTTATTATCAATCCACAGGATATATGATAATTTACCGATCAGTGGAGAATTTACTGCTTGGAACCGAATCGGCTTCAGGATCGAGGCTTCAAAATGCCCTGTTGAAATGGATTGATGGCCATTGGCCACCACTCGGCTCATTTTCTACAGGGCTCCAGTACTTGGCTATGAGTGCTGGTCCAATAAAGAAAATATAGAGCAGCGAGGAGTATGCAGAATTTTGGGGCCCATTCTCAGGATCGGTGGGGTCCACACTGATCTACAAGTTATCATCTTTGCCTTTTAATTGTTAGACACAACCCTTTACGAGAGCATTGGTCATCCTACAAAAATGCTATCAATAATTGCATGACCCCACAACTAAAACAAGTCGCGAGCTTGATTGGCCAACCACCAACTCGAGAGGCTTCCCCCCAAAACAATAGGGGGAGGAGAATAAGTCACTGTCAGGTCTCACAGAACACAAGATTTGAACAACTAACGCTACTTTTCTCCACCAATTTTGAGGGGCTCGCCAAAATTTGTCTCCAGCATTTCAACTTTTTGGAGGACCCATAACTTTTTATCTATTGGTATATTCGGAAAAACCCTAGTTTGTACTCCATATCTTTTCTTTCCGTGTTATGACCGATGAAGAACTGCGTGCAGAAGACCGACCTTCCACATTTGATGCTTACACTACTTGGAAAACTCGGCGGCACGCGGTAGACGTCACAATGTTACTTATTACTTTACAATGATTCCTGGGGGCCACTACTTGTAGGACGTGCGGTGAGATGTTGCATACGCTTCTTTAGGGTGATAAAAGGGTTAGGAAAACAGATGAATAAAAGCAACATCAGCAAAAACGCCGATGTCAGCTATTAAGCTCTTGAGAGATATTTGGACGCACCGGCAAAGAAATCTGTTCATGGCTGCCTGACAGTTCATTAACTATATTCTGGCGCCATGCTCCCTGATTCAGCTAAGTCTCAGGCAAATACTGACAAGATATGCTTTTCAGGAAGACAGGAGATGATTGGTTGGGAGCAGTCACCACAAGTGTATTACTACGGCGTAAAAAAAATAGCAATTTAGATAAACAGAGATGTTTTTACCTTAGATGAATTTCTGCAACATCTTCACACATATTCCCTACGGTATAAACTGTATAATAGCTGTATAGTTATTACGGATGGAAAAGCCAGATGACTTAAAGTTGGAAGTGTCACCTCTCCTGACTTCTCTGCTTTAGTAAATAATCGTATTTCCCATAATATTGCAATTCCGGAGAATCTTTTTTTTAGAACCCTGTGTTGTTTCGTTCCTTATTAATTCCTCCTTGAAATTTGTGAATGAATTGATAATTGTGTGACAACACTTGGGGGTGTGTCGTTGTAGTCTCACATTGTCCGCTACGAAGCAGGCTGTGAAAGGGACGACGCCCGCTTCGTATCAGGCATCTGTTACATAGCTGATATGTGCCTGCAATTGCAGCTCTGCTGATTATCTCTGCACATGCCCTGGTACTCGTTGACCCCATAAGCAATGGCAGAGAACTGATTGGTCACTGTAGCACTTGGGGGCCTTCTGCAGTAACTGCTATGTTAGTCCTGCCGCGAAGCTCAGCTACAGGCTGAGCTTCATAGCAGTACTGAGATTTCACAATACACTGCAATACTGTGATATTGCAGTTTACAGAATAAGCAATCAATTAATCGCAGGTTCAAATTACAAATAAATTAAAATACAAAAAAAAGTTGTAAAAAATATATACCGTAAACATTTAAATTATCCTCCTGTTCCTCTTTTAAAGTAAAGAAATTTAAAAAAATAAGAATTATATGTGCCTATCTGCTATCAGATTTAGATTGTATGTTAAACACCGGAAAGAAAACAAAAATTGGAATGCTAAAATTGCTTTTTTTTTGTCGTTGCACTACTCAAACAAAAATACAATAAAACCCAAAATGGCATAAAAAAGGTCAGCTTAGGGTAAAAAAAAATCAGCTGCATCAATGGAAATAAAAAAGTGAGGAGTTTCAGAAAATAACAAAGGATTATAAAGGGGAAGGTTTCTCTTAGCGGAGAAAGCCAGCGTAAGGATACTTATAGGCCATGCAATGCTCCTCTGGTAATTTAAAAGTCAATATCGACCCTTTAACGAGCCTCGTCTTGTGACTTAGGATAATGATCCAAGACAAAATCTCTGTTTGCAGGCACGTGTTTTGGGGTTTTACCACTCCTCAGTACAAAATAGGAGGTTTGATTTGGCTGGGTGAATGGCCTCTGACTGGGAGTCTAAATGCCCTAGCCAAATGAGGAAAATCACACCTAGTCAAATCAGACATGTTGCTTTGCGCTGAGGAGGGGAAATACCCTGAAACATGTGACTGCAAATTGAGTTTCTGGTTTGGCTTCTTATCCTAAGTTATGTGGCAAGACTCGTTAACTTTTAGGATTGCTATTTCCAGTTGGTGGCACCAATATAAAGTCCTCTTCCTTCTGAGGAGGCTATTTGCATATTTAAATTCCCAAGAAAGCATTGCATAGCCTATTAGTCTCCTTACACCAGCTTAGCACTCTGGAGGCACCAGAGATCAAGTCCAGCCAGTTTTCACCTAGCCAAATAAGATCTCTTGCTTTGTACTGAGGAGGGGCAACACTCCAAAACACGTGCCTGAAAATGGAGTATCTGGTTTGGCTTTTATTCTAAGTCATGTGGCACTGCTCGTTAAAGAGTCGATATTGACTCTTAGGATTGCTATTTCCAATAGGTGGCGCCAGAGATCAAGTTATAGATATATAATAATTTGCATACAAAACTCACTGTGCATTTTGTTAATTGATAAAAAATAAATAAACTATGAACATTTCTCTTTTTACAAGCATTCATAGGGTGCCATCACAACGCGTTCGGTGGTAGGGCGTTAAAACGTAACCAGAGTCACCAAGCGGGTGCCTAAATGCAATGTGAAAGCACCCTCACTTTGCAGCATTTTTTCCCACACCTGCCTAAAACATTTGCCCAGTGCTGTATACCTCAAAACAAAACGAACGTGCAGAATATTAGACACGTAAAGGCAATGCAGATCTATCCGGATACTTCAGCCGAGTTGTTAGGAAGGCTAATTTTTTGCATCAAAGAGTTAATGGTTTGGTGATGGCTCCTGACTGCCATTATTAATCTAACTCGTCACTGATAATTATATCAGGGAGGCAGCCAGCATGGAAATGTGACTGGTTCGGAGAGCTGAGGGCTCTCACAGGAGGAACTGACCGGGCAGAACACCTCGTTAGGCTAATTAAACCCACAGACTGTCAAGCTAATCAAGACTTTTGTTACCATGGGGGTTAATTAGCGGTGCAGTTTGTAGTATCATATATATATATATATATGTTGCAGGTGACGGTAATGAATGCATGATTTTGTGAAATTTCAATGTCTGTAGGGTTGTCGGCTTTCTAGAAAAGACATGAATATTTCATCATCGTCTTATTTATACAGGAATTCAATGATCATCGATTTCACGAACATGAAAGGAAATATTATGTTTGTAATGAACTCCTATTATCTTTTTCTTTTGTTGGGGCAGTCCGGGCAGAGGTGAACGTAAAGCCACCACTGATTCATGGAAAGCTCTAATGGTGGCTGAACATTATTCGGTAGATCCGTCACCAGATTTCCCAGGGATACCACGAAACCCTCCCCCTCCCAGGGATACTCTGACCAACAACCCCCACCCCTTCCAGGGACACCTCAACCCACAACACCTGCCCCTTCCAGGCGTACTCAAACCCCCAACTCCTGTCCCTTCCACTAATGACCTTACCCATCATCCCCTGCTCCTCCCAGGAATGTCCAAACCCCTGCCCCTCCCAGGGATTCTCTGACCAACAACCCCCACCCCTTCCAGGGACACCTCAACCCACAACACCTGCCCCTTCCTGGCGTACTCAAACCCCCAACTCCTGTCCCTTCCAGGAATGACCTAACCCATCATCCCCTGCTCCTCCCAGGAATGTCCAAACCCCTGCCCCTCCCAGGGATTCTCTGACCAACAACCCCCGCCCCTTCCAGGGACACCTTAAACCACAATACCTGCCCCTTCCTGGCGTACTCAAACCCACAACTCCTGTCCCTTCCATTAATGACCTTACCCATCATCCCCTGCTCCTCCCAGGAATGTCCAAACCCCTGCCCCTCCCAGGGATTCTCTGACCAACAACCCCCACCCCTTCCAGGGACACCTTAAACCACAACACCTGCCCCTTCCTGGCGTACTCAAACCCACAACTCCTGTCCCTTCCATTAATGACCTTACCCATCATCCCCTGCTCCTCCCAGGAATGTCCAAACCCCTGCCCCTCCCAGGGATTCTCTGACCAACAACCCCCACCCCTTCCAGGGACACCTCAACCCCCAACGCCTGCCCCTTCCAGGGATACTCAAACTCCCAAGCTCATGCCCCTCCCAATGGACACCCAAACTCTCAACAGAACACCTGCTTTTGACTGGGGTTTGCATAACCGCCATCCCCTTTCTGCTCGAAAGTCCAGGGAAATCTTTTACAGCTGGCAAAATGTAAAGAGCTATCTCAAACCTGATTTTGCTGGTGTACTTACTATGAAAAAGCTATGTTAGAATGGTTGTAGAATAATGATAGTAAAATGAGAATTTTATGGGTCAAGCTATAGAGAAAATGAGCACAAGTCCAAGTGTATTTTGACTCCAATCACTCGCATTTTGGTCCCTCTTGGGCTGCAATTCTCCTGACTTGCTCTTTTTTAGTGGGCTACTTCAAGGCATCAAACACTCACCACTCTTTCTTGGCAAATATACACCTCCATGTCTTCTCAGTGGTCAGCTTCTTTTTCTCTGCTTAAAGAGACAAATATTTGCGTTTTTTACTTTAAGAAAGATGCTAGTCCAGTGCCAAAACGCGTTGGAACTCATAAAAACCTTATCTGAAGCTCGGAGGCTCCTCATTTCCCGCCTGAGATTTATTCATCATTGTATACAGTTTGTATTGTAAAATTTGATAATAGATCCACTTTAACGTAACAATCATCTAAATATTTCAGGGTATAGCAATTTGAAATAACAGTTTTGGGATCCAGATCTGTGATTCCCAAAAATTGGGCAGAAATAAGACGGGGGGGATTACCGGTCTTTCAGCCCAGAGCTACCGGTCATACAGACACCTACTCCCAGCCCCAGACTGTATTGTCTATCATGATCAGGAGCGGAGGTACCAAACATGAGCTGGGGAGGGGTGGGAGGGCGTTGGAGCAGAATCAGGAGGGTGAGTAATCATGGCCAATTTGGGAACAATTCTGCAGATAATTATAGGAGAGAGACTTGCCGGCACCTTGCTGCTTTTATGAAAATTTGATGGGCTGCTAAACATCATGCACTTGAAAAGGCTCAGTAATGTATGAAAAGTAATACGGCATAACAAGACATGTTCACCGCCAGCCCTCCTAAAAATACCGCTCATTTTAGGAAGGAGTCTTCACAGGACGTGTGATTGGGAGCCTTGATTGTGTCCTTATGACATACGTGTCCTTGTTGCCTGCTCACTTTTTATGTTCTTTGACAATCCATGGTCGATGATTTTGTAGATGCGGCGGAAAGAGCAGCCGAAAAATCTGATGCAAAACACCAACACTTCCAATTGTTATACACTGATTAAAGGACGACCTAGGCTACGTGGTGACTAGTATTAATGATGGGGATGGAGACCACTTTCATTCCGAAAGGAAATATTTGGGGATTTGGGGATTTGTCCGTTCTTATTGAGTGGCCACCTACAGAGGTAACAGACCTTAAATATCAACTAGAAATGAGCAAGCCCATTCTAAATTTATCAAATTAGCTTAGAATTTCCCAAAATTCACAGATTCTAGTAAATCCAAATGTTTGGGAATTAGATTTGCATGAATCAAGCAAAATGGTGGCCAGTCGACCATTACTTTGCTGGATTAATATGGTCTGGAATGGGGTTATCAACAAGAAATTATATTTACAAAGCCCCTCACCTTCTTGTCCCTTCTGCTAGAATTCCAAACTAGTTCTCCGTTGACTTCCTAAGGGGCCAGATTGGCTACAGCACTTGTCCCACTTCTCTCTTTGCTTCGGGAGTATGATCTAATGTCTTCTTTTCTACCATTTCTCCATTCTAACATTGATGCCAATCTGAGCCTTTGACCCTCACTCGGCCACATGGGGGAGCAATGAACATCACGACGTGTGGTGTCCTCCTTACCTCTTCTCACGGGACCACGTATAGTAAATCTTAGGTCTATAGTTGGTTAAATGTTGGGGATGACGCACATCGTGACATTTGTCGCTTCCCCCATGTGTCCACATGAGGCCTTCACAGGCTTAGATTGGCCTCAGCACTGGAATTAGAAGAAATGAAGTCCGGCACAGACCACTAGGGAGCTGCATAACTAAGGGATGCTAGAACAAATGAGAAAAGGTAAAAATAAAGGACGGTTTTTAACTGTTTCTTGGCAATCGTGGCAATTTTGAGACAGTCCTAATTCATTCCAACCGACTTAAATAAATCAGTAAAATTAGAGCGAATCTGCCCAAATTCTCAAATTTCAGCAGATTCGCTCATCTCTACTTGCAATACGATAGGTTTTCATTTGGCAAATGTATGGACAGTTTTCAAAAACGATCTAGTCTATATCCTACTGTATACGTGCTCATGAGTCCATACATGACTTTAATTGACTTAATTATGGCAAACGGATAATTTTCTGAATCCAGAAGCCACAGTTGTGTGAAAAGACATGTTCAATGCAATACGGCAGTGTGCAAAAAAAAATGCAATCTCAAGGTATTTTTTTGTTTTAGGCCTCATTCACACACCCGCATTCACACACGTATATGTCAAAAGGGTACTAGTGTCATAAGTGTTTGGTCCTTGTGTCTGTTTTTACCATCGTCAGTGTTTTTCATGGATGGATAAGTAAATTAATAAATGACAATGCTTCTCCTATACTTTGCAATGTTAAATCCAAACGGCATACGGATGCCATCCGTGTGTTGTACATGTTTTTCACGGACCCATAGACTTGTTGATATGGCTGGCGGAATGCAACAAATACATTTAAATATGGAAATAAGGTGCGTACGTGGCACGGGGTCCACTGTGCAGAGATGGTACCTCCTGCTGAGTAATGGCGGCACTCTATGGCAGTATTACACCAAAGTGCACACGGGTTAACGTCACCGGATGTGAACAGGCGCGAACCCTGTTGCTTCACAGAGTTGCAGAGCACAATAGAATGCTGTACCCTGAAGCTAGTGGGATCCCTAGCACTCACCCCCACTGCACTGGTTGTTGAACCCGCTCTGTCACTCAGTAGCTTTTGAACCCGCGCCTGAGGACGCCTGGAGGCAGATGCTGGGTTCAAGCGGGAATTCTCACCCTACTCTGACAAAGGATTTGTGCTCTATTAATTAATGCAGACGCAACTGTGAACCGCTAAAGGAAAGCAATAGTGCACGGAGTGCGTGCAGTGATGCATTTGTTTACGCTGCTACTGACGCTGACCTAGTGTGTGGTGGAGGCTTAGCCTCTGACTGGTGCTGTATCTTAGCTCCACTCACCCTGATGCCCAAACAACAATCGGAGGGAAGGGGAACATTAAGGAGCATTCGCCAGATGCAATCACACAAGCTCACACACACCATTTAGGTTTATACTAGCGCATGGCTGAGTGGCCATGCAAACCTTTTATAGCTGTAGCCTTCCAGGACCTTCCCAGTGGTCCAATCGGAGCTGCTACAGGACCTGAGCATGTGACCTCCAATGAGAGGTCAGAGAAATGTAAAAAGAACAGCGCTCCATCCGGGTGTAGATATTCTTAGAACAAATTTATTAAAGCCATAATCCAGCAACGTTTCGACCGGTATGCGGTCTTTGTCAAGCTTGACAAATACCGCATACCGGTCGAAACGTTGCTGGATTATGGCTTTAATAAATTTGTTCTAAGAATATCTACACCCGGATGGAGCGCTGTTCTTTTTACATTTCTCTGACTATATTGGATCCGGGACGGTTCCCTGGATGTTGAACGGGCGCCCGTATTGAGAATGCTGTCAGCCGCTATCTATTCTATTGCTCCAATGAGAGGTCGTCCCGTGGGTATGCTCAGTAGAAGAAAAGCAGGACTTAGTCCCTGGAATGTCTGCTCGCCGCTGATCAATGCTGGTTACAAAGGCAGAGCCTGGGGCAGCAGCTGTAACCAAACGCACAGTATCAGCTTGAGCCAGACGCTGGGACCAACGTTTCTGCTGAGCAGGCTCCACTGCGGCTGGAGGAGAATGGTAGACCGCAGTGGAGATGGTTCGAGATTCCGCCTGTGCAGCAGTGGGAACTCGACACCTAACACTTGTATTGTTGTATTGGCCAATTTTATCTGTGATATTGGAAAAAAGCGAACATGTTTCTATGAGTTTTTAACTAACACATGGTCCATGAAAAACAAGGACATATAAACAGCACCATATATTACAATGGGTACGTGTTTATCCTCGAAAAAAAAGGTTAGAACATGTATGTGCAACATGAATGTGTGGAAGAGGCCTAATGTAGGCCAGGTGACTGCCACGGGCACTACAGCCCCAACCAGGGCATTGCGATATAAAACGCTTCTGTATGTGTGATACTATAGAAAATATCACAGAACCTATCGTTATATCTAAACAGAATAGTAAAACATTCAGCTGATCTAAAATTCTAACAACTTTGCACATTGATTGTTGTGCTAAATTTAACATAATCTGATCCTCTTCATCCAGTGCCTGGGGCTCTTGTCATCATAACTGAATATGAGGCAGGGCATAAAAAAATGAAGAAATGAGGAACAGAAATTTCTAAAATGAAAGGAGTGTGCTTCACATATAGATAACCAAAAGTAGGACAGAGACATTCAGACTGTTCTGAAAAAAAATATCAGACGAATACAACAAGGTGGACATTGAAATCTCTCGCTCCTAGCAAAAAACGTCTTCATAAATCCCTTTACAGATTAAATAGGTCTAAGCGATGGCCATTCTTGAGAAAATTAGTTTTGGAATTTAAAGGGGAGTTTTCATTGAATTTTTAAAATTTAAACTGAGTGTCTCCTCCACACGGCGCTGTTCCACTGAATCTGGAATGATTTTTCTTTGTCTTCTATGACTCTTTGTTCCAAAGTTATGCCCCCTAGAAATATAAATGCTAATTTTCCCTTCAGACAACTGAGTGCATAGCACAGAAGTGGGCGTTTGCTCTTTCTCCTGTGACACTGGCCAATCAAAACACAGACACGCCCACAAAATAGTTCTGTGTTATACGCTTAGTTGGTTGCAGGGAAATTTACCCAATTATTACTGGGGGTATAACTTCGGAACGGAGTGGCATAGAAATAAAAGAATAACTGTTCCAAAATCATCGGATGAGGGGCAATTAGAAAAGTACTCTATTTAGCTTAAAGAAAACCTTTCAAGGGATTTTTTTTAAATAGAAGCAAATTATTTACTTGTGGCTATGATAATGAAATAAAGATCTGGCATGAATAAATTCCATCTATTCCATTGTTACCAACTCTCTCTGCCAGAAGGTTTCCTACATAGAGCAGAATTGGAAGAGTCGTTAAATCATTTTGCTATAGCAGCGTCATTTCGACATAGATCTACTGTACAGTGTGAGGTTTTTTGTTACTTTGCAAATTCAACTTTGATGTGGTCTGTGGTCAGAAATCAGCTGATAGAAGCTCAAAAAAAGATAGGTTAAATAAGTCAGAGGCTGAATAATTGGATCATCAGGATGAGCTCACTGACAGATTCTTAGTTAACCCATTCAGGAGTCAACAATAGTTAGAGCGAAACAGAGGCCGTGGAAGACAAATTATGCAAATTTTGTTGATGAAATACAAGTACAAAAATGCATTTAAGTAACTAACAAAAAGAACTCAAAGGTGTATAATCACCTTCAATTTCAGTGATACAAGCTATTTTATGTATTCTGGTATTATATAAAACCACGAGGAAACCAAAGACTCATCGTCTTGTTCAGGATTATATGATCCAGTGATTCCCCCCACCCCTGCTGAATACTTCATCTTAAGCCACGTTCACGCGTTCGGTATTTGGTCAGTATTTTACATCGGTCTTCGGAAGGAAAAATCAGGAATTGAACAATTAGAAGAAAGGTATAATAGAAACATATGCACCACTTCTGCATTTATCATCCATTCCTGGTTTTGACTTTCAAATACTGATGTAAAATACTGACCAAATACTGATAGTGTGTACGTGGCCCGACCACATTTCTCATTGCCGACATGGTGCATGAGATTTTAAGAAATGTCATGGATATGTTGCCAAATATATCCGCAGCATAAATTGACCCAATCGGGCACCCAATGTTTGTGATGAACACAAGTTGAGGTTTTGTACAGTATAACATTGATATAATATTATAAAATATAGAGTTAGTTGATTGGTATATTGGTACTGATTTGGTGGTGTGTGGCATTAATACTTAGGACCTGTACAACGTAAAATTTTTTCACTTATATAGGATCGATATTTAGGCAAGTTTGTGGATGTATTATGTAGATAAGAACAGAAAATGCGGCAGCACTCACCCATCTGTGGTCCAATTCTTTATTCAAAACATGAAAAAATACAGCCTTGCGGTCCGAGGGAGTGCAGATGGACGGGAGACCCGTAGAAGCGCTTGGATCAGCGCGAAACGGCCGTCGTCGTTCACCTGCTCACCTCCCGTCCATCTGCACTCCCTCGGACTGCAAGGCTGTATTTTTTCATGTTTTGAATAAAGAATTGGACCACAGATGGGTGAGTGCTGCCGCATTTTCTGTTCTTATCTACATGTTTGCATCTATCTTCCATGCGAGCACCCCCTCAACTGAAGTCAGTCTGTCACCACTCACTGCTGCTGATCTGCCGGAAGAAGGAAGGCTGTGCAGCTCACTTTTTTCTTTTGTTGTTTGTGGATGTATTAGTTTGCCGGTGTACATCACCTCCACTTAAGCATCAATCTATGAGGCATTGAATTAGATGATAGGTAAAAAAAAATGTTTTTGACAGTGATGGTGATCAATGAGTGGAACAGGCGGCCACGAGAGGTGGTGAGTTCTCCTTCAATGGAAGTCTTCGGTGGCTGGACAGAGATGGTTTAGTGAATCCTGTATTTAGCAGGGGGTTGGACACGACGACCCTGGAGGTCCCTTCCAACTCTAACATTCTATGATTTTATGATTATACGGTATGGTTACTTTAAGGGTAAGGCCAAATGAAGCAGCAGGCGCAGCCGAAAACACAGATGCCATAAACTGCTGTGATTGTGTTATTATTTAGCATCCAAATGCCTGATTTTCTAGGGGAGCAGATGTCTCAACCCTTAAGACTGCACAGATTGTAATGGCAGGGTGGTTTTATTGGTGTATCAGCTGTTCCTCTACAAAATCAAGTCATTTTTTGACTGCTCCATTTGGCTTTACCCTTATACTACGCGCCGTTCTGGTGGTGGTGGTGGTGGGGCCATCAACTCAACAGATGCTACCGGCCAGCGCACCATGGAACGTAAAGCTGACTTTGGAAGAAACTGTGATTGCAACACGTCTTTTATACCATGGACATTAGGCCGACACTAAAACAATGGGGCGGATTTGCTAATTAATTTTCAAAAATGCTAAATGCGCTAATAAATCTTTTCTAACGCTAGATGAAGTGCTGCACATTCATCTATTGTCCTGTATAAAACAGGAGACATTTCCCGTCACATAAACTTTACAAATTTAGAATATTATTGAACGATAATACCCTCTTATACCCCTGAGGCTTGTAATTCCTAGTTAATTGATAGGCTCAAGATTATTAGCGCAGTCTAGGACTCGCATTTATTCAGGTACAGAATATAAATTGGTTCTAATACCTTCAGCAAAGTCTGTGTACACTGCCGCAGCTTCTCGCATCTAAACAATGTCTGAGCCAAGTGAAAAAAAATATATTCATCCAATGTTTGTGGATTTTAAGGCGGCAGCAATCATACTGTAGATATGCAAAATAGAAAACAGGAAATATAAAAAATGGGAGATTTCGATTTAGAACCCATTCAGCCATTTTTGTGCACGTGGTGCGTTTTTTTCCGTGAAAAAAATGCATCGCGGTAAAAAAAAGCAGCATGTTCATTAATTTTGTGGATTTTTCGCGTTTTTCCCGCTATATAATGCATTGGGAAATAAATGCAAAAAAAGCAAAAAACACGTCAAAAACGCATAAAAACCGCAAAAAAAAAAAATGCATGTGGATTTCTGGCAGAAATGTCCGGTTTTTGTCCAGAAATTTCTGCTAGAAAATACTGACGTGTGCACGTACCCGCTTTGGGAAGCTCCGGAAAGAAAACTTGAAAAATCCACACAAAAACCACGCAAAAACCGCGTAAAAACCGTGACAAAACTGCGAGTAAAACGCGAGAAAAAGGGGTGAGGATTTTCTGCAGAAAATCTCCAGTTTTGTTCAGGAAATTTCTGCATAAAACCCTTAAATAGTCATTTGCGCCAACATTACATGAATCAACAGTGAAAGCGAATATAAGAAACAATGCAATTTTTCTTATCTGAGAAATACATTTTTCTTTCTCCATTTATAAGCCACTTCTCATGCCCCCCTGAGTTCTGAATTCATCATTCACTTGGAAAAACCATTAGCTCACTGAGAGATCAGATTACACTGAGAGATCAGATTACAGCTCTCTAGTAAGTGTTTTATCTGAGTCCAGCACTCAGTTTACAGCTTCACTGCAAACTCCATATGGCTTCTGTTACTTCTGAACATGTACTGCATAGAAAATCAGGAATCACTCGTGTCTGTATGTGCGCTGTAAGACTAGACATTGTACCAGCTATTCTCTACCCACTAGCTCAGAGACTATTAAAAACAGAAAAAAACAAGACAAAATGAGCATATACCCCATAGTAACTAAATAAGTAAATTATACTAGTACATATAAATAACATATTGTACTTAGTTAACACCATTTTGATCAAAAAAGTGCAAAAGCCATCCAGCCGCGACAAGGCGACCCAATCGGTGACCCAACTCTAGTATTAAACTCTTACCTTGTGTCTACCAACCTCAATGTAGATAAGTCACTCAAAGTCACTTGACCTGACAGGTAGGCTTCATAGGTTGCACAATAAATGAGACCCAGAAAACAAATGCGTAATTTACCTGCTCAAATTTTTGCTGATTTTACAGTGACCACACCAGAATTGTATTACTTCACACAGTAACTTCCCAATATCTTCAGTAAGCTTCCAATGTGCTTCTGGCAACAATGTCCCAACCTTTCTCATAAAAATGAAAGAATATGAATCAGGGACGCTCCATGTGAGATGAAATTGGTGGATACAACTGCAAAATAGAGAATCAAAGGAGCTACTCACCAGGTAAGTTGTGCAAACTGCAAGCACAACTCTGCATAGTGGGAGGAATGGTAGGACGTGATTGCTTCTCCACCTGCTGAAGTCCAAGTCAGGCACAGAAATTGAGGAAAAATAAAATGAAAATGTGCTGTATGCGACGCTGCCAGGACCAGAGCCAACAGGGTGGCCAAGAGATTAGAAAGAGGGGAATTTAATGACAACACGTTTCAGAGTTTTTCTAATTCGTTCATCAGGTACCAGGAGATTAGAAAGAGGGGAATTTAATGACAACACGTTTCGGAGTTGTTCTAACTCTTTTATCAGGTACATAATAAAGGAATTAGCACAACTCCGAAATGCGTTGTCATTAAATGCCCCTCTTTCTAATCTCCTGGTCACCCTGTTTCATCTGTACATGTCTGTGAGCCTAGACATCGCATTTTCCATCTTTTCCCTCCCCCTTTCTCACAGGCCCTGCTCTCAAGGGCTCTGTCTACTTGACCCAGAACCATAAAAATTCTGGCCACTAATATGTCCACTCCAAAGATACTATCCAGCAAGTGGTCTTACAATAGGACAATCAGGCCATACATCAGGTACACTTCATATTCGCGAACACTAACAATAGGGCAGGATTCCTACATTAGTCCTGACTTCCAGGGCTTCCACTACACAACCCGTTCCACTGTTTTCTTCATACAGTTCAGTCTTGTTCAGGGCTGTACTACCAGTTCAGGGCACTTTTTACTGGGCCATAGGAACGAGACTAATTGTCTTTCCCCAAGAGGATCCAACTACGATCTTTCTCGGGGCTGAACAAAGGACACACCACATTAATCCACCACCTCAACTGGCTATTCCCGCAGCCGCAACAGACTCTCTAGAGCCAACTACTTAGGCTGGCGATGTGCTCACACTGTACCCTGACAGGTCCACCTCCTCCACGCCCAGATTCTATCCACCGCCAGGTCATAATGGGTCGCACTGCAAGTTCCTTCATTAACAATTCATGATGGCATTGACACATGGCTGGAACTCCTAATTTTTCATTGAACATAGGTTACTGTATAACAGTTGCATGTAATTGCTCATGAAAATGTGCCGTCCTTACCTTTTTCTTTGAAGCATATCATTTTTTATATTTCTTATATCTTAACACTCTGGTTTCTTCAGTCATACCTTACACTTGAAAAATCAAATATTCTGACTAGCTGACCTTTAAGATCCGTTTAACATATTTTTGTGTAGTGAGAAATCAAAATGTCTCATAAGTTCACTTACAAATTGGTCAAACGAGATTCTGAAAACCATGATTAACGTCTGCATCAGACATCCCAATAAAACCAGGTCTAATAATAATAATAATTAGAACAAATGTTCATGACATAAAAATTTGCCGCCTTGAGATGCAATAAAACTTGTCTACCAGAGATGAGTAAATTATTCTATTTCAAGATGTGTAGTAAAATCAGGAGAATCGAAGAGCACGGAAGTGGCCAATGGTTTTTGGAGGTCCTTCATACTCTGAGATTAGTCAAAAAGCTCTGGTCAGTCACATATATGTCAGAAAACTAGCATTATGAAAGGAATTCTGATTATTCGGAATGTGGGCATGGACTAGGGACGTCCCATTGTCTTTCATTTTTCCCATATTGCAAAAACAGCTTCGATAAATGGAAATTGGTCTTCTTCTTCTTCTAGACATACCTTCCTTAACTGTTTCGAGTGAAGGCTAATACTTCCGACGGACTTTACTGGTGAATTTGGCAGGGATTTAAGAATCTTTGCACTCATTCAGTCATCTCCAAATAGCCAAAAAGTGGAGCCATGAATCATAAGCAGTTTTTTTTTCAGAGACAACCCCATTGAGGTCGTGGTCTAAAGCAGGGGTGTCAAACTGCATTCCTCGAGGGCTTCAAACCATGCGTGTTTTCAAGATTTCCTTAGCATTGCACAAGGTGCTGGAATCATTCTCTGCAGGTGATTAAATTATCACCTGTGCAATGCAAGGAAATCCTGAAAACATGACCTGTTTGCAGCCCTCGAGGAATGCAGTTTGACACCCCTGGTCTAAAGGATGATTGGTTCTGCATCGCACTGTTGGCACCCATGTCAAAAGCTGATTTGAAGGGAGAAGTCTTGGGTAGACAGTCACTTGGTGTGAATATCCATAGTGTTACATGGTGGCCATTGAGAGTGTTTCAACTGGGAATGATCCCATTACTTTCCAAACTATAATTCTTTATTTGCCCCGACCATCTGCTTGTGAGCAATATTGCAAGAACTCAGCCTGCCCTGACCTTTTTTTTGGTTCAACTATAATATCTACCCTATTGTCTCAGTACTGGGATCTAGCATCTTCTGTGTGTCTTCACAACAGTCATTCCAACGGAGACTTTTCTGTGGATCAGCACAGTCCATAGTAACACGGATCAAGTGTTTATGGTCGGCTTCATATCATGATGAGGCAGGTAAGAATGATAAACCAAGGCTGAGTATAGTGGGTATTTTAATTTACGACAGTAAATATGTCTTCCCCCCCAAGTTAAAAAGATAGGAATTCATTATTACTTGTACTGCACAAAATATTCTGGAATCTTCTGTAGTTGAGAAGTTTCAACCTTTTGAATTCAAATTCACCAGCTTTGTTGATTTTTTCTCAAAAATTTGATTCACAGCAAATCATAATACTGCAAAGTCATCAATTGCCTAAAAAGATGTGTGCAAGACTCTGAGCTCTCCTAGGACTCTATGCAACCGTTTTCAAACTCTTTAACATAAATACAGCCTTGATAATGTCAACATGACCTTGCTGTAGAAATAGATGGTAGCCAGTGAAAGCCAACAGCTCTTTTAATATCTAAATACACTCTTTTAACTAAAAAATGTCTACAAAATTACCCATTTTAGTCATTTGGAATCAGGCAGACTTTTCTATACAGATAACTGACCCAAACTGATGGTGTTGCTGTCAGAGGTAACATCCTGCTGTAATTGAGATTGAGTGTTGTGCCATATATTCTGTAATATACTTTGTTTCCTAAACTTCAGCACACTTTCCAGGATGCAAAGGTGGCCATTTTTAACTGTTTTGTGGTACTACTGCCTGAGTGGTTGGTATCAATGGTGGTGGTCCTACTACTGCTGATAGCAGCTTCCACATTGTTAGCCATGATGTTTTTTCACTACCTCATCCACTGCCATTGCCGTTTTTTTCTTTTCGAAAATATTTTGCACAACGCTATAATCTAACTTTTGACAATCTTTTCAACATCAATTGTTCAACCATTAACAAAAAGGATGTAAACAACAATTCTGGGTAGATAGCTATATGTACACAAAGCAAATTGGATCAGAAAACCGCAGTATATGTGTGGAGTGTACAGTTGTCAAATTGAACTAGTAAAACAGGTGTAGAAAAGGAGATATGCACAGTTAAATATCTACAGTTTTTATGTTTTTTTTAAAGTTCACCCCCTTTCCAAAAATTACATGGTACGAAATGCTCAGAAAGTGCAAGAAAAAAAAATCCAGCACCTGCAGCAGGGCATGGTATTGATGTGGACTACACAGATAACAAATTTTGACTTAAAAAACTGATGTACAAAAACATGCTTCTGACATGCATACTTTTTGAGATAGGCAGTTGCAGTTAAATGTCTGGATTTTGGGGAAGTTTCTATTGTACAAAACAAACGAACATTTATTTCTCCTTCACAAAAAGGATTGCACAAAAATACAAAACTCAGTGTACGGTGGTTTGTAATAAACAAGCACACTACC
This sequence comes from Ranitomeya imitator, assembly GCF_032444005.1. NCBI lineage: Eukaryota > Metazoa > Chordata > Amphibia > Anura > Dendrobatidae > Ranitomeya > Ranitomeya imitator. The sequence continues at coordinate 131,957,619 of NC_091291.1, forward strand.
CCTGACTGACACGGATTTCAGATATTTTTATTTTGTAAAATTATTGTACTGTTTTGCTACTGCTTTCTATTGCAGGAAGAATGAATAAAACAATGTGTTATAGTAATTCAAATGCAGCAGTACAGATGGAAACTCCATCATATTACTTATCAATTACACTATGTCTGGCACTGCTGCTGGCACCTATCCTATCTCTATCTCTCTCTACTCCCTATCAATTGAATTTTTATCTTATTCACAGACTGCAACTCTCTCATCTTCTTCACTGCTGCAGTAGTACAGCACATTACCAGCTGGAGTTTTTGTTGAATGTTTAGGTCTTTCTCTTCTCATCTTTATTGATAAACTGTGCACTCTGACATCCTCTCTCTATCCTAAAATCACCCTAAAATGCCTGCTGCATTCCATGCCTAGACTTTTATACTGGCTATGATAGTTCCTATGATGTGATTTGATAGCTTCAAGGTGATATCATGTCAGCCTTTTGTGGCTGGTGCAATCTTCTGCAATGTGTTAAAAGTCAGAGGGCATTTTGTCTTGGCAATTCACGTGAATCAAAATGCAAATTGTTCAGATTCACCAGGACTTCATTTTGACTTGAATCAAATTGTTTTGCTCATCTCTATTTGGCTGTGCCTCCAGGTCAATACCTTGACACTATTGGAAGAGCCATAAAATTCCTGGGTACTGTGGAAACCAATTGAAACTGTCATGATCCAGACTGGGTCTTTGAGTCCTGTCTTCCGATCTGGTCATGCCAGGGGTTAACCTTCTCAGCCTCAGACTGCTCCCCGAAGAAGCAACAGCGAAACGCGCGTCGGGCATCAGCGTTTCGGGCAGCCAGTAGCATGGGTAAGTGGATTTGGAGACACTCTCCTTGTACGTGAGGCTTGTAAGGTATTACACCTTACCGGCGCTTGGGCGATCACTACTCTGATCGTACTTGAATATTATTTTATCTCCTACCCTTTATGCCCATGTTTTTGTGATGCACTGTGACATTCAGATAATTTCAACTGCTGCTTATCATGCACTATGCACTTTTTTGAGGATTGAGGGTGTTCCCCCTTTTTCTCTGTTTGTTCACATGTGCTTTCTGGTTTGCCCATTGTTTTCCATGGTTTGACATTGTTGCCTGCTTGCTCCTCCCTTTTTTTCTTTTTTTCATTTTTTTGATTGTATTATATGTACGATTTACATTTTTCATGGTTGTATAATATTTATGTCTAATAAAATCAGTTTGTAACTTTACAAAACTGTAAGATGTGGTTCTTCTGAGCAACCTTGATTTAGTACAATACTATATACATACCCTTTGGTTTGGATCGCAAACTCTCTCTTTTTTCTCTTTATGATTATAACCTTCTCAGCCTCAGTCTGGTCTCAGGTTTATTATTAATTCCCGCTGTGTCCTGCAGACCATGTCAGCTTTAGCTTCTGCCTACGGCGTGAGTAGCTGACCCCTTTTGCCTCGATTTGTCCTGCTGCTTGCTCTTTGGATCTGTGTCTGTTTGTTCCCTCGTCTCTTTCTGACTCTGCATTCCCCTTTCGTGTATAGACTCTGTTTTTTTTACTCAGCTTGGACCCTGACCTGATGTTTTGTCTCTTGTCCTTGGCACATCCGCTCCTAACTGGTACTTTTGCTTGTTATTGACTCTGTGTTTTCTTATTCCCTTTGTGCTGCACTACAGTCTAATATTTGACCCGGCTTGTTTTGACTATTCTGCTGCCACCTGGTGGCGGCCTCACCGCTGCATTGCAGGTCTGGTCCTGTGGTGCGCAGTCCTCCCGCCACTCTATTGCCACCTAGTGGAGCTTACAATTACCTGTTTTTCAGCGGCCTGAGAGAATCATCCTGGAAGTTAGTGATTCTGGAAAAACAATTGGGCAAAAATTGAAGCAAAGACTAAGATATGAAGGCGAGAATATGCTCTTCAATTGCATGGAGGTGGAATAACATCTAAAAATGCAAAAAGGCTTAAACAAATGCATTTTTTAGAATTTGTGCCCTGCTGAGATACACCTGGTTATAAAGTGTTAAAGTCATCCAGTTTTATTTGCAGCACACAATAAAAAAATTGGTGCGCTTGATTTGCAAGCTGAAACTAAACCTGCACAATATAAATGATGTGGTCTTGAACTTTCCATTTTTGTCCTGTGATTTGATTACTGTATTTAGTACATTATTACCAAGCGCCGTATATATCTCTGCACAGCCGTGATATACTGTTCTCATAAAAAGTCTCATTTGACTCCGATGATTGGAGTTCAGTGCCGTTTCTTCACTAAATGTAATTTTATTTCCGTATTATTTTTAACCTTGGCAAGTCTCGGATTTAATTAGCATTCGTCAGATCTATTTGTAAGGTAGTAAAAATTGCGGAGAGAGAGAGTCAGACTGACCCGGAATCGATGCAGCCGGAGCGATGCTCGGAGTAGACAGTCGGTGATTGCTGTCAGTTGATCCTAACAGACAAGCGGAAAACAAACATCGCCAAAATTGGTTGGCTATATAGGTTTGCTTACACAGTCAGGACAATGCATACAGAGCATACGTGCCAGTGGATTAAGCTGCCCACAGCCTACATGTGTCTAGATGAGATGTGCTAGCGCGGGGCATTATCACTGGGCTGAGATCAGAGCAGATGCAGCATTCAGCCGCTTAGCTGGCAGCGAGATGCTGTCATTTATCCCGAAACAGACAGCCAGGGGACCACCGATCAATTTGTAATTTTTCTCTCCGCTGCCAGTTGAGCGAACGCCGACATTAAATCCTTGGGAAGCCGAAGCAGCTCAGCTCAGCGCCTTAAATTATTCAATTAATGTGAGGAGGTCTCTTTTTTTGGTAATAAACGAGCTTTTGATGTGACGGGTTTGATTTCTGGAGAGAAGGACAGAGGGTCAGATGAAAAGGATAAATCATGTAACCGGACGCAGAAGGCAGAGAGCTGGCAGGACAGTGGCAACGAAGACGAGACGGAGAGCTCTCAGTCATGGAGTATCTTCTCCGCCGCTCCTAAAGGCTACTTTCAATTGGCAAATAAAAATAAAGTTTGCGGAGAGTTTGGAAATACATCTCAATGGTGCGTTACAATAATATTAGCAAAATAAATCTTTCTTGATTTTTCATTTTTTACTACATCGTATTGATTTTGCACTTGATGACTTCAACTGGAAGGATCTCAACCGATTGCGTGAAATGATCAAACCTATGCCAGAAGTGTGTCCTTCCGCTGACATATCTTCTTTTTTGATCTTTTAAGAATTAAATCTATGCTTGGTAAAATGTCAATATATACAACTGTATGCCAAATGCACTCTCAGTTAAGTCAGGTTCCTGCACACAATATATGGAGAAAAGTAGAGGACACACATCTTAATCACTGAATTCCACTTTTTTATTCAGCCCCATTGTCCCAAGTCTATGACATCTGATCCTTTTGCCCGTCTGTGTATAATGTCTGGTTCCGTAGCCCCCCGTGGTGTATAACATCCGTCTCCATTGCCTCCACTGTGTATATCATCCAGCCCCTTGTTGTATGACACACAAACCTTCGCCTCTAGTATGAAACATCAGGCCCTATTGTCCCCAGTGTATAATACCCGGCTCCTCGCTCTCCGGTGTATAGCACACAAACCCCCGCCCCTAGTATGAAACATCCGGCCCTATTGTCCCCAGTGTATAACATCCAGCCCCTCGTCCCTTAGTGTATAACACACAAACCCCTGCCCCTAGTGTAAAACATCCGGCCCTATTGTCCCCAGTGTATAACATCCGGCCCCTTGCCCCTTAGTGTATAACACACAAACCCCCGCCCCTAGTGTAAAACATCTAGCCCTATTGTCCCCAGTATATATCATCCGGCCCCTCGCTCCCGGGTGTATAGCACACAAACCCCCGCCCCTAGTATGAAACATCCGGCCCTATTGTCCCCAGTGTATAACATCCAGCCCCTCGTCCCTTAGTGTATAACACACAAACCCCTGCCCCTAGTGTAAAACATCCGGCCCTATTGTCCCCAGTGTATAACATCCGGCCCCTCGTCCCTTAGTGTATAACACACAAACCCCTGCCCCTAGTGTAAAACATCCGGCCCTATTGTCCCCAGTGTATAACATCCGGCCCCTTGCCCCTTAGTGTATAACACACAAACCCCCGCCCCTAGTGTAAAACATCCGGCCCTATTGTCCCCAGTGTATAACATCCGGCCCCTCGTCCCTTAGTGTATAACACACAAACCCCTGCCCCTAGTGTAAAACATCCGGCCCTATTGTCCCCAGTGTATAACATCCGGCCCCTTGCCCCTTAGTGTATAACACACAAACCCCCGCCCCTAGTGTAAAACATCTAGCCGTATTGTCCCCAGTATATATCATCCGGCCCCTCGCTCCCGGGTGTATAACACACAAACCCCCGCCCCTAGTATAAAACATCCAGCCCTATTATCCCCAGTGTATAAAATCCTGCCCCTCGCTCTCAGTGTATGACAGACAACCCCCCACCCCTAGTATGAAACATCAGGCCCTATTGTCCCCAGTGTATAATACCCGGCTCCTCGCTCTCCGGTGTATAACACACAAACCCCCGCCCCTATTGTAAAACATCCGGCCCTATTGTCCACAGTGTATAACATCCAGCCCCTCGTCCCTTAGTGTATAACACACAAACCCCTGCCCCTAGTATGAAATATCCGGCCCTATTGTCCACAGTGTATAACATCCGGCCCCTCGCCCCTTAGTGTATAACACACAAACTCCTGCCCCTAGTGTAAAACATCCGGCCCTACTGTCCACAGTGTATATCATCCGGCCCCTCGCTCCCGGGTGTATGACACACAAACCCCCGCCCCTAGTGTAAAACATCCGGCCCTACTGTCCACAGTGTATATCATCCGGCCCCTCGCTCCCGGGTGTATGACACACAAACCCCTGCCCCTAGTATGAAATATCCGGCCCTATTGTCCACAGTGTATAACATCCAGCCCCTCGTCCCTTAGTGTATAACACACAAACCCCCGCCCCTAGTGTAAAACATCCGGCCCTACTGTCCACAGTGTATATCATCCGGCCCCTCGCTCCCGGGTGTATGACACACAAACCCCCGCCCCTAGTGTATAACATTCAGCCGCACCGTCTTTTTGTGTATAACATCCATCTCCCCCCATGTGACTAACACCCACCTTCCCGTCCTCTGGTGTATAATTTCCGTCTCCATTTCCCCCAACAGTACATAACTTCTTGCCCCTTGCCTCTGGTGTATAAAATCCCAACCCTTGCCATGCACTCACATGTGAGTGATATTATTGAGAAGTGTCAGGAACCGCAGGAACTCAAAAAAGAAGTGAAGACCCCATAATGTTTCAGAGCGGGGGTGGAAGTGCGGAGGAGCAGAGGAGAGAAAAGTCACCATAGCTCTTCTGACCCCATAACTGCAGAGTCCAGACCTCCTCTAGTATTAATATCAGCACAATCACTGCACCTCTGCAGGGAGCTTCATGGCCGAGCAGCTGCATGAAGCCGCACATCACCAAGCACAATGCCGAGCGTCAGGAGTGATGTAAAGCCGCCACCACTGGAGTCTGTTCTGTGCAGTGATGAATCAGACTTTTCTGTTGGTCAGCTAATGTACAATTCGGTATAGTGTACTTGTCAATTTTACCAGAAGATCTGGGAGCCTCATAATAAGTAAGAGGACTATCCACTGATCTCAGTCTAGAACCTAGATCAGATGTCAATTTACTTTTGAATTTTTTTTTCTTCAGTATATGGATAAGAATTAGTGAAATTTTAGTCATATTGTTGCTACTCTATTATGCTGAAGATTTTCTGCATGAACATCCTAACAGAAAACATACAGCATTTCCATTATATGCAGTTCACTGTTCACTTTTCCCTCCTGCTTCCTTAATTATTGCTTTGGCTCTAGTAAATTGTATATAAAAATGTATTAAACACAGCAGTGGTATTTTTCTCATCATTGGATTTATTTCCGAAACTTTCTTAGCATAGTTCTGAGTTGGGTTGTTTTTACAGCAAGTGCCTAGATTCAGGGCTCCCACCATGAACTTCAGGGCCCCATACTGGAAAATTTTTTGGGCCCCTTGAGACTCCACCCAAGCTCCACCCCAGCTCCGCCTCCATCCCTTGAACATTCCACAGTCCCACCACCCAATTTTGGAAAAACTCCACTTCTGCACCACGTCTTCACCAATCACACATTAGCAGTTCCCATCGATCACCATATCACACACATAGCCGCCAGCCAGAAGCTTTTGTTTTGGCCAAAAGATTTTTTAAGCCACCACCACGACAAGGCAGACTCTTTTGGCTGGGCCCTACTCTACCCTATTACACTTAGGGTAACCTTAAAATATCCAATACTCCATTTAGGTACATTTTTATTTATTTTTCTTTAATGGAATGTGTAACATACATTTTTTACAATAACATATAATACTACATGCAAAGGACAAATACCATCACACCATGGCCAGATCACATATTATCACCACATAGGGACAAATACCGCAACATCATGACCAGACCACATATTTTTACCACATAATGACGGAATAATACTACATACATGGAACAAATACCACCACATCATGACCAGACCACATAATACCACCAGATAGTGACTGAATAATACTACATGCAAGGGAAAAATACCATCACACCATGGCCGCACCGCATATTACCATCACATATTGACTGAATAAGACCATGTACAAGGGACAAATACCATCACACCATGACCAGACCACATATTACCACCACACAGTGACTGAATAACACCACATATAAGGGACAAATGCCACCACATCATGTCCAAACCACATATTACCACCACATAGTGACCAAATAATACCACACACGGAACAAATACTGCCACATCATGAGCAGACCACATATTTCTACCACATAGTGACCGAAAAATACCACATACAGGGGACAAATACCATCACACTATGACCAGACCACATATTACCACCACATAGGGACTGAATAAAACCACATACATGGGGCAAATACTGTCACACCATGGCTGCACCACATATTACCATCACATAGTGACTGAATAATACCATGTACAAGGGACAAATACCACCACACCATGACCAGACCACATTTTACCACCACATAGTGACCGAATAATACCAGATACAGGGGACAAATACCACCATGCCATGACCAGACCACATATTACCACCACATAGTGACTGAATAATACCACATGCAGGGGACAAATACCATCAACATATGGTTTGACCACATATTACCACCACATATTAAATGAGTAATACCACATACAAGAAAAAAATGCTGCCACACTATGACCATATCACATATTACCACTCCATGTCAAAGTGAGGAGGCTTATAAGCCATGAATATGCCTCTAGGAAATTAAATATGCTGTGAAGAGACAATTTGCACAGTGAAAAGGATGAAATCTGCAGCAAAAATCAGCATGTAACTGTTTTGAGAGATTTTGCTAATAATGATTCTTCTGCAGATATAATGTGGAGTAATTTATAAGAAAAAAAAATATGCAACGTGTGAACTTACTCTAAACCTGCTGTTTTTAGTGACAGCACAAATGACAGCATACTGACTGGCTGAAGTGGGATTAAGTTTGTCGCAAATCGTTAGCAGCTGGGCAAGAATACAGACCATGAAACGAAGATACGGGGAGAACAATACCATGGCACAGTCCTAAATTTATCAATCTGTGGGGCTGATTAGAAGGGAGCGCAAATTTTACACCCTGGGGCTGATGTTGCTTGCAAACATGGAACCTATGAGACATAAGTAAGAGAAAGGAATCAGATCGGCCTCAAGCCACAAAGGAGGCTTCAGGGATCAAAGCTTCGCTGGAGGGTTACCGCTGATACGCCGCCCCCGGCCGACTCCAGAAAGACTCCATCGCGTGATCATATCAAGATTCCGTCAAAGTAAATAATTAAGGCACGTAGCCCTCTGTTCAAGAGGTATCAGGCGTCCGTAATCTCCACTGCGGTAAAGAGGATTTCGTACAGCTCTTTTACACCAGGATCAGTTCTGCGGTTCTTCCTGTCATTGAAGCATGAAAAGCTTGTATGTCAGACACACGCTGTAGTCAGCTCTGTAGTGATCGCACCGCAGATACACGACAATTAAATCCGATAAAGCCACAGGCTAAAAGGCTTTTTATGTTGTTTTTCAAATCAGAATTTATTTTTTTTTTACATTTTTATATAATATGCAACCAATACATTTTTACATGCACCTTTTGTAACAGCTCTCTGACATTGAGGAATCACATCCAGTAGACCAAGCCATCCTTACCAAATGAGTTCCCAGGTCATTGACAGTTGCAGTTTCTACTTCTCTTTATCCAAAACAAAAGATTAAAGGCGTTATGCAACGATTTGAAAATAGTTTTAAAAGGTTTTAGATTTGTATAAAGTAAGGCAAAAAAATCAATATCCCCCCCCCCCCCCCCCTAGAGTAGATTTGTTCATTCTGTTCCCGGTCAATGCTTCTTGGTCCACCAGATATGGCAGGAAATGCCCGCTCAGCCAATCACAGGTCACAGAGATCAACAGCCCCAGCCACTGATTGGCTAAGTGGACATTTCTCAGCATTTTCATTGGGTCAAGGTGGGACCAGGAAGATGGACATTGAAACTAAAGATACCGGGGACCAGAGAGGGTGAGCACTGATTCTCTTCTAAATTCATACCAATCTATGCTTTCTAAAAATTGTTTTTGACGGCCAGAAAACCCCTGTGAGACAAGAATAAGCGAAGGTTTAGTGTTTTTTTTTAAGTATATAGAACAACAAAAAAAAGCACACAGTTGTTTTTCTAACATTTTACGTTTTACGTGCACATTTCCAATGTGCCAAGACAAAACAAGGAAACAGAGACCAGCAGGGACCAGGTGGAGGTGCAAACTTGGAGATGCAGGAGATTCTGGAAGGTGAGTATTGATTCTTTTATTATTTGATACCAATCTGAGCCCTTTCAAAAAAAATTGTAGGTTGACGAACTCCTATTTATAGAGGATGAATAAACTAACTAGGTGGATGTTAAAACTGAAGATTCACAGGATTAATGAAGGTGAGTATGAGGGAAGGTGTTATGATCAGGTGACCTTGGAGCAGCATGAAAACTTTCACTGGAGTAGGTGGTAACTATACTGACCGCAAATCCTGATCTTAACACCGCAACTAGAAGTAGCCGTGGGGTATGCCTAACAAAACCTAGACACATCGTCACAGCCGGAGGACTAAATACCCCTATAGATGGAAATAGGAAATCTACCTTGCCTCAGAGCAGAACCTCAAAGGATAGGCAGCCCCCCACAAATATTGACTGTGAGCAGTAGAGGAAAAGACACACGTAGGCAGGAAACAGGATTTAGCAAAAGAGGCCAGTCTAGCTAAAATAGGAAAGTATAGGACAGGATACTAAGCGGTCAGTATTAAAATCCTTCCAAAAATATCCACAGCAGAAAATACTAAAACTCCACTGTGACGCCCAAGAGACCGGGATACCCAGCACCGGACCAATGGGGTCTGTCTCTTGAGGGGGATGTCACGGGTGGCTTGACCCGGTGCTGTGGCCTCAGGCAATGCACAGTGTAAGGGGTATCGTGAGGGGACAGGCACTTACTTGATCAGCAGCAGGTTCTCCCAGCGGTGACGATCTCGATCCTGGATAGATGGCTATTGTCCAAATGAAAGACTGAGGCACTGAAACGTTTAACCAGTTTACTTTAACATAAAAGGATTTACAACCAGTCCTGTCACTGGAGTCTGTATGGGAACTCTGAGTTACTTTGACCCTGCCGGGGTCTTCGCCTCTTATTGTGCGCAATTTCTGTGTGGCCCTGCTGCTGTATGTGAACTGGCTGCCGGCCCAATCTGTCCCCTCCGGGTCCTGGTTCGACGGGCAACCCGAGTCCTTTTATCGGCTTACCCCCTCCGGGAGTACCGCTGAACTCTGTGTCTGTTGCTGCGTCCGGCCCTAGTGAAGCTGATATCACCTCACGTTTTTCCGGTTGCTGTATTATATATAATGAATACAGCCACGGATCCGGTATCCGTCTTTGCGCCTGTTCTGGGTAGTGATTAATGCTACCCGGTTCTCACAATGTCCCTTTTCTCTGTCTCTCTTCTCCTCAGGCCGGTGATTTGGGCCTGGAAACCGTCATAGGGCTGTTAGAAATTCAGCTGTATGACCTCTCACTATCAGCTCCTTAGCCCAACTGCCATTTCTTCTCTCAGACCAGAATGGATTAAGGGGAGTCTCTGGAGCTCCCCCTTCTGGCTGGAGGTGGTAGTGCAGTTTTGCTATTTTAGTATTTGTGTCTAGTGTCAGTAACTATTTTTGTGGCAAATACCCCTAGGGGTGCCACACCACCATCTAACTAAAGATGTGGAGCGTATATCTGCAACTCCAGAGAATCCAACAAGACTGAAAAAACACTGACACAGTCTCAGCTGGACAAGAAAAAACAAATGAATAGCACAAAATATAAGCACACTGCATGTGTGCCACAGAAAAAGAAACAGACACTTATCTTTGCTGAATTGGCAGCTAAGCAGGAGAGGCCAGGAGAGATCCAACACTTCACAAGAAACATTGACAACTGGCAAGGACTAATGAATCCTGCACACCTAAATATCCCAGTCAGAACTGCAATCAGCAGATACACCTGGCCAGGACTGTGACTCAGAGACAACTGCATTCCCACCTTCAACCACTGGAGGGAACCCAAAAGCAGAATTCACAACAGGAAGGGCCACCTGACTGATTTCTCCACATCTGGGAAAAACAGTCCGATCATTATGATCATACTTTCATCAGAGTAGCATCTTATCCATTCTGTCAGTTGGTGAAAATCAGATCGTAATCGGATGATATCCAAGTGTGGTCCGATTTTTTCCACGGACCCATAGACTTGCATTGTCAATTTTGATTTGACTCTCAGATCAAAATTGGACATGTCTACAATTTTTTCCAATGACCGCTGATGCTGAGAAAAAAATAGGATATGTGAAAAGTCCCATAGAATATATTTGGTGTAAGTGCTATCCCTGAAAACCACTCTTCCAAGAAAATAGGTCTTATGCATGAAACATTAGAGATGAGTGAATCAATTCACAGGACCCGAATGCAGCAGCACTCCTCTCTGTGGCTGCTGCGACACCCAACACGGCTCTGCTCTGTGTGCACGGCTCTGCTCCGCATGGCCTTGCTCTGCTCTGCACGGTTCTCTCTGCAGAATGATGTCCCGGACCTCTTTTTCAACTGCAGCACAGCCCATCGCAGCGCTGGTACTCTATCTAAGGATGGGGAGCGGAGCACGCTGCTCACCCGACTGCGTGCTACTTTGACCTGGCACCAAACTCCCTTCCTGCCCGAGCTTTTTTCTTTTTATCCCTCTGCTGCTGCGCACCCTTTCTTGACTCTCACTGCCCCCCTTCATCAGGATGAAGGTCCTGCTCCCTCAGGCAGCAGGGGAAGGTCCGCCCCCTTCCAACATGCCGGATTAACCCCCACCAGAATATACCTGGGGTTAAAGTGGCCTACCCGGGGTATAATCTGGCCTAGGCAACTTTAATCCTGGGTATAATGTATCCTGGTACAGCGGGAACAGAGGATGCAATCTTTTTAGTTCCGGACCTGGCATGCAGGTACCCGCCGATCTGGTCGACCTCCCTATAGGCCCAAGGTGCTCTAGTCCGAAGCAGCGCATTACGACCAGTTGAGGACCGCAGGGCGAAGAGAGTAGCCTGTAGTGCTAACTAATTATATCTGAAGTTTAGAAACAGGAAAATTTGGAAAAATACCCATAAGTAGGTGTTCAAGTGGAGGCCCTCTTTTGTGCCTAGTTCTTCAATCTATGAACGGACCTGAGTATGTATCAATCGTTAAGGGTTGGAAATCATTCTGGATTCGTAAAGCCTATGTGTCGATCCTTTGTTTATTGGACCAGGCTTGTCCTCTGTTTAATGGTCAGATAAAAATTATATGATTGAACGCCTTCAATCTGCACCTGCCATATATAATGGATCCCTCTCCAGTGAAGCCTGGTATGGCTTGGGTCAGGCATGAAATATGCATAGGGACTTCTTGTTTAATGCTCTTTCTCTACTCTGTGCTGCAGCCCAGCCAAGCCCGGAGCTAGCGAGAGATGGGCAGCCAATAAATTATTCATTTTCAACCGCTCGGCTTCCACTGCAGGTTGTGACAAGTTGGAAATGTGCAGATCCATAATCCTCTAGCTTGTTTCTTATTCCAAGGAGAGGTTCCTCGAGCCAAGAACTGGAGCCACATCTCCTGCTCTGTGGGGCTCCCCATTTATGTTGGACATTTGCAAGTACCAATGATGCAGCTTTCATGCCAACCTGCTCGTTACTGGGTCCAATAAATATTTTACAGACTGTCTGTAGTACAGAATGACCCTGCAGCAGTTTCTGGGGAGGGGAAGGGGAGCATGAATGTAAAATAATATTTCGGGAGAGCCATTAAAGTGACAAATCTCTGAAGCTCGGTGTATGTTCTTGTTAGACTAGAGAAGATTGATAGAATTGATCAAAGTCTGACAGCAAGTAAAACTTTCAAAAGAACTGAAGGAAACATTGCAGGATGGAGATGTTGAAATCATTATGTATTTTTTTTTTACTTGTCCAGGTCCTTATCTAACAACGCCGTGGAATATTCTCTTATTAGTCATTTTACACCTTTGCAGCAAATTTCCCATTTCAGGCGGATTCGATAGATTTTCTTAAACAAGTAATGCACTTAATTTGTTATACAGCCTTTGTTACGGTTCACTTCTCAGGGATAATCTTGGAAACGGCGACTGCGGCTTGAATGATCACTTTCTTATTCCATACTGCACTTTTAGAGTTAGTACATAATATTTCTTATTTACCGCTTTAATTTAAAGGATAAGGATTTTTTTTACATAGATGTGTGTATTTTTGGCTAAAAGGCTTTTTTTCCCCTATATTGTTTAATTTACACTTTTGGACTCTTTGGCTTCTACAGCTTCTATGCATCACAGTACATAGGGGACTGCAGGACGACTTAAGACCAGGTGATCCATTGATGTGTTCGTTCTGACATCAGGGTCTAAAACTAGAGATGAGCAAATGAGTTTGAGGCAAATTTGCTTCTAATTTTGCCCCTGAAAAAATTGAATTCACCAGAACCTATATTTTTACCTATTCTGTTCGCTCGTGTCAAGCAAAATGGTAGCCTACTGGAGGCCATTTTGCCTAATTCTTTTTTAGGAAGGAGTAAAAAAAATAATAGAAAAAAACATTATGCGACACCTCTCAACTTCCTGCCTGGTCCTCTGCTGACTTGCTGCCTCTCTCCAACTCGGAGCTTCCATTCTATCTTTAATTTTCAAGACCTGGAACTGGATTGAAGAATTGAGCAAGTGGATGCTCGGTGTCACGCACAGTGTGGGAAAGACTAAGTGCAACATGGAGGGATAAGGGGAAGGGAACCCAACACTAGGGATGGGGGGAGTGGAGAGTCCTAGGCAGATCTAATGTCACCCTGTCTGCCCTAAACATCTCTATATGGGTTCTGCCCCTGTTGCTGAGCAGGAACCTAATCCCTGCCTTAACCTGGTGATAAGTCCTGCATAGGGAAGGACGGATGTCAACTAGTCAGTCCCCACTACCACTAAAGACAGCTGGGTAGATAAACAAGGCTAACACTTATCTTGAGAAGACTCAGAGATGTAACACAGACATCCTCCAGCAACACCAAAGAGGAAAATAGCCGACTGCTATAGCTCCAAGCCTCAACCGGGGAAAATGAAATATCACTGGCAACTCCCAGCAGCAGACAGGAAGTCTATAACCACCCAGTCCAAGTGTGTCAATTATAGCTGGAGAAAGGTTGCCACTGGGTAAAAGGTCAGAAGGGTTAAGAAGGAGACTGCAAAGCCAAATGCAGAGACCTTCTGCAGCCAGATGAAGTGCGACTGTCTGCAGCCTCTGACATACCTGTGACAGTCAGGCAGGGAAGCTAAGAGTCAAGGTGTAATTTTTTGGGGGTTTGTTTTTTTAAACCCTCAGCTTTTTTATTCTCTGGGTTCAAATCTATTAAAACTCTGCACCTGACTCTGATGACTTTATCTGCTCCTGTTCTACCTTCTTTCAATGGTATAGCTAGAAGCAGTAAGGAGGTTCCAGGGAAGATACACAGATACGTTTTTAGTGAGGGGGAAAGCATCTGTGTTCTCAGGGAGGGCAGAGAAAATAGTCTGTAGATAGGCAGGAAAGTGTATGGAAGGAAGCATAAAACTCACATCCAGCATTTATTACTTGGACATTAGCATAAGAGAAAAATCAGAAGATATGATTAGGCTGCAAATTGCTTATCAGTGGTCTGAACATGAGGGAAGAAATAAAGATTGCAGACTGCGTATGTATTAACGAAAGGTAAACACTGACATGTAGAAATCATTGTTTCCATATCAGAGGTGTCGGTAGCCCCTAATAATGTCTATTAAACACTTTAAGATACTAGAGGACAAGTAATAGTATTCAGCAAAACCTTTCCGAATTTTCCGCTTTATTTGCTACTGCTTTAATGAGCAGCATGCATCAACCAAGGAAGGGAAGACTTTCTCTAAATCCTAAATATAGTCTTGTGTGATGGTGTCACGCTCACTTTCTATAGTGTGAGCTATAGAGTAGGTGATGAATAATAAATCTCTGTATAGAAGGTTACGGAGGGGATCGGAGGCCACAATAAACACATGTAATCAGGGATTGTTCTGGGCAGAATTATCTGCTGATAAGAGCGAGCGGCTGCATTCTGTAGGCACATGAATTATTAATGTTCCTCTGAAAATCTCTGACTTTCTCCGAGCTGTTCATCTCCTCTTTTGTGAGCAAAGGGCTGAAAAAGAAAAACACACAACTCAGAAGGAAGGAGGGATTGTAAATCCCTCAGGGGGAGACAGACGCCCCTAGTTTCATCTTCCAGCATCCTGAAGATTACCCCACTGAGGAGAAGATGAATGGTAGAGATTGACAGTTCCCATGCTGTCAATCCGGATAAAAGTGATTGAAACCAAACTCTGAGAAACCTCACTCACTTTGAAACTTGGTATCATTGGACCTTGGGGACAGAAGTTCTTTAACCCACGTAATCTTAAGATTCTGCCCCGCCATCTTGAATAAACTGATTGTGCCTCTCTGCACTTTGCTTGTTCTCTGTCTATTTTAGGTTGTTGCTATTTGTTATTAAGTTATTCCGCCAGGAGAATCGCAACGTTTAATGTTTTACACAAGCCTCTGGGCAAACTAATGATAAATCATGGCAAATGGTTATTTCGTATTGTACACGTAGTATACATAGTGCGGAGAACTCATCTAGTTTCCTCATAGGTTGTCTCATTGAACATATAAAGCAAACAAGCACAATAGGGTCTTAACTGGAAACAAGGTAGAATTAAAACAGGGCTGTGAACCCACCCGAAGAAGTTACTCTTTAGCAACATATTACGCACTTGAATCAGCTACAGCAGCACACGGGTCAGCAGACCGAAGTGATATACAAGTGTCTAAATCTGCGCTGCTGAAGAATCCAGGATACCGATGGCTTCACAAGTTTAAACGCCAATGCATTCCAAAGTCATTCCAAAAAAACGAGTGCCAAAGAGACACCCGACAGGTCGAAGTTCTTTTTTTTTCTTCCTTTATTTAAAAGAGCAGGAGACAAAGAAAACGGGTGAAGAAAAGAGGATTTTCTTGTTAAATAATTTAAAATGTTTATCCATTGAGTTTATTGTTGCTTAACTTTTAAAATGTTACCAAAAAATTATATATACAGTATATACTGTAATATATATATATATACCGTATATATATATATATATATATATATATATATATATATATATATATATATATTGAGAATTAAATAAAAAAAGTAAAATAATGAAAAGTTATAAATAACAACTATGTTTATAAGGTGTAAATCTGATCATGAGATAATTAAATTAACCCATTACTTGCCAAATTGAAATTTTTACAAGTACGGATTTTTCAGCAAAGGGCGTCCCAATAGTCAATTAAAAATGACAATGACATGATTTCCTATTTTGAAAACATTCATTTTACAAACCCAACACAAAAAAATTGGACCTAATTATAAAAATTATAAAATCTTAGTTGCTAGAAGCTAAAGATTAGGCGTCTCCAAAAAAAGGACATTGGTAGATAATGGGTTAAATTAACCAATAAAATCAATAAATAAAAATCAAATAAAAAAAAATCAAATATGTGGAGCGCTTCTATTTAATTTGATATGGTACCTGAAACCAGTGCTTAATTGATGACAATTGCATTTTATCATCTGTTCGGCGGCACATCGGACTAAATCACTCTGCTCGTATTCACAGTTATCTATTGATCACGGGTTCCAGGTGCCATATCTAATTAGATAAAAGCGCTCCACATATTTGATTTTTTCAAATTGATTTTTATTTATCGATATTATTGGTTCATTTAATTTAATTATCTCATGATCAGATTTGCACCTTATAAACATACTGTAGTTGTTATTTATAACTTTTTTAATACTTTTTTTTGTTTAATCATTCATCACTTTAGTGATGACTGAATATACTCGTTGCTCAAGATTTATCGAGCACGCTCGGGGGTTCTCAGAGTATTTTTTAGTGCTCGGAGATTTAGTTTTTCTTGCTGCAGCTGAATGATTTACATCTGTTAGCCAGAATAAGTACATGTGGGGGTTGCCTGGTTGCTAGGGAATCCCCACATGTATTTATGCTGGCTAACAGATGTAAATCATTCAGCTGCGGCAAGAAAAACAAAATCTCCGAGCACTAAAAAATACTCGGAGGACCCCCAGGCATGCTCGAGAAATCTCGAGAAACGAGTATATTCGCTCATCACTAATCACTATATATATATATATATATATATGTATATACTGTATATATTTATATAATATAGATTTTTGATAACAAACGGTGGCTACTTTGAAGAACCTAGAATATAAGACATATTTTCAGTTGTTTCACACTTTTTTGTTAAGTATATAATTCCACATGTGTTAATTCATAGTTTTGATGCCTTCAGTGTGAATGTACAATTTTCATAGTCATGAAAATACAGAAAATTCTTTAAATGAGAAGGTGTGTCCAAACTTTTGGTCTGTATTGTATATACAGTATATAGTCCCTCCATCCTAGTCTTGAGCTAACAGACTAGAACACCCGTTGACCCCCGTGTCTCCACACTTTGCTTCGGTCCACTGGCCTCTGCTCTGCACTGCAGGTTGCCCAGCCTCACGGCGTGTGACATCACCTCTATAGGCCTTTTAAGGCCCATTAAGAAACACACCTGCGTTGTGGCTGCTGATTTTGCGGCAATCATCCTGCTACTCTCAAGATTCCTGAGGACACTTTGTCTGCACTCCCCACATGTCATTGCCAGTTGCACCAAAGTCCAGGTTCCATGTACCCATCTGCAGTGGCGTAACTAGAGCCTTATGGGCCACTGTGCAAGATTTGGACCAGGGCTCCTATCCTAAATAACTATCTATATACAGTGTATAGTCCCTCCATCCTGGTATATATTTTCCTCACCCTGGCCCCATCCTGGTATATTATATAGCCCCTATCCTGTTATTTGTCCCCCTTTCTGCTGCTGTTCTTTTTAATGTATAGAAAAAAAATAATCTTTATGCTCACCAGGGATGAACACAGAAGTCATGGGGCCCCATAGCAGAAGTATAATGCACCCCATAGTCCTCCATACAGTATAATCCACAGTCCATATCCTTCATACAGTATAATACACTCCCCACAGTCTTCCATATAGTATAATGTACAGCTCATATCCTGCATATAGTATAATGCACACCCATATTATTGTAATACACAGCCCATAGTCCTCCATAAATTATAATGCACTGCCATAGTCATTCATAAAGTATAATGCACAGCCCATAGTTCTCCATATTGCAGAATACACACCCAATTGTCATCCATAAATTATAATGCACAGCCCATAGTCCTCCATATAGTATACTGCACAGCCCAAAGTTCTGCATAAAGTATAATGCACAGCCCATAGTTCTCCATATTGCAGAATACACACCCAATTGTCATCCATAAATTATAATGCACAGCCCATAGTCCTCCATATAGTATACTGCACAGCCCAAAGTTCTGCATAAAGTATAATGCACAGCCCATAGGCATCCATGTACTATAATGCACAGCCCATGGTCATCCATAAAGTATTTGGTCTTCTTCACAGGCCCCATCTGGTCTTCAGTGCCTCCAGTCCTATCTTTGCCATTCAAAGAAATTTACAACTGCTCTGCTAGGCAATGTTGAGAGCTTCCCATTATAGCAAAAAGCAGTATACATGGTTTTGGTGTAGATATGTGAAAATATGTGATATTTTCAGATTGACACTGCTTCGCCATAATACTATGAAATTGTCAAAACACATGGTATATCGCAGCTAATCAGATTGTGATGCGGGGGAAAGAATCTATGTTCTCATGGAGGGCAGAAAAAATAGGCTGTAGATAGTGAAGAAATTCTATAGAGGGAAAATTAATTTTGAAGCTGTATGATACATAGTGAAGAAAGAAGCATCTTAGTAAAGCAAACCTTACATCCAGCATGTATCACTGGGATGGATTTCTGCACATTGTGTAACACCTGGAAGTGGAAGGCGACCAAGATAATGTGTGCAAAAATGTGTAACGTTTTCAGATTTACTATGCTTCTCCATAATCCCGTGCAGCTATCATATCAGATGGTATAGTGCAGCCAATCAGTAGGGACTACTATAACCTGTATAAAAGTTGAGGCAGGGATTACAGCAGGCATTATATGATGAATATGGCTAGTTAGAAAATGCTGTAACTCACAGCCATAGAGATAAAAAGAGAAAGTCATTACCAACTGAATAAACTTTACAGTTAGTGTGTGACAGCACAGCGGTGAAAAGAAACTACCATGCATCTATCCGTAGCCATATATTGTGAGATCACTTGGACATTATTAAGGCTGTGTTTGTGTTAAAAGGCTTAAAAGGAGTTTAGTAGGAGACCTCGGAGTGTTTCACACAACTTTTTAGGACAATTGGAGGCTTTGCAGTAGTTGCGATTTGGAGCGAATCGATTCCCTGCGTGTCAAATTTTTGAGAAAAAAAAACAAACGATAGCAAATTAGAATTTCAAAAGGTTTGCTCATCTCTTCTATTAGGTAATCTGTCAACTCAAATGGGGGTTTCCAATGATAAACTTTACGCAAGCCACTCTACTTAGCAGGGTCAAGTAGCTCCCTGATGCTCACACTTTATCTCTTACTAAGGATTTGACCTTCAAGACAGGTCCCTCATTTGCGTTGAGATAGTTGCTGATGGACGGGGAAGCGGATTGAGGTAAAATAAGAATGATTGAGGTGAGAACCAGAGGGACAGGGACAAAGATAAAATCCGGGTCAAAGACCTAGAGGTCAGGTAAGAACAACAAGCAGATCGAGATAAGGCAGTCCATGGGTCAATCTAAAAGGACATTTGAAAGTTGTCCTTTATGCTGATAATATGGATAATCGAAACCTTGTGAACAGAGGAATTGTCAGGGACAGAATCGATCAATTCAATGGCGCACAAGGGTAATATTACCAATCCAATGGCCAACTAAGGTATAGAATGAGGAATCAATAGGGCAACACCATGAGTGCCGAACTTGTTATAACATACAGGACCTAAAATTATAGTATCATCTAATCATAATAGTAGCATAGTAGTGGTCCAATCTAGAAATAAAATAAGTAACACTAAAGATTCAAGATGAGCAAATCGATTTGCATGACCATAGTCCAATGGCCATCTCAGTATTCCGTACCCATAGGACGGAAACACTGAGAGCCACGTCCTACCTCTGGCGGCATCCCTAGCTCCTCTATTGATTGGGCTTCTCTGCGAAACATGCGTCACGTGGCAACATTGGAATTGCACCGTGCCAGCTAATCAAAAGAGGAGCCAGAAATGGCGGCAGATTGGAAGCGGTTTGCAGGGTTCCCATCTGGCAGCCATGGAATACTAACGTGATGGCTGGACCAGGGTCGTGTAGATTTATTTGCTCATGTCTACAGAAGAGCAATTAGTTTATATGGTTGGTGGATCTCACCAAGATGATGAATATTCAATTCTTAAATGACAGCAGAAGGTTAAGCTAGGTAAGCAATGCAGTAATTATTTATTTTAGGAGGAGTTACATTTTAATGTGGAAGGAATAAGGCCATAGATTGTGAAGACCATAGGTGAATCCTTAGAAAAATATGATGGCCTCTTTCCAACCTGTAAATTATATTTCATAGGCAATGCTCACATTGTGTTGGTGCTAATTACGTTCTTCAAGCGATAATTGATAATTAAAAATTCCTCTATTCTCCCAGAACAATTGTACTCATAATGGAAATCACAATTTATAATGATACCCAAAACATATTAACATTATCCTGTGCAGAAAAAAAAAGACTGCGAGGGCAGGTTAGGAATTGCCATTCTGACTACTCAGTCCACTTTTCAGGCTCGGGATGAAAGACAGAAGCTTCGCGTTGTATCTGGAAAATGTTAACGTAGACCTTTTACTGAACCTCATTAAAATCACTGCCAATTAGCATGGAACGCAGAAATTATTTCTCACTTTTCTCAGACTCGTTTTCCTTCTTTCTTTTTCTTCGAGTTCCTTGGTTGATTTTGGTTGATGAGTTCAATTAGCTGGCTGCATTAGCAAGGCAAAGACGAAGGCGCTCATTTCAGAAGATGAGTGGGAGTGAATAAGTAGGATGAGAGAGAACTAAAGGCAGAAGAAAGGGAGATGAATACGGAGTGATGCAGTGAGTTCAGCACTCTTTGTAAATTTGGTGCGTTACTATGTGAACCAATAGATTCCTTCTACTATGCATTCCCGTTAATATGCTTCTTCAGAAAATTAAAGTGTGTTTCCAAAGTTTACAGTATATCATCCAAGTGCAAGCTCCATCATTTCTTCATGGCTGTGATGTCTGCCAACATGGTGGACTAGATTAGTCATTTATAAAATTGTTTAGTCTTTTAGTTACAGTATTATCTCTGTGCAATAGACAAACCATGGATCTTCTCAGACGTTATCATACTTTGTTACCTTTTTTCCGATAGTTCAAACTTCTTAAGGTCCATCTTGTTTGCATGAGTCTAGAGTGTAGATATTATACCCTTGAATTACAGCCTGTACTATATTCCAATGCTGCATTTACAATTCTGCAGCCTTCTGAGCTGTAATCATCCAATATTTTTTGTTTTTGATAAAATACCAAATGATCTCTTGATACTATCTGATCTTTATTGAATCTTCTGGTTCTCTGTCTGCGATTGAGGCCATGGACCAATAACTCTTTTTCAGTAAGCTTCAGTCTATTAGCCTTAAGGATACTGCTCTTGGTTTTTGAAGTTCGACGTCTCTGGTGTTCAATGTATCCTTTGCTGGCAATACTTCATCACCACTTGTGCTTGACTGTTGGGGGTTCCTCAGGGTTCATTTCTACGTCCTCTCCTCATTTCTCTCTCTACGCAAACCCAATGTCACGATCGACCAGGGGGTCGGTAAGCAGACAGCATGACACACACACAATGGGATGGAAATGGGGAGAGGAAGGCACTAGCGATAAGGAATGATGGATGGGACACCTCCTGAGCTCCAAACTGAGCCTGTCCCTGCACTCCCCTAACGCCCTAAGCTGGTCCTTCCAATCGCCACCATCACAAACCTCATCCCTCACTGTCACCTCGCACTGCCCTGGCTAGTGCACTGGCCAGCAAGGGCACTAGCCTCACCACTGCAGATGGTACAAGACAGGGGGTTGTGACAAGCACGAGACAGACAAGGTAAAAATACCACACATAGCTTCCAGACTCCTGTGCCAAGCTCCACACCGCAGAAGACACAGAAAGAGGACTCCAAACTCCAGAAGTAGCTGACACCAGAGAGCTGCAACTGCACTGCTGGTCTCCATAGACTAAGTCTATCACCAACAGTCAGCTGATGCATCAGGTGACCATTTAAAGGATGGTGTGAGTGGTCACCACCCACATCAGCTGACCTAGCAACTCTGTAGTTGCAGCAGGTAGCCAGCAGGGGAAACTGACATTAACCTCCACTGGCTTGAAAGGTAAAAAGCTACATTTAAAACATAGTGGAACCAGAGCTGCCACGAATCCAAAAATGGATCGTGACACCCAATCTCTATATTTGTGACTCACAATGTCTTCCCATGAGATCTACTTCCCTGCTACATGACACCAGTGGGTGTCTCTAACATCATGCCACATCTGAAATTGAATCTTTGAAATCTGGAAAATTGTAGTAGTGTTAGCTACATTAAGATGTTTCCACTTCCTATTAATAGCATTAGGAAAACTCAACACAAATTTGAGGGATTGAATTAGTGTAAAGGTGACCATGTTACAAGTCATTACTGAGAACAACCCATTCAACTGAAAATGTTTCTGTGTATAGATTCTATGGCTTGATGTCAAAGAGGTTCTCCATGTCTAGAACACTAATGGCCTTTTTATGATATGGACCCCTTCAACCCTTTAATGTTTACATAGCCATAGTATCTCATGTATATGAGTAGTTGTACCTCGTAATGAAACTATGCTATTTCTTCAATTCACCTTCCTAATGCCGATTGATGAGGGTTAGACCATCGCCAACCAAACACTAATAGCTAGAGATGACCAAATTGATTCTAAAAAAACAAAAAATATTACTTTTATGTTCAGGTTTCCTTGGTTCCTCTCATACCTGTACCACCGCTGCCACTCCTCTTCCTTCTCATGATTTGCTCCACTTCCTTCTGCTACCTCTTGTCCACCACTGATGTCTAGACCCTGGATGGTCATGTGAAAAGTGATGCACGCGAATAATGTGTTTCACATCCCATATGATAAAGTGGGGCCCAGTTGGCGGTGGTGCCCACTTGAAGACCAGAGGGAGAAGAAGAAGGAAGGGGAGCCCATTGTGAGAGCGAGTGGGATAAGTCAAGGAAAATTGATTATAAGAGATTTTTTTAACCCCTTCCAGATTGATTTTATATGCACCAAATTTATTCTATGCAAATCGAATCTCCTCCATGAAGGAATTTGTATGGCCATATAGAATTTTCGTGAGTTTCGCTCAACTCTACTGATAGCACATTTTAAGGGACAGATCATTATAAGAGTTGTACGAACTTAGTAAGTAAATATTTACCCATAGGATTGATCATAGTTTGAAAACTGCTGGAGGTGGTCCATCCCGAACAGGAGTGATGGCCGCGCATGCGCAACACCGTTCGAATGATCGTCTATGGCACTGATGGAGGAAGCTGAGTATATGATCTTCCAATTATCGTCAGAAAGGTTATGCACATGCCTCATGTAGCATTTATAAAATATGGCGTAGAACAGTTGTAAATGTGTTATTTCGCTTCCAGATTTGAGCGCGAGCTTCATTAAGCAGGTCCTATTTCCTTCACACGTTTAGCAGCTCCTTGTAAAACAGCCTCCATCGCTTCGAGATTTCGTCTGTCCTTATGTTCCTCTGGTAAAAGCTGGAACAGAATATATCACTTCTGTCTGTCTGATGTAACCGTGTGATTGAGCCATCTCATTAAAATGTCTTTGGCTCTCGTCTTTGTGTTCACTCAGTTACCTTGCGTCAATCAGTCTTAATCAATCCTGGACTCTGCTGTATTACTAATCCCTATAACAAAATCTCCTTAGAATAATTCATTGTGTTAAAAAAAATTGCATTTTTTTTTCAGTTAAAACAACAGTGAGATTAAAAATAAAGAATACCGTTCACGAAGCTCATTTTGTACACCTGGCAATGCACATTTTTCAGCAGTGCCATCCTTTTCCCAGCGCTATGATAACAATCCTAATAATCCCGCACTACTTGCAAGTCAAACTTCTAGTAATAACATTACTAATAAACAGCCCCAAGGGTAAGAGAGCACAGTAAAGAGCCAAGAAAACCTTCACTACCAAATACTCAGTCTCCACTGTCAAAACAGATCAATGCTTTACTGAAAATATGTATTAAACCACTCAAAAAAGAGCAATTTGGACCATTTGTGGCTGAATAAATGGTGAACGGAAGTCTCCGGGGAATCTCTGCATCAGTCTATAGGCAGATGTAGGTTCATCTTTTTCCATTTACTGCTTTCATCCAGAGAATTAAGTATCTTTATTCAAATACTTAGGATGTTTTCTGGCTAATTACTCTTTTTAACTATCTATATATTGATCTTCAACATACCGGTAGTGCAGATATATGGTGAATGAAGGTCTCTCAGTATTGCGGCACAAGTCGATATGTAGATAGCGGTACATCTTTTACTTATTAGTTTTCAACTACAGAATTAAATAACTTTGCTTACTTAGGTCACTTTTATGCAGCATTATTTGCAAACAAAAGTCAGGAAAGAAATGAAAAATACCCAGTCGGTCCATTTCAGAAGAGGGCTAAGAGTAGCCATGGTCCCGGTCAGTTCATAGGGTGTGGGCCCACCACCCAGCACCCGATGTATCCATGTCACAAGATTCCCTTTGAGAGATCATGTAATAGATCACGTTATTAACCATACATAGAAACGGAGCGCGCAATTTTTTTGCCCTTACTGTATGTTCAGCGCTATATGCAGTATAATATAGTGCTAAACATAATGGAGGATACTATGTAATAAGAAACAGCGCTATATAACAAGAGGATGTTATATAATACGGACTAGCACTATATACAACAAAAGGAATGCTATGTAATAAGGGACAGCGCTATATATAACCAGACTAGAGTTGAGCGACTTTTACTTTATTAGGGTCGACTCGCGTTTCGCGAAACCCGACTATCTCAAAAGTCGAGTCGAGTGAAACCGGCCGATTATGGCGAAAAGTCGGGGATCGACCGAAACACGAAACCCAATGCAAAGTCAATGGGAATTTTTTTTCTCTCTCTCTCTCGTCGCGTACCGCATGGCCGACCCCACACAGTGATCGGGTTGGGTTTCATGAAACCCGACTTTGCCAAAAGTCGGCGACTTTTGAAAATGAACGATCTGTTTCGCTCAACCCTAAACAAGACGACGTTATATCATACGAACTGACACTAGTCTTTTTTTCTAATACATTTAAATTAAAATTTCCTCTCCTTCGCGAACTACACTAACTGCTCCTTTTTTTTCTGTTACGACTTCCATTTTGCTGACGATTTGGTTGACAATTCCAGTACATGCTGGGATACTCAAAAGAAGAGTCATCAGGGGGTAGAAGCTGCCATCACTACCTCAGCTTTCGCCCTGTCTCTGAAATGAAGAGTCATCAGTTACCTCTGTTTCAAGAGTTGGGCTAGTCTCTGCTTTACTGAGCATGCACTTTTTGCCAAATCCAACAGATGTTCAGTAGATTTCTGTCACTGTGCACTATTTGTCTCAGTGCACAGTGACAATGCACTCCCTCACCGGCTCTGATCAAAAGTGATGAGTCGGTAGCAGAGCGCACTGTCATTGTACGTAATAAAGAGAGACTGAGCAAGCAAAGACCAGCACCACATCCACAAGGGATGTCACTGTCAGATACCTCACTGGTTTCTGCTTGCTCGTTCTCTGCTTATAATGTGCAATGACAGTGCGCTCTGTTGCAGGCTTGTCACTTGTTACCAGAGCTGGCAAAAAAGTGCATTGTCACAGTGCAATACACACTCAACACTGGTGCCTTCCACAGAGAACCGTTCAACTGGCAGGAAAAGATTTGTCATCCTGTAGAAATCAGGGGAACTCTGGCTGTTTTTCACTGCCTACCATATGTTATAACAAAGATTTGTACCTTTCCTGTATGGTGGGCTTAATAATGATTTTGGTTTATAAATACTGATCCAATATACTGAAATGTGAAAGTGGTGGAATGGTTAATATAAAGCCCTGGTCCAGTCACTGACCATGGGATGATGATGAATAATCAACTTGGATGAGAGCCATCACCACATAAAATAATGTTCCTGTCATTCCTGTGAAGAGTATATCTGTCAACAGGGTGAATATTAGATGCCTTAAAAGAAGATTTGAGGCAGCAGAGAGGAACATATGGGCTGATTCTTAAGTAAGAGGATTGCCACACAAGTGGAGTCTCATTGGTGATGCCTGAAAGTGATGGGAGGTTCCAGATAGCCGTAGACAAGAAACTGTGTGACGAACTGTGACTTAGTAACTGAGCAAGCTCCAGGAGCGTGCAAGTTACAACTCAAGAAGTACTACAAAGAACCATTGCTCAAAAGGTGACTAATATAGGAGGCCATTACAAGAACTATAGATGTGTGCTGTACTTTGAAAGAATCAAAGAGACTTTCTTCAGTGTGAAGGAAGTGCTGCTGAAGTGTTTGCCAGCAGACTGTTGCAAATGCAAGCAACGTTTTGCCACAATTATGTCCAATTTGCCTATTTTCTCAGCTTTTTTGTGCTTCTCCAGTACACGAAAAGGAAATAAACATATGTATAACAAAACTTGTGTAATTGCAATAATTTTCTGGAAGAAATACTTCATTTTCTGGAAATAATTTCAAAGGCGTCAACACTTTCAACCATTACCGTATATATATATATATATATATATATATATAAACATTATGCTCACCGTCACCAGCCCTCACCTGACTCCTCATGCTGCCCATGCTGCTGCCGTTCAGGCTGCAGTCATGTGGAAGGGCCACGTATACCAAAACCGAAGACCTGTGCCGAGGACTGTGGAGCTAAATGGAAGTTGAATGCAGTGTAACGAGTGAGGTTTTGGTCTAGGGCAGGTGAGTATAATGTATTTCTTGCTACTTTAAACTCTTATGAGCCCTCAAAAGACTCAAGCAAAAATGAATTGCGTCTGTCTGCCATTTTGATTGATGCATGCCAATAATGTGGGATTTACGAGAATCTAAAAGTTGGAGGGAATTCTTCATGGATTTGATTTATTAGGA
This sequence comes from Ranitomeya imitator, assembly GCF_032444005.1. Taxonomy (NCBI): domain Eukaryota; kingdom Metazoa; phylum Chordata; class Amphibia; order Anura; family Dendrobatidae; genus Ranitomeya; species Ranitomeya imitator. The sequence goes on from NC_091291.1 coordinate 131,984,685, forward strand.
TTCAATTAGTTCATCTCTAATAGGCACGTGGTTTGTAGGATCGGTGCATATACAGTATGTGTTTGTGGTTTTGATTGCTTCTATTTGCTTTTCTGCACAGAAAAAAAAGACACTAAATGGAAAAATGATGACTGCAAAAGGAAATTAAAGACACCGGATAAATACAGTTCTGAAAATTGCTCTACAATCAACCATATAGAAAATTAAAATGAAAACTGCACTTTCTACAAATTTTTATAGATTTAATCTGCATAACAGGGAAATATTGTGTTTTATGAATCTTGCATAGAATCCGAGTTATTCTAAATGATGTTCAAAAGCTAAATTCTTAAGTTCTGCTGGATTAATTGTAATGGAAACTAATGCAATTGTCACGATTCTGTTGTCGGGTGTCTCGGGACCAGGGGCTCCTTCCCTGCCCGTAACACTAGGGGCAGCCTAGCTTGAACTGTTCCCTGGATTACTTCTGTTGGTGAAGATACCGGGGCCATGTACCTTGCCTGAGCTCATGAATCCGCCCTCAGTCTGTACCCTTCCACCACGCAGAGAAGAGGGGAGTAGTAGTGTACCGTAATACACCAACCAGACTTACAAACTAATACGAAAGGGGATAACACTGGGGAGTGGAGTATGGGGTAAATCCAAAGTAGGAGAAGGAAGGGAATTATCACACAACCGAAACTTAGCAACAGTCTCAGATAATTTCACCAAACACCTTCTCAAACAACAACAAACCACCATCTGCTAACCATGCAGCATGAAACTAATCTGACAATGAGTGCTAGCCAGGGCCCAGATTATATAGGAGATGAAAGCAGCTAACAGTGAACAGCTAAGAACCTTAATGCAGGAAAGCTTCAAAGAACTTTCAACTGAGCAGATTTACCCCTGCACTGCTAAAAGAAATCTGCACCGTTTAATATGAAGGCAAAGTGCTTCTAAACAGTGCAGGAGCAGGAGAAATCAGATGCTGCGATCTTCTGGCTCTTCTCTGTCATGGTAAACCCATGACAGCTACATGGAGCATACTACAATTATGCTAACACAAAGGAGCAAAACTGTAGTTATCAGCATGAACAAATGTTATCCAGAAATGTGAAATTGATTTGGGAAGATTTGCTTAACTCCGGGGGAGAGATTCGATTCACCTCAATAAAATCGAATATCACGAGAATGAGGAATAACCAATAATTTACTCATATATTCACCTCTCCTAGGTCCTCCACATACCTTTTCTTCTGCCACTCCTCTTCCTTCCTTTGATCAGCTCCTTTTCCCTCCTTCATCTCCCATCGGGCATCACTACTGACTATGTCCTACATAATTACTTGAGGGGTGATGCACCGCCATGATATCGCGCTCACACAGTGTTCCTAAAACAATCCTAGGTTGTCAACATTGTAGGAACATTTTCTATAATACTTCTGGATGCTTTCATTTAATTCTTCATCTCATACATCCATGGCATAACCACAGGATAAGCCTTATATATCTGATGAATCAAGGTCTCAATACATCTTTAGTTACCAGCATATGGGATGTTAAAGACCCACACACCAACCATACCATTCTCATGAATGACCCAAATCCTCACAGTAACACTCTTGGCTAACCGCGAGATAACCATTTTGAGGCAGAATTTATATAAAGTCTAGCAGTTTCTGTTTACAATGTCCCAAATTTGATGGGTACAGGGTTTTTGCGGGACACAACTGATGTTGATATGAAGAAAGTGCTCCTCAACCCAGCACAAGCAGTGAATTGACACCTGGAATATTGGCCCACATGGCTGAGTATGCCTTGCGTATCCTTAAAAGGGACCCTCGCATTATCAAAATGATGACCGATGACGATTACTGGTTGGCCTGCCTCCTGGATCCACGATATAAAGGAAAATGACAAAATATCATGCCACATGAGAACCTTGAGCAAATATTGGCTACCAAACAAGCAACTCTTGTAGAGCGTTTGGTTCAGGCATTCCCAGCACACAGCGGCGGTGATGGTTCTCACACGATCCATAGGGGGCAACATGGCAGAGGGGTTAGAGGTGCACAAATCCGAAGTGGCATTGGACAGAGGGGTTTTATGACCAGTTTGTGGAGTGATTTCGCAATGACAGCTGACACGACAGGTACTGCTGCATCGATTCAAAGTGACAGGATACAGCATTTGTCCAGTATGGTTACGAACTACTTTTCCTCCCTTATCAATGTTCTCCCTCAAAGGTCATTCCCCTTTGATTACTGGGCATCAAAAATAGATACCTGGCCAGAATTGGCAGAATATGCATTACAGGAGCTTGCTCGCCCTGCTACTAGTGTGCTATCAGAAAGAGTCTTCAGTGCTGCTGGTTCAATACTGACCGAAAAAAGGACACGTCTGGCTACTCAGAATGTTGATGATCTAACCTTCATTAAAATGAACCAATCATGGATTTCAAATTTATTTGCCCCACCTTCCCCTGCTGACACGTAGCTTGCAGGAAAAATGTCTTACTTTTGGCCTCCTCTTACTGACTTCTCCAATTCCTCCATTTGCAGCTGTTGTTTGTCCACCATAGGCCATTTTTATACCTCCCTAAATGGGCTGACTCCCCCCACAGGGCCGTGGTCACCATCTGGCGCAAGCACCCGTGCAAGTGCCGTTTGCGTGGACAGGTGGGGTGGGTGTGCCCACTCTTGGGCGACGGCACTGGCACAGGGTCCATCATAGTACATTGAAGTGTCTCTGACGGTGGTGGTGCACAACCAACGTCAGACACACCGTCATAATATGTGTGGCCCTGTGCCAGTAGCGCCGTACACGAGAGAGTGTCCCCCCAGCTCGAACAGTGCTCTACCACTTGCAATACTTACCTGTCCCTGCTCCACCACTGTGTAGTCTGTGCTGTTAAATCCTTCAATGGCTCTGCCAATACAAATTTGTTGAAATAATAGATGATAGTTAAATTATACAGGGGCCCTGGCCTCCATTTAGACCAGTTAATACTTTGCGCCTACTACCACTGTCTGCTACTCAGCAGAGGAGCCCACCCCTGTACCTAGCTATGCCACCTTTTTAATCCTGTTACCAATTTTGAACTGCATTTAGCCTACTTTATTATTTTGGGCCTACTAACTGTGCCTGCCACTCATTACAGTTGTCGTCCACTGAACAAAGCAATGCCTCCTGTTTAGTCCTGTTACCAATTTTGAACACCGCCGTACTATGAGGGGCCCTGTGCCAATGCCAACGAGTGGGCCCCCCCTGCTTGCTCTGGATCACAGCACTTGCAAAGTTGAAATACTTACCTCTCCCTGCTCCACCGCCATGACGTATTCCGCGTTTCCTGGGCACATGAAAATCTTGAGCCAGCCATACCCCCACAACTTTAGCCAAATGACTCCCTGTTTTCAATGCCTAACTATTATTATAAAGTAAATTAAGTTTGACAAGCTTAAGTAATAAGAATTGATGTTTTTGGCATTAAAATGGGCACTGTAGGTGTTTTCCTGGCCTCCACTCACTGCCGACTTTGATTCCCCATTGACTTGTATTGGATTTTGTGTTTCAGTCGGCCCCCGACTTTTCGCAATAATCGGCCGATTTCACTTTTCACGAAACCCGACTCGATCCGAAAAAAGTAAAAGTCGCTTAACTCTACTCAGTATTATTAGACTTTATTAATTACTAGATGGTGGCCCGATTCTAACGCATCGGGTATTCTAGAATATGCATGTCCATGTAGTATATTGCCCAGTCACGTAGAATATTGCCCAGCAACGTAGTATATTGCCCAGCCACGTAGTATATTGCCCAGCCACGTAGTATATTGCCCAGTCACGTAGTATATTGCCCAGCGACGTAGTATATTGCCCAGCCACGTAGTATATTGCCCAGCCACGTAGTATATTGCCCAGCCACGTAGTATATTGCCCAGCCACGTAGTATATTGCCCAGCCACATAGTATATTGGCCAGCCACATAGTATATTGCCCAGTCACATAGTATATTGCCCAGTCACGTAGTATATTGCCCAGCCACGTAGTATATTGCCCAGCCACGTAGTATATTGCCCAGCCACATAGTATATTGGCCAGCCACATAGTATATTACCCAGCCACATAGTATATTGCCCAGTCATGTAGTATATTGCCCAGCGACGTAGTATATTGCCCAGCCACGTAGTATATTGCCCAGTCACGTAGTATATTGCCCAGCCACGTAGTATATTGCCCAGCCACGTAGTATATTGCCCAGCCACATAGTATATTGGCCAGCCACATATTATATTGCCCAGTCATGTAGTATATTGCCCAGCGACGTAGTATATTGCCCAGCGACGTAGTATATTGCCCAGCCACGTAGTATATTGGCCAGCCACATAGTATATTGCCCAGTCATGTAGTATATTGCCCAGCGACTTAGTATATTGCCCAGCGACGTAGTATATTGCCCAGCCACGTAGTATATTGCCCAGCCACGTAGTATATTGCCCAGCCACGTAGTATATTGCCCAGCCACATAGTATATTGCCCAGCCACATAGTATATTGGCCAGCCACGTAGTATATTGCCCAGTCACGTAGTATATTGCCCAGCGACGTAGTATATTGCCCAGCCACGTAGTATATTGCCCAGTCACGTAGTATATTGCCCAGCCACGTAGTATATTGCCCAGCCACGTAGTATATTGCCCAGCCACATAGTATATTGGCCAGCCACATAGTATATTGCCCAGTCATGTAGTATATTGCCCAGCGACGTAGTATATTGCCCAGCGACGTAGTATATTGCCCAGCCACGTAGTATATTGGCCAGCCACATAGTATATTGCCCAGTCATGTAGTATATTGCCCAGCGACTTAGTATATTGCCCAGCGACGTAGTATATTGCCCAGTCACGTAGTATATTGCTCAGTTACGTAGTATATTGCCCAGCCACGTACCACGTAGTATATTGCCCAGTCACGTACTATATTGCCCAGCTACGTAGTATATTGCCCAGTTACGTAGTATATAGCAGAGCCACGTAGTATATTGCCCAGTCACGTAGTATATAGCAGAGCCACATAGTATATTGCCCAGTCACGCAGTATATTGCCCAGCACAGAGCCACGTAGTATAGAGACTTAAAAAAAAATAAACATATACTCACCTTCCGAAGGCCCGTTGACGTCCTGCTATACTCACCATCCGCCGCCTTTGCCGCTCCTCGCCACACTCCATTGCCAGCGGCAGCTTCCGGTCCCAGGGCTGGTATGAGCAGGACCTATGATGACGTCGCAGTCACATGACCATGACGTCACGGCAGGTCCTTGTCACACACCAGCCCTCGGACGGGACCGGAAGCTGCCACTTGCAATGGAGCGGTCCCGGGAGCGTGGCAAGGACCGGGAAAGGCGGCGGAGGGTGAGTATAGCAGGTTTTTTTTTTTTTATTATTTTTAACATGACCTATTTTTACTATTGATGCTGCATAGGCAGCATCAATAGTAAATAGTTGGGGACACACAGGGTTAATAGCAGCTGTAACGGAGTGCGTTACACCGCAGGCCGTTATCGCTGCCATTAACCCTGTGTGAGCGGTGAGTGGAGGGGATTACGGAGCGGGCGCCGGGCAGTGAGTGCAGGGGAGTAGGGGAGGGACTAATCGGACTGTGGCCGTCGCTGATTGGTCGCGGCAGCCATGACAGGCAGCTGCCGAGACCAATCAGCGAACGAATAACCGTGACAGAAGAACAGACAGACAGACAGACGGAAGTGACCCTTAGACAATTATATATATAGATAAAGGATTACAAGTTAGACTAGTAAATAATGGAGTCCAATAACCACAGAAATAGTCATTTCTGCCTGGCAGAGCAGCGGTGCTAACAAAACATTCTTTCTACATTCACGCTGATCACAACTGGAGTCTACAGGCTTCTGATCTGTGAGGTTTTCAAAGGTTTACTTAAAAACAGGCTCCTTGCACAACTTAAAGCATATTTCCAGTTATTTGTTCAAAATTTCTGGAAGAGATTTGCCTCGGGGTGCGCTATTAAGCTGCTGTATTTTTATCTAAACTTTTCATGTCTTGCTAGTTATTCATAGATGTTTTTTTTCTGAATTTCAACTCTATTGACGTGAATAAAATCTCTGCATCGTCAGCATCCAGGGAACGCTGGTGGGCTCACATTATGGCTGTTTCTACTTTTTTTGTCTTCCTCTTTTGTGCTAATCCAACTCAGCTTAATAGAATAAGGAGCATGACTGAAAACAGTGACACAAAACCAGTGGCAATGTTTGGGTTTGACTGGTGGGGACTGGTCTTTCCCCTGATTCTTGGTGCACCTGACCTGCCTCCGCTTACTTGGATTTAATTTTATAAACATCTTCAAGACATTGATACAATTGAGTATTGAGGTGCTGCTAAAGCATAGAACTAAGCCTTACTACAAGATGTAAGAAGACGAGAAGACTTCATGCATCATTCCACCAGCGCCGGAACAATCCACCTGTATATCTTTGTCTACCAAGTGGAGAACCCAACTCTACCTACATCTAGGTCATGTAATATAGGCCTCCGGGGTAACAAGTCCATTCATGACATGTATAACATCTGGCTCTGTTGACCCCTGGTGTATAAGAGCTGGACCGTCGCCCTACGTGTGTAACAAATGACCCTCTTGCTTCCAGCGTATAACATCCCACCCTGTTGCCCACTGGTCTATAAAATCCGGCCCCATTGCCCCCAGAGTATAACCTTGAGTTCCTCACTCACCGATGTATAACATCCGGCCCCTCATCCCCCAGTGTACAAACTCTGGCCCCCCGCCTCAGAGTATAACCTCCAGTCCCCCGCCATGCAGTCTGCCTTTACTATCTTATGACAGAACAGTCGGTGGTGCTGAGCTCACTGATACCGCGGTTCTGTAATAGGAGCCACCAGGATAGCAACTCCGTTCATGACATTTATTCCTCCTGAATCTTCCACATCACCTGTGAGTGATATTATTGAGAAGTGGAAGGAACGCGGTAACTCAGCCACAAAATGGAGACCCCGTAATGTTACAGAGCGGGGGGCCAAGTGCTGAGGAGCAGAGCACAAAAAATTCACCACCGCTTTGCTGACCACATAACTGCAGAGTCCGGACCTCATCTGATATAACATCAGCACAAACACTGTGCCACCGCCGGGAGCTTCATGGACGAGCAGCTGCATTCAGCCGTACATCACGAGTGTCGGATGGAGTGGTGTAAAGCCGCCACCACTGGACTCTGGTGGAGACGTGTTCTATGCAGAGACGGATCGCACTTCTCTGTCTGCGTCTGATGGAGGAGTCTGGTTTCGTGATTTCAGGAGAACGTTACCCATCTGACTGCATTGTGCCTGCTGTACTGTTTGGTGGGGAAGGTCATTTTCTGTTCTGTTCACCAAGCACAATGCCAAGTGTCAGATGGAGTGGTGTAAAGCCACCACCACTGAACTCTGGAGGAGACGGAGCACACTTCGCTATCCGGCATTTGATTGACAAGTCTGAGTTTGGTGATTCCAGGAGGACATTACCCCCTGACTGCATTGTGTCTGGTGCTTTGTGAAGAAGGATAATGCTATGAGCTGTTATCAGGGGGAAGGTGCCTCTCAGTTCCAGTGCTTTGTGGGAACAGTTTTGGATAGGGTCTTTTCTGTTCCCCATGACTGTGTCCAATGCACAAGTCAATAAAGCCACAACTGAGGGACTTTGGCATTGAAGTGTCATGATCCAGTTCTGAGATTATGTTCAGCTCTCTTGTCTCTGGACTGGTCATGTGGGAGTTAATCCTTTCTGCCTCACCCTGGAGCTGGCTTAGCTATTTAAGTCCTCTGCAGCCTGTGGGCCAGTGTCAGCTATAGTTCATCCTGCACTGTTTGAGCTCCTGACCTGGATCCCTGTTCTAGTGTTCCTCTGACTGCCTGCACCCGTATATTACTTGTTCTGACTTTTGGCCTGTACCCCGACTCCTTTTTTCGTCTCACGTTTTGGTTACCACATTCCCAGTAGGTTCTGACGTCTTGCTTGTCCCCGACGATTCTCTGCTCGCCCCTTCTGTACCGCGCTGCTATCTCCGTGTTTGACCTTGGCTTGTTTCATGTCCCTTTCATTACCTGTGACACCTGTGTTGTTGTTCAGTGTTGCTGTGCTGTGTGTGCAGTCTCCTTTCCTTATCCAGCACCCCCTGGTGGAGGTTGCTCTATACTGCACTGCAGCAGCACATTACATGAAGAAGATGACCTGTCGCGCAGAGCCCAGACCTCAATCTAACAACCTTGGGATGAACTAAAACGGAAATTGTGAGCTCGGCCGCCACTGCAATATCAGGATCGGACCTCACAAATGTTCTAATGGATGAAAGGGCAAAAAATTCACACTCACAGTCCAAAATCGTGTAGGAAATATTTTCAAAAGAGCTGTAACTGTTATATCTGCAGAGGAGCAGACTCCATATTAATATTTATGGCGGTAGAATGAGAAGTACGGAGAAAGTGTAGGTGACCCAATGCTTTTCTCCATATAGTGTTGTTGCAGCTGAAGAACATTTCACATCACAACACCAGAGTAACCAAATTTCAACTTTTTTCAAGGATAGTCATCTCATGCCACTTACCTTGGGACATCTCAAGCTAAGAGGAAAGGTAAGGACTGACACATAAGAATATTATTGACTGATTATTTTGGTGAAGAAAAACCTGATTTAGACCAGATCTTTAGGTGAAAGATTATCATCTCTATGGTATCTGTGCATTGTCTTTCTTGTCTGAATGGTTGAAACTTCTGGGAGACCAGTTTTGGTTGGTCATCTCAGAGAGGTTTGATTACACTTCGTTCCAAATTTTGGCTACGTGAAGATATTACATCTGCAACAAGGAAGATCCATCAACTTTATTTACACAGAACCATATTACTGTTTCCAAGTGAGAACTTTGACCATCTAAGATTTATGCACAGTTGCTTTTTATCACATTAAAGCCTGTTGGTGTAAGATAACCACAAACTCCAGACAGCTGACACTGAATTCAGAAAGAACAGCTCTCATGATAGGTTTCCTTACTTTATGGACATTTTATTGGTGTGGTTGGGCGAGTTCCAGTTCGAAAGTATTGAGAGATCGGCAGTAAAACCTGGTGATAAAGAGAAAATAAAACTTCCGCTCTTTTCTGCTGAGAAAGTTATCTCTCTGCCTTTACTGCTTGGTGTGAATTAATTTATCGAGCATACTATTAAATCTATTCGTCTCTCTAGGGTCGACATCAAGGAAAGAAGTCATATAGTCCAAATACCATATGAGATCACGTGACATCCAGAGACAATCATGAAGTGATCCTCTCCTAGGATTACAATGTGACTTACGCTCTTAATGGAGATGACTGACAACTTCCAAAATTCCAACAAGTATGAATTTATTCAAATATTTGAAACTTTTAAGTGTTTCCAAGGAAACCAACTTGTCTCACGAGGGCTGTGTAATCGTTAGTCATTTGGCAGATTTGTCATTCTCGAAATCTGCAGGTAAATCGTTTCTTTTTTTTTTTTTCTCTTTTTTTTTTGTAATTATAAAGCTGTCATTAGCCTCATAGATAATAATTAGAAGCTAAAACTCAGAAGGATCCTAGAAATTGAGTCATTTGTTTCAGGGATCATCAAAATAACCAAGGCTTGTGACCTAAAAAATGGATGAAATTCAGGCTGATATCAGTGCGATACTGATTATCGTCATTTCATCCTTGAGCTTTTCTGGTCGATGAATTAGATACTTCTTCATAGGCAAGTGTGCACGTTAATTTCTACAAACTTTTTCAGAATTTTTTTTTACCATGGCATTTAAAGGGAACCTGTCACCTGAATTTGGCGGGACCAGTTTTGGGTCATATGGGCGGAGTTTTCGGGTGTTTGATTCACCCTTTCCTTACCCGCTGGCTGCATGCTGGCCGAAATATTGGATTGAAGTTCATTCTCTGTCCTCCGTAGTACACACCTGCGCAAGGCAAGATTGCAGACTGTGCAGGCGTGTACTATGGAGGACAGAGAATGAACTTCAATCCAATATTGCAGCCAGCATGCAGCCAGCGGGTAAGGAAAGGGTGAATCAAACACCCGAAAACTCCGCCCATATGACCCAAAACTGGTCCCGCCAAATTCAGGTGACAGGTGCCCTTTAAATATATACTGTAATATTAGTCAATCAGATGATTCACAAACATAATGCCACCTGTAAGTAATTTCCATCAAACATGTTCAATACGTCTTCAAAGATTCTTTTCTAACTCTTCACTAGTGCTGAAGCTAATGTGAAGACTTCTGCTCACTTCAATGTCAGATCAATTCATTTTTAAAAGCATAGCACCTTTCAGGGACAATTTTTTTTAAAGGGAACCTGTTACCCCGTTTTTTCAATATGGGATAAAAAATATGGTTCAATAGGGCCTGAGCTCTGCTTTACATCAGTACCTTTCAAATCCAACTATTCCCCACCTTTGCTGAGAAAATACCTTAGTAATCTCTCCATTTTTGTATGTCATTCACCCCGATCCGGTCCAATGGGCGGGGCTTAATCGCTGTCTCTCCCCCCGCTCCTCGGCGTGTCTGAAGTAGCTAGATCTGTGAATAGCACAGATCCTGGTCAGTTTCTGCGCATGCGCATTGAATTAGCCTTTAGCGCCTGCGCAGTATGCTTTGACTAATGTCAAGGAAAATACCGGCGCATGTGCAATAATGAGTTGCATGCTTCGCCCACTGTTGGACAAAACATACTGCGCACGCGTGAGACGCCATTTGAATGCGCAGGTGCAGAAAACAACGCCAACACAGGAAAGAAGATTCGTAGAGCAAGCCAGGAGGGGGAGAAACGGCGATTAGGCACCACCCATCGGACCGGACCAGGGTGAATGACATACAAAAACGGAGAGATTACTAAGGTATTTTCTCAGCAAAGGTGGGGAATCGGGGGATATGAAAGGTACTGATGTAAAGCAGAGCTCAGGCTCTATTGAATTACATTTTTATCTCATATCGAAAAAATGGGGTGACAGGTTCCCTTTAACTTAAATGCATGCATTTTTGGTTTGAAGACATTCTTGCATTAGGGTTTCATTGAAAATTTTAGAGCGGTTGGAGTCTACAGAATTTATGTGTGTTATGTGGTTATCCTTGCTTCGAGTGACATGTCTTGGTTGATTTGTTCCAAACTTCATTTGTTTGTTCTTCTTGCCATCCATGGTTATGATAATATCCTTCTCTAGCACCACATTTCGAAGGCATCTATTCTTCTTCTGTCTTTTTTTTTATCTTTCAGTTTTCACATCCATATGTCACCACCGAAAAGACCATATTTTGCTACAAGTGAAACATTCCTCGATTTGAAGGCCTTGTCGAGTGACTGCATTGATGATTTGCCCACAATTATTCTCCTATTAACTCTTACATCCTCCCACCATTGAAAAAATCATTCCTATCAGTAAACATTATCAGCTTTTCACATTCTGATCAGTGGTGGTCCACCCCTTAAATCCCCTACCAATATCGAGATCATCTGAAATTCTCCATAAGAATTGAGCGGAGGCCACACATCGTGTCACCACTCTATCACTACTCTATTCATCTATTTACTATGGACAGCTCGATTTTTTGGAATGGATTGCATATGATTAGGTTATAACTGGTAATGTTAGAAATAATTCCTAAAGTGCATGGAGCAGAGCTGCAATACCAGATGTAAAAATAATAACAAATGATTACAGTCTGACTGAGGGTAGATAAGGAAGGGGTCATATGCAGCTGGCTTATTATAGCCTTTTCTTCAGCTCTATGGACCAGAAGTTTCAACCACCATTTTTTAGGTCTCATGGAGATTCTACACTCCTCTACAGTGAATATACTGGCCCATTGAAGATGGCAATGGTGACCAGACTGAAGAATGAGTCCAGATCGGTGCAAAGTCCTCAGGGCATAGTAATACACATTCAATTTAGTAACATAGTTATTAAGGTTGAAGGAAGACTTTAAGTCCATCTAGTTCAACCCATAGCCTAACCTAACATGCCCTAACATGTTGATCCAGAGGAAGGCAAAAAAAACCCATGTGGCAAATAGTAAGCTCCACACTGGGGAAAAAAATTCCTTCCAAGACTCCACATACGGCAATCAGACTAGTTCCCTGGATCAACACCCTAACAAGGAATCTAGTGTATATACCCTGTAACATTATACTTTTCAAGAAATGTATCCAGTCCCCTCTTAAATTTAAGTAAAGAATCACTCATTACAACATCATACGGCAGAGAGTTCCATAGTCTCACTGCTCTTACAGTAAAGAATCTGCGTCTGTTATTATTCTTAAATCTTCTTTCCTCCAGACGCAGAGGATGCCCCCTTGTCCCGGTTTCAGGTCTATGATTAAAAAGATCATCAGAAAGGTCTTTGTACTGTCCCCTCATATATTTATACATTAACATAAGATCACCACTTAGCCTTCGTTTTTCCAAACTAAATAGCCCCAAGTGTAATAACTTATCTTGGTATTGCAGACCCCCCAATCCTCTAATAACCTTGGTCGCTCTTCTCTGCACCCGTTCTATTTGCATTAAATACATTTGCTGTAAATCGAATTTCTTGTCAAAATTCAAACAAACTGTTGAATTCGGGCTTTGTCAGATTTGATCATCACTATTGTGAAGTACTTTGGGTCATGCAACATTCCAGCAGCTACACACTGCTCTGTTCTGTGTGGATAGTAAAACTGCGCATACTTACTTTGCATCATGAGGATCATGTAAGTGCTGTCCCCTTGATCCTATTGTCCCACAGAGTGCGTGTATAGAGAAGAATCAAAACTGTTTGCGCATGCTCGTTTTGCATCGTGAGGATCACGCATGCGCTGTACCTTTTCTCCAACAATTAGCATCGAAGATTAAAAAATAAATGCGTATGCTCACTTTGTATCATGAGGATCGAACATGTGCTGTCCTACAGCTCCAAGAGTTACCACTATAGTTAGAGAAGAATGAAAACTGATTCTGCATGCTCACTTTGTATCCTGAGGATCAATCAAGCTCTATCCCACTGCTCAGAAAGCTACCACTACATTTAGAGATAAATGAAAACTGATTGCACATGCTCATTTTGTATCATGAGGATTGAACAGGCTCTATCCCACGTCTCCGAGAGTTACTACTGTACATAGAGAAGAATGAAAACTGATCGCACATGCTCACTTTGTATCATGAGAATCGAATATGCGCTATCCCACTTCTCTGAGAATTACCACTATACATAGAGAAGAATGAAAACTGATTGCGCATGCTCACTTTGTATCATGAGGATTGAACAGGCTATATCCCACTTCTCTGAGAGTTACAACTATACATAGAGAAGAATGAAAACTGATTGCGCATGCTCACTTTGCATCATGAGGATCGAACAGGCTCTATCCCACTTCTCTGAGAGTCACCACTATACATAGAGAAGAATGAAAACTGATTGCGTATGCTCACTTTGTATCATGAGGATCGAACAGGCTCTATCATACTTATCCGAGAATTACCACTATACATAGAGAAAATTGAAAACTAATTGCGCATGCTCACTTTGTATCATGAGGATTATGCATGCTCTATCCCACTGCACAGAGAGCTACCACTATAGTTAGAGAAAAATGAAAACTGATTGTGCATGCTCACTTTGTATCATGAGAATCGAACACGCTCTATCCCACTTATCCGAGAATTACCACTATACATAGAGAAAAATGAAAACTGATTGCGCATGCTCACTTTGTATCATGAGGATTGTGCATGCTCTATCCCACTGCTCAGAGAGGTACCACTATAGTTAGAGAAAAAAGAAAACTGATTGAGCATGCTCACTTTGCATTTTGAGAATCGAGCATGCGCTGTCCCACTGCTCCGACAGTTACTGCTATAATTATATGGAATAGAATAAAAACTAATGGCACATGCTTGCTTTACATCATGGCGATCATGCATGCGCTGTCCCACTGCTCCAAGAGTTATTATACTATAGTTATATAGGGAGGAATATAAACTGATGGCGCATGCTCATTCTCAGACGATATTTCAAGGCAATTACATTGACTGAGCATAACTATGCTACAATATGTGTTAACCCTTTGAGCGCTGTCCACGTGAGACTTGTGTTACCTAAGAGCTGGAATCACTGAATTCATCTGTCTTAAGTGACAACCACTGAGCAAAAAAAGTCAACTTCTTTTTCAATCCCTAGTCTCCCCAAAGCATATATTTTATTCAACATGTAAATTTGTGACTTAATAAAATTTCCTCCAAGTATTCGAGTTCAGCAGGGTTTGGAGGTAAATTTGCATTATTAATATATATGATCGATTGCTACATGTTTGATCACAGTAATAAATGTGCATTTTTTACTCTATTTTCTATCACTGGTCAAAACTGATTTTTCAGCAATTTATCCTCTTGGCTGTTTGTAAAATAATTATACAGATTAACATCAACACTATTATGTGTGAAAGCATAAAAAAAATAAAATGCATTACTATTTTTTAAATTATTTTTCTTGGGAGATTATTTTTAAGTGGGAAATTAATTAAATATGGAGGCACATATTGTGGCTGAAGAAAGACAATACTAAGCTAGCTCCGATCCTGGATAAAAAAAAAATAGATATCTTGATACTGTATAATGTTTCTTACAAAAATAGATTAAAATAAATATTTTCAACTCTGTCACCCATCGAATTGAGGTTAAAATTAAGTAATAAAATGACTGACAATTGGGAAGGTCTTAATTCTAAATATCAAATTAAACGTAATAGAAAGATGGTTAGCAAAATTTGCACTCATTTTCAGTTACCTCTGAGCTAGTGGGAGGACACTGGCTGCTGTGACCTCTCTCATACATTGTGCACGTGGACATGAGGGATTCCTGCTCTCCTGTCTCTATGTAGCTCATGTTCATAAGCAGCAACAGCATGGAGCATATTGAGCAATAGATTTGAGCAGTGCAGCTGTGAATCCAGCACAGATTAAAATAAATATTTTCAACTCTGTCACCCATCAAATTGAGGTTAAAATTAAGTAATACAAGGACTGATAATTGGGAAGGTCTTAATTCTAAATATAAAATTAAACGTAATAGAAAGATGGTTAGCAAAATTTGCAGTGCAGCTGTGAATCCAGCACTGAGCTAAAGCACTTACTAGAAAGCATCAGATATTCAGATATTATTGCTCCTCGCTTTGTCTTTTCCACAAACTTCAATAGGCTGTATAAATGAGCAAAGCGATTCATACTGAATCAAAATTTGTTACAACCGTCTATATAAAAATTGGAAATTTTTGGTAATTTAATACACGCAAATTTCAGCAAATTGGCTTCCATTGGGTTTCTATTTTTCAAGATTCTGAGGGCTAATTAGAAGTTAAAGCAATCTTATGCTCTCCTATCACCAGGCCTCCTCATACGTCTCCCGCTGCCACTTATCCTCTCATCGGCTCCTCTGTCTTCTCTCCTTCATCTTCTGTTTTCTATCTGCTTCTTTTTTCAAGGACAAATGCCGCCATTTTCCACTAGGCCCATGCTGTCACATGGGGCATGATGAGCGTGCATGAAGTTTGTGTTGCCATACAAGGTCACGTAGGGCACAGTGCAAATCATTGACATCAATTATGTGTCACGCACAATGTCACGGCACGGCGCCTTGAGAAAGAGAATGTGATAGAAGACAGAAGACTGAAGAAAGAAGACAGAGGAGCTGATCAGAGGGTCTGAGGTGGTAGGAGAGATATGTGGGGGGCCAAGGAGAGGTAAGTATAAAGGCCCCTTCACATTAAGCGACGCTGCAGCGATACCGACAACGATCCGGATCGCTGCAGCGTCGCTGTTTGGTCGCTGGAGAGCTGTCACACAGACCGCTCTCCAGCGACCAACGATGCCGGTAACCAGGGTAAACTTCGGGTAACTAAGCGCAGGGCCGTGCTTAGTAACCCGATGTTTACCCTGGTTACCATGCTAAAAGTAAAAAAAAACAAACAGTACATACTTACCTACAGCCGTCTGTCCTCCAGCGCTGCGCTCTGCTCTCCTCCTGTACTGTCTGTGAGCCGGAAAGCAGAGCAGTGACGTCACCGCTCTGCTTTCCGGCTCACAGCCAGTACAGGAGGAGTGCAGAGCACAGCGCTGGAGGACAGACGTCTGTAGGTAAGTATCTAGTGTTTGTTTTTTTTTACTTTTAGCATGGTAACCAGGGTAAACATCGGGTTACTATGCGCGGCCCTGCGCTTAGTTACCCGATGTTTACCCTGGTTACCAGTGAAGACATCGCTGGATCGGTGTCACACACGCCGATCCAGCGATGTCAGCAGGAGTCCAGCGACGAAATAAAGTTCTGGACTTTCTTCAGCGACCAACGATCTCCCAGCAGGGGCCTGATCGTTGGTCGCTGTCACACATAACGATTTCATTAACGATATCGTTGCTACGTCACAAATAGCAACGATATCGTTAACAATATCGTTATGTGTGAAGGTACCTTAAGACTTTTTTAACCCATTTCCTGGTAATTTGACTGCCTGTGATGGCAATGAGACTGCTGGAAAGTATTCGGTACGGAACAGGAAGAGTAAGTCAAGTATTAGGCTTTAAAAATAATGAAAAATCACATAAAAATGTTAATTTAAATAATAGACCATTTTCAGATTTCCTGTTCCCTTTAATATCTTGACATGTAACAGCAGATGGATATATGGATTATCTTGTAGTGTATTCCCATTCTATTTAAAAGAACCCAGGACAGGAGAGAAAATCACCGCAGATACATTTCTCTGACTTTGGAAACGGATAACTCCAAAAATACACGTATGATACTCTGCAGTTTGCTCGGCATGGGCCGGCGTGATAATGGACACTCTGAGGGCTTCTCATCGGGTGGTCTCCTATTGTCATATTTTGATAAGCGTAGGAGTTTACACACCGACATTCCCATCAGGGGTTGTATTGAAGTCGAATAGAAAAACACAGGCAAAACATGAAATAATTGAATTGAAAGCAATGCTTCGTCCATATTTTGACAAGTCAAGTTGTGGAAATGTGGGTGTATGATTTTTGTGTATAATAATTTCATTTTTTCCTTTTATGCATTTATCCATATATGCTTAAAACTTTGACAACCATAAATAAAGCATGCTCCATAGTCACCCCATGGTGTGACCAAACAAGCAGGGTTATCCAGTACATGGCTATGCTGCCGCATCGGCCTGAAAACTTATTCACTGAGCCTTTTTCCATATATAGTTATGTTTTGGATTTTTTGCATTTGGTTTAATATTGTAATTACAATATTAGTGCAGCTGAAAAAGGCGCGTGTCCAATGAGTTCAATCTGATGGAGTGAAATGAGGTCATTATTAAGTTCAAGGGGCTTTCACGAGCACAAAAAAGGGTTTGTTAGTTTTCTTTCCTGAATAGTTTGTCCACACTTGCCATTTTGCAGCCTTGTGGATACAATTTTTGCTTAATCTATTGAATGGTTGCTGTCATCATTTCAACACGATTTGCAAACAATTAATGGTAAGATGTGTAGTGTATCTTATCAGAGAAATATGATTCTTTCTCCGCTTATGAGCCACTTCTCTGGCTAGCCTCTGTCTTGAAATCATCATCACCTTTTGGATACAATTTGTTTAATTTCTTAAATGGTCGTAGTCGTTTCAACACAGTTTGCACACAATTAATAGTAAGATTTGTAATGTATCTTATCAGAGATACAGTGGGGCAAAAAAGTATTTAGTCAGTCAGCAATAGTGCAAGTTCCACCACTTAAAAAGATGAGAGGCGTCTGTAATTTACATCATAGGTAGACCTCAACTATGGGAGACAAACTGAGAAAAAAAAATCCAGAAAATCACATTGTCTGTTTTTTTAACATTTTATTTGCATATTATGGTGGAAAATAAGTATTTGGTCAGAAACAAACAATCAAGATTTCTGGCTCTCACAGACCTGTAACTTCTTCTTTAAGAGTCTCCTCTTTCCTCCACTCATTACCTGTAGTAATGGCACCTGTTTAAACTTGTTATCAGTATAAAAAGACACCTGTGCACACCCTCAAACAGTCTGACTCCAAACTCCACTATGGTGAAGACCAAAGAGCTGTCAAAGGACACCAGAAACAAAATTGTAGCCCTGCACCAGGCTGGGAAGACTGAATCTGCAATAGCCAACCAGCTTGGAGTGAAGAAATCAACAGTGGGACCAATAATTAGAAAATGTAAGACATACAAGACCACTGATAATCTCCCTCGATCTGGGGCTCCACGCAAAATCCCACCCCGTGGGGTCAGAATGATCACAAGAACGGTGAGCAAAAATCCCAGAACCACGCGGGGGGACCTAGTGAATGAACTGCAGAGAGCTGGGACCAATGTAACAAGGCCTACCATAAGTAACACACTACGCCACCATGGACTCAGATCCTGCAGTGCCAGACGTGTCCCACTGCTTAAGCCAGTACATGTCCGGGCCCGTCTGAAGTTTGCTAGAGAGCATTTGGATGATCCAGAGGAGTTTTGGGAGAATGTCCTATGGTCTGATGAAACCAAACTGGAACTGTTTGGTAGAAACACAACTTGTCGTGTTTGGAGGAAAAAGAATACTGAGTTGCATCCATCAAACACCATACCTACTGTAAGGCATGGTGGTGGAAACATCATGCTTTGGGGCTGTTTCTCTGCAAAGGTGCCAGGACGACTGATCCAGGTACATGAAAGAATGAATGGGGCCATGTATCGTGAGATTTTGAGTGCAAACCTCCTTCCATCAGCAAGGGCATTGAAGATGAAACGTGGATGGGTCTTTCAACATGACAATGATCCAAAGCACACCGCCAGGGCAACGAAGGAGTGGCTTCGTAAGAAGCATTTCAAGGTCCTGGAGTGGCCTAGCCAGTCTCCAGAACTCAACCCTATAGAAAACCTTTGGAGGGAGTTGAAAGTCCGTGTTGCCAAGCGAAAAGCCAAAAACATCACTGCTCTAGAGGAGATCTGCATGGAGGAATGGGCCAACATACCAACAACAGTGTGTGGCAACCTTGTTAAGACTTACAGAAAACGTTTGACCTCTGTCATTGCCAACAAAGGATATATTACAAAGTATTGAGATGAAATTTTGTTTCTGACCAAATACTTATTTTCCACCATAATATGCAAATAAAATGTTAAAAAAACAGACAATGTGATTTTCTGGATTTTTTTTTCTCAGTTTGTCTCTTATAGTTGAGGTCTACCTATGATGTAAATTACAGACGCCTCTCATCTTTTTAAGTGGTGGAACTTGCACTATTGCTGACTGACTAAATACTTTTTTGCCCCACTGTATATACTAGCCTCTCCACAGCCCTCACCTTTTGATCCCTCCAGAATGGACTTTGCTTCAAGCATTATTTCACTTCCTCTATTCCTCTGTCCCCTTGATCCAGTCATCTTATTGCTCCTGGGGGTCTGGTCTTCTCTTTAGGCATTTAGTCACTCCCTTTGTCCCGTCTTCTCTTAAAGCATCCTGTTGCTTCTTCTGGTCCAGTCTTTTCTTCAGACATTCATTCACTCTTTCTGATCCGGTGTTCTCTTCAGCCATTCTGTCTCACCCTCTGATCCAGTTTTCTCTTCAAGAATCCTGTCGCTCTCTCTGGTCTGGTCATCTCTTCAGACATCCTGTCACTCCCTCTGGCCCAGTCTTCTCTTCAGGCATCTTGCTACTACTTCTGGTCTGGTCTATTCTTCAGGCATCCAGACTTCTCTTCAGCATGCCTCTGCTTCCTCTGGTCTGCTCTTCTCTTTAGGTATCCTGTTGTTCCCTCTAGTCCCGTCTTCACTTCAGACACCCAGCCACTCCTTCTGGTCTGGTTTGGTCTTCTCTTCAGACAACCCACCACTCCCTCCGGCCCAGTCTTCTCTTCAGGCATCCAGACTTCTCATTAGGTATGCTTCCACTACCACCTCTTGTCTGGTCTTCTCTTTAGGTATCCTGTTACTCCCTCTGGTCCAGTCTTCACTTCAGACACCCAGCCACTCCTTCTGGTCTGGTTTGGTCTTCTCTTCAGACAACCCACCACTCCCTCCGGCCCAGTCTTCTCTTCAGGCATCCAGACTTCTCATTAGGTATGCTTCCACTACCACCTCTTGTCTGGTCTTCTCTTTAGGTATTCTGTTACTCCCTCTGGTCCAGTCTTCACTTCAGACACCCAGCCACTCCTTCTGGTCTGGTTTGGTCTTCTCTTCAGACAACCCACCTCTCCCTCTTTCCCAGTCTTCTCTTCAGGCATCCAGAATTCTCTTTAGGCATGCTTCCACTACCACCTCTTGTCTGGTCTTCTCTTTATGTATCCTGTTACTCCCTCTGGTCCAGTCTTCACTTCAGACATCCAGCCACTCCCTCTGGTCTGGTTTTTTCTTCTCTTCAGACAACCCACCACTCCCTCCGGCCCAGTCTTCTCTTCAGGTATCCAGACTTCTCTTTAGGTATGCTTCCACTACCACCTCTTGTCTGGTCTTCTCTTTAGGTATCCTGTTACTCCCTCTGGTCCAGTCTTCACTTCAGACACCCAGCCACTCCTTCTGGTCTGGTTTGATCTTCTCTCCAGACAACCCACCACTCCCTCTGGCCCTGTCTTCTCTTCAGGCATTCTGCTGCTGCTTCCACTCTGGTCTTTTCTTCAGGTATTCTTCTGCTTCCTTTTGTGTGATCCATTTTATTAAGGTCTCCCTGGCACTGACTAAGCCTCTGGGCATTGGAAATTATTATATCTAAACCTTAGGCGATGCCATGATATGTGTGTCTTCATGCAATGTCATTATATCAAAGGGGCTAGTGGGCAGCAGAGGTACCAAAGCTGCCAATAGAGAAGATCATACCGGAGGGAGCGACAGATGAGGGTAAGATGGAGGTGAGTATTATCTCTAAATATATAAATACCTTTACACCATTTAAAATGCAGCAAAATGGTGGCCAGCTGGTGACCATTGTGCTGGATTGATACGAAGTGAAAAAAAATGGATTCTGAAATATTCATATTTTTATAAATTTCAATGCAAATTCTATTTGCCTCAAATAGTCTTATATAATTTAGGTTTCGCTGTATGTAGTGTGCAGTCACTGGAGAGCATATTATGTAAGGAAAAAGTTAAGCGCTCACAGCATTACCCAAAAATCCAGTTTCAGTATGTTTATCACAGAGACACATGATACATCACCATCATAAACACTGCTTTTCTTTGACATTTATAAATTGAGCAGCGGCATTACAGCCAGGTAGATAGCATATAATTTATGAAGAAGCTGTAGTTTTCTTAATAAATAACCCAGACAGAAAAAAGCTGCCTCCAGGGCGGATTCCCTTCAAATGCCTTTGTCTCTATTAGGCTACGTTCACATTAGCGTTGCGCCGCTGTTGCGTCGGCGACGCAGCGGCGACGCAGCGGCGACGCGCCCCTATGTTTAACATAGGGGACGCGTGCGTTTTTTGGGTGGCGTTTTTCGCCACGTGCGTCGTTTCCGACGCTAGCGTCGGACGCAAGAAAATGCAACAAGTTGCATTTTCTGTGCGTCCGATTTTCGTCAAAAACGACGCACGCGTCGCAAAACGCGCGCGTTTTTGCGCGCGTTTGCGCGCGTTTTAACATGCGTCGCGCGTTGCGTCGCCGACGCAGGGCGGCGCAACGCTAATGTGAACGTAGCCTTACAAGGACAGGATGGGTAAATGTTGGAGCAACAGATACTATAAAATTAAAAAATAATCAACCGGGCTTTTAAGTGTATTTTTTATAATAAATTATAAAATCTTTACATTTCTATTATTATTTTGCCAATTTTAAAACAGCTTATTTAAAAGTCCACTATCATATGCCATACATAGGGCCAAAGACGAGGCTCCTCGGGTGACAGATATGCATAATAAAATGACAATGGCATCATTTATCAAGTGTATACATGAACTAAGGCCTGCATCCCGGCATTGCATAAGCTGAATTTTACTGTATATGCTTGACTGTTGATTAGTAGTGATGTGTTATGTAGGCAATCCAGTGACACAGTGTGCCAGCAATCAGAGCACATACAGTGATCTGACAATAACCCAAAAACAATAGAACGAGCTCTGAGACGTGGAATCTCTGTAGACCGCAATACCTGAACCTAACCTTAACACAACTAAAGGCAGCTGTGGATTGCGCCTGACACTACCTATGCAACTCGGCACAGCCTGAGGAGCTGACTAGCCTGAAGATAGAAAAACAAGCCTGACTTGCCTCAGAGAAATACCCCAAAGGAAAAGGCAGCCCCCCACATATAATGACTGTTAGCAAGATGAAAAGACAAACGTAGGGATGAAATAGATTCAGCAAAGTGAGGCCCGATATTCTAGATAGAGCGAGGATAGCAAAGAGAACTTTGCAGTCTACAAAAAACCCTAAAGCAAAAAACCACGCAAAGGGGGCAAAAAGACCCACCGTGCCGAACTAACGGCACGGTGGTACACCCTTTGCGTCTCAGAGCTTCCAGCAAAACGAAATGACAAGCTGGACAGAAAAAGTAGCAACAAAAGCAAAGAAGCACTTATCTAAGCAGAGCAGCAGGCCACAGGAAAGATCCAGAAGCTCAGATCCAACACTGGAACATTGACAAGGAGCAAGGAAGACAGAATCAGGTGGAGTTAAATAACAAAGCAGCCAACGAGCTCACCAGAACACCTGAGGGAGGAAGCTCAGAAGCTGCAGTACCACTTGTGACCACAGGAGTGAATTCAGCCACAGAATTCACAACAGTGATGGGCGAACCCAAACAGTAAAGTTCAAGGTCTATATCGAACAGCTAGAGTTCGGGCATGGACCCCGAACAAGTACGTCCCCTGGAAGTCTGTGTTACTGTTTGGGTAGGACACCCCGAACAGCGGGTGTTTCCAATGCTGTCATCTGCATGACAGCATGAGAAACTCCTGTGGCTCTGATTGGCGGTAAGATTATTTTCTTATAAAATGACGTGGGGGTCTGTTCTATTTTTGATAACCAGTGCAGGCAAAACTGACAGCTGCAGGCTGCAACCCTCAGCTGTCAGCTTTATCATGGCTGGTTATCAAGAATATAGGGGTCCAGATGCAGTTTTTCTAAATTATTTAACTAAATAATTAAATAAAATGCTATGGGGTCCCCTCCATTTTTGAAAACCAGCCAAGCAAAAGCTGATAGCTAGGGGCTGGTATTTTCAGGCTGGTCATGGATATTGCCCATCCAGCCTAAAATAAGCAGTCTGCAGCCTCCCTAGAAAATGTGCTTTGCCCGCCTCTTCTCACTTGCCCTATGTCAGAGGCAAGTAGGGCTAATATTTGTGAGGTTGATGTCAACTTTGTATTATCAGGTGACATCAAGACCACAGATTAGTAATGGAGATTATCTATTACTAACCCCATAGTCATATTGTAAATAAAAAACACACAGAATAAAGTCATTTATTTGAAATAAAAATCCATACCCTGTTTTACAAATGTATTTAAAAATAGCAAACACAGTTATACACATGTTACATCCACTCCATTGAAGCCCTTGTCACCTGTAAAAAAAACAGAAAATAACAAACAACAAAAAATACTCACCATATCCCTAATCCACCGATGCTCATATCCCCTGTAAAAAAAAGAAAAATAATAAACAACCATATTCCTCACCTGTCCACTAATCTATACAGTCTCACGATAATTCAGATGATTTGGAGAGTGGTCACATCAGTATGGGATACAGTTTAAAATGATCACACCTCTCCACAGTGCTATAATGTTCTACAGTTCCTCCCATGCATCTGTCTACCACCATACCAAAGCTATACGTTCTTACCACAAGGCTTAAAGGGGTATTTCCATCTACAAGATCATATCCTAATATGTGGTAAGTGTAATAATAAGAATTTAAGAAAATACCTCCAATTAGAAATGTACTACAGTTCTTCTGATTCGTGATGTCACTTTTCCCATGTGCAGGGCTCTGCTGTATCTATGGTTACGACTATTCATACATATAGTGACAGTTAGTTAGCTTTTAGTGGTCAAAATCATGAATATCTAAGGCACAGCAATGCCATGCATAGTGACATAGAGAATTAGAAGACTAATACTACATTTCTAATTGGAGGTATTTGCTAAAATTATTATTATGATCTTGGAGATGGGAATACCCCTTTAACTCATTAATTCAAATTTCGGTAGTTTACTTGAATTTGGCCTTGGAAGTTTTATACACATTTTATACACATTTATTTAACCTCCTCTTAAATTTAAAAAATATCTCACCTGTCCACCACCCTCCATCTAGTTCTCTGCACAGCTCTATCCAACCTCTTCCTTCCTTCCTTCCTTCCTTCCTTCCTTCCTTCCTTCCTTCCTTCCTTCCTTCCTTCCTTCCTTCCTTCCTTCCTTCCTTCCTTCCTCTTCCATCCTTCCTTCCTTCCTTCCTCTTCCATCCTTCCTGTCTCTTTCATCCATCCTTCTTTCATCCCTCCCTCCCTTCCTTACTTCCTCTCTCTCCCTTACTCCACTTTTCTCATGCTGCACCATTTCTCTAGAATGCACTATCCATGGCAATCAGCTTAATTCCCAATGTCTCCAGTCTGTAGCAGGCCCTAAAGATAAAGATTTTTTGGGGGCAGAACTATCCGTATCACTATCGACACTGTTTTCTTTTACCCCCATTCTATCTTTTTTCTCACTACCTCTTCCCTTCAAATAACGATAACCCCTCCACATTTCATGTCCTCATTTTACCTTTTGACCAAAATAAGAGATACCACCAAACCGATCACTCTCACTCTCTTCAGAAGACGCTGGATGTATGGTGTGCATGCCCATGGTAACAAGAGGGGTAAAAAATGAACAATATTGGAATCTCACGATATACTTAGTAAAGTCTCTGAACTTTCTCTACTTATCTCTTTGATGAAAGACTTTCTCCAACACCATTCATAACTCCAAAGTCCAATGAGACTTTTTACCATAAATCACAGGATGGATCATTTTGTGGCATTAAGAAGATTAAAAAAAAAAAAAAAGTTCATTGTGAAGTTGATAGTAAATGTCTTACCAAAAATATACTGAAAAACATGCAAAAAAACAAAGAAATTAATAACGGAAAACAGTTGTTTAATGAAGAAAGTTGTATTTTCCCTTTAAGATAACAAAAAAAGAGTGAAAAAATGAGGCAAATTGGACTGTATTTGGGTTAAAAATAGAATGACCTGGCTACAATAGCTGGGAAAGATTCATTATTTCAGGTGGCTTAAATGTACTGTAAGCAAGCAGTGCGGCCGAGCAGTGGGGAACACCAGCAGGATACAACGTTGGACTCGTACGGTAAGAGTTATTAGTGGCAGAACCGGAGAGGTAGTAGTGCAAGATTAAATACCAATAAAACTCCACTTACAGCAGCACACTCATCGGAAAAAGAGCTCCGCTGTTCTTAAGGCTAAACTGATAAAAGAAGGAAATAATATGACTTCAGTTGCAACTCTATTTTTATATTATATTTTTGTGATGTTCCTACTTTATCTAGTACTAGCTCAACCTTCCCTACCAACGCAACCAGCCGTATAGCGATGCCCCTTGCACAGACCTGCTCACAGATACATAGACACCTCGTTTGTTACTGTGTAATTCCTCCGTAAGACCATATTTTCACCTAGTAACATAGTAACATAGTAACATAGTTAGTAAGGCCGAAAAAAGACATTTGTCCATCCAGTTCAGCCTATATTCCATCATAATAAATACCAAGATCTACGCCCTTCTACAGAACCTAATAATTGTATGATACCCCTCGACTGAGTTCGCCATCACCACCTCCTCAGGCAAGCAATTCCAGATTCTCACTGCCCTAACAGTAAAGAATCCTCTTCTATGTTGGTGGAAAAACCTTCTCTCCTCCAGACGCAAAGAATGCCCCCTTGTGCCCGTCACCTTCCTTGGTATAAACAGATCCTCAGCGAGATATTTGTATTGTCCCCTTATATACTTATACATGGTTATTAGATCGCCCCTCAGTCGTCTTTTTTCTAGACTAAATAATCCTAATTTCGCTAATCTATCTGGGTATTGTAGTTCTCCCATCCCCTTTATTAATTTTGTTGCCCTCCTTTGTACTCTCTCTAGTTCCATTATATCCTTCCTGAGCACCGGTGCCCAAAACTGGACACAGTACTCCATGTGCGGTCTAACTAGGGATTTGTACAGAGGCAGTATAATGCTCTCATCATGTGTATCCAGACCTCTTTTAATGCACCCCATGATCCTGTTTGCCTTGGCAGCTGCTGCCTGGCACTGGCTGCTCCAGGTAAGTTTAACATTAACTAGGATCCCCAAGTCCTTCTCCCTGTCAGATTTACCCAGTGGTTTCCCGTTCAGTGTGTAATGGTGATATTGATTCCCTCTTCCCATGTGTATAACCTTACATTTATCATTGTTAAACCTCATCTGCCACCTTTCAGCCCAAGTTTCCAACTTATCCAGATCCATCTGTAGCAGAATACTATCTTCTCTTGTATTAACTGCTTTACATAGTTTTGTATCATCTGCAAATATCGATATTTTACTGTGTAAACCTTCTACCAGATCATTAATGAATATGTTGAAGAGAACAGGTCCCAATACTGACCCCTGCGGTACCCCACTGGTCACAGCGACCCAGTTAGAGACTATACCATTTATAACCACCCTCTGCTTTCTATCACTAAGCCAGTTACTAACCCATTTACACACATTTTCCCCCAGACCAAGCATTCTCATTTTGTGTACCAACCTCTTGTGCGGCACGGTATCAAACGCTTTGGAAAAATCGAGATATACCACGTCCAATGACTCACCGTGGTCCAGTCTATAGCTTACCTCTTCATAAAAACTGATTAGATTGGTTTGACAGGAGCGATTTCTCATAAACCCATGCTGATATGGAGTTAAACAGTTATTCTCATTGAGATAATCCAGAATAACATCCCTCAGAAACCCTTCAAATATTTTACCAACAATAGAGGTTAGACTTACTGGCCTATAATTTCCAGGTTCACTTTTAGAGCCCTTTTTGAATATTGGCACCACATTTGCTATGCGCCAGTCCTGCGGAACAGACCCTGTCGCTATAGAGTCACTAAAAATAAGAAATAATGGTTTATCTATTACATTACTTAGTTCTCTTAGTACTCGTGGGTGTATGCCATCCGGACCTAGAAGTGCTTCATTACCTCTGCATTGCAATATTCATCCAAGAAGCTCCCAGAAAAAAAATGACACTTCCCAGTCTCTCGGAAACCAAAACCTTGAACCATGCCGAAACCTCTTGAGTAAGCAAGAGTGGACCTCTGGAAGTTCGGGTTCTGATACCTGACCCGAACTTTATTCCAAAGGCCAGTTTGGCTACCAGAACTATTCCCAAATTTGAACCGGAATCCAAACCCCCTTGAAAACAAATGTGAACCAAAACTTTCTCTCTCTTTCTGTAGTGGACTTCCCCCAGAAATCCGAACATTGTAACAGACTTCCGGGGAAAGTTTGTATTCACCGTTTTTTTCACCGGATACAAACTGTCCATTACAAACGTCGAACTTTTAACGTTTGTGTTCGCTCACCTCTACTCTTGAGCCCTACTGAAAAGATCTTGCAATAAATGATTTTGGGAGGTTTTTTTCCCACTGGTCTCTCGGGAACATGTGAAGGTGGAGGCCAATAGGTACTTGGCTTCTATAATGAACATTATTATGGACCATAAAATAGCTTAATTTCACAATGACAACGTCCAAAAATTGGCAAGTATGGCAATGACTTGTTATCTCACACATTTCGCAGGCATCCGGTGAAAAGAAAAATAAAAACTCTCCGTGCATGCAAACTTGTAGACACTTGGAGGCACAGTATGGGTATGAGCACCATCATCAAAAGCTGGGTCGTACAAGTCTCAGAACTCAGTCAGGTGCATGTCAAAAGTTCTAATCAATTGCCTCTTTTTGGAAGAAAGGTGTATACTGTGGTGTGTAATAACCATAAGTGAGATGACACGTTCATTATAGACTATACTTTGAGGGTATTTGGTCCTAAATAAATTAGGACGCCTCTGCTGGAGAGCCTATTGCACCCCAGGAAGCCTAAATTGTTGTTGCACGTTGCAAACACATTTTTATTGTGCGCTAACAAATGGCCATATTGCACTTATACTATTTTGCATTGTTGGCAATTAACTTTGTATGATAGCAGCCACCCTACAACATTTGAAGAACAATGAATTTTCATTTGGTGCTTTCTATATTTGTATCTTCATAATTACCAACCTATTGAAAGACAATTCCCCCACCTCAAAGTTGCAACCCCCAAAATCAAGTGTGAAGAGCTGAGTTTGAGGCTACGCCATACAATCGAACTTTTGGTTCTAGTGAACCATGAAGCCCCTCTTGACGTGCACTGGGAAATTGAAGTCTAAGTGTTAATTCTCTTGAACAATTTTTCCCCATGGGCTGATAGTTTGTAGGGAAAAGATCACAATGCGCTCTAAGGCCATGTTCACACAGTGCGTTTTTTACCGCGGAAACGCAGCGGTTTTGCCGCTGCGGTTCCGCGGCTGTTTTCCATGCAGGGTACAGTACACTGTACCCTATGGAAAACAGGACCCACTGTGCACATGGTCCTGAATTGAAAAAAAAAAAACCGCACTGATTAGCTGCGGTAAAAAAGAAGTACCATGTCACTTCTTTTTGTAAAACAGCAGCGGTTCTGCACCCATAGACCTGAATTGTGAGGTCAAACCCGCAGTAAAACCCGCAGATCAAAAATAGATCTGCGGGTTTTATTGCAGTTCGTGGTGCAGAACCTCTGCAGCAGGAAGTGCGGGGAAGCGGGCGGAAGTGCGTGGGTGGAGTGTGGCTGCCCCGATCCCACCCCCCCATGCTCCGATGCCCCTCCTCCGTGCTCCGATGTCACCCACCCGTGCTCCGATGCCCCCCCCGTGCTCCGATGCCCCCCCCGTGCCCTAATCTCCCCCCCTTATACTTACCCGGCCTCCCGGTGTCCGTCCGGCCGTCTTCTCCCTGGGCGCCACCATCTTGCAAAATGGCGGGCGCATGCGCAGTGCGCCCGCCGAATCTGCCGGCCGGCAGATTCGTTACAAAGTGCATTTTGATCACTGAGATATAACCTATCTCAGTGATCAAAATAAAAAAAATAGTAAATGACCCCCCCCCCTTTGTCACCCCCATAGGTAGGGACAATAAAAAAAATAAAGAATTTTTTTTTTTTTCACTAAGGTTAGAATAGGGTTAGGGTTAGGGGTAGGGTTAGGGGTAGGGTTAGGGTTAGGGTTAGGGGTAGGGTTAGGGGTAGGGTTAGGGTTAGGGGTAGGGTTAGGGTATTTTCAGCCATTTTAACCCTAAAAAAATTCCTAGAAAACACACAGACTCTGGCTAGAAAACTGCATCAAAAAACGCATCAAAAAACGCATCAAAAAACGCATCAAAAAAGGACCAAAAAAGGACCAAAAAAAGGACCTGCGTTTTCTGCCAAGAGCTGCAGTTTTTTAAAAAACAGTCCTGAAAAAAAAAGATGGAAATCAGGAACGTGTGAACATACCCTAAACTTGTCTTTTTTGTCTTACAAATATTGCAATTTTGAGGATGCAACTGTGTCCTTGAGCATTATCGTGTGCTCATCGGCCATGCAGAAGTGTGCAGAAGCTATCGGAAAAACTATCGCAAAGCAGCCGTCATGCTCATGATCTGTTTTGCCTATGTGGAAAATCACTCCTGTCCACTAACATGTTGACTTTATTTGGTCAGTGGGTTGTCCATTTGTGGCTCCAAATGGCACATAGGTCCGAGCTGCATATTACAAATTCATGTTTGCAGTTTTCGAGTGTGATTGGCCAGGGAAGTAACAGAGTATTTCAGGCAAAGTTAATATACAGCAGCTCTATTTATTAAGACTGTGTCTGAATTCTAAAGTCTTGGCCAATTATAGCGAGAATCATTAGTCCGTGTTTTATGTATCCTGCTCTGTGTGCCAGATTGTGCCAGTATGGCCTTACACCAGTGTGTGTCACTCTTGGACTTCATGTATCTGCCAGTGTGACAATGCATATCTGTGTCACAGTGTGAAGGTACAGTATACAGTACTGTATATGTGTGATGGTTTAATTATGAGTGCTGTTTCTGCTGCTGTCATATGGCAGGATTATACCTTAGTGTCTGCCCCAGTATACAGTTGCATAATCTACTATATTCGGTGTGTCAAGTAAGGAACAATACAGACCTTGACATTGTCAGTGCATATCATAAAAAATGGTCGGTTCTCATCAGTTCCTGATATTACAATTAATTAGAAAATAATGTATTACTGTGTGAATTTAGTAAAAGTCACTATGAACAATGACATCCAAAGGTTTCTAAAAACTCTTATTACATACTGTAGCTCTTAGAACCACATTTTTTTTTTGGTGGGGGAGGCAAGGGAGCAGGTATGTACTTTACCTTGCATTCAACTGGAAAGAACAATTAAGAAGAATATTGTGAGATTCTCTTTACCAATCAGCAACTGACTCCTCCTACTATATCTCCTTTCCAGTTAGATGCCAGGTTCCATCTATTTTACTAATACTCATCTGCGAGAAAAACAGAAAAAAATCGTATTGCACTCTGACCAATGTTAATCTATGATTCCCTGCTCTCAGCCAATGAACTCAGTTTAACTCACTCACATCAACGCGAGCACCGTTATAACTTTTCCCACGGCACTTGCGCTAATGTCAGCAAGTTGAACTGAGTTCATTGGTTGTGAACTCGCAAGACTTTTCAGACAGCACCACAAGCATGTGAACTTTCTCATGGCCATGGTAATGGCAGAGAGCTCAGAGTCTCTGCTGGATGGCAGGCTTTATAGTTGTATCATGCAACAATGCAGCCTGCCATCTAGATGTAGCAGAGATAGATGTGTTGTGGGACAAATAGATTATCATCTTCTCAGCGGAAAGGTGAGGAATATGGTTGTTTATTATTTTAATTCCGTTACCAGGGACATTGGCTTCAGTGGATTGAGCATTGACCTGAGTATATCTGGTATGGTTTAATTTAGATTCATTAAAGGAGTCTGTGTCATTATTTCAGTTAAAGACTTTGTTCTGTGTTTTTTTAAATAAAATATCACTATAGCACCAGTAATGGGGGCATTTTATAGACACCTCTACATTACTAACCTCGGGCTTGATGTCACCTGACAATACAAAGGTGACATCAACCCCCCCAACTATCACCCCACTTGCCACACCTATCCTTTACTAGCACCCTGCTGATATTGTATAAAAACCACAGACACCCAGAAGAAAGTCTTTATTTGAAATAATGACACAGACTCCTTTAATGAATATTAATTAAACCATACCCACTGAACGCTTAATCCACCAAAGCCAACCAAGCCACCAAGAAGATAATCCATAATGTCCCATGACGATCCTGATGACTTTGAGCACAGTCACTGATGTGACTGCTCTAAAAGACAGCCGGCGATACACTGACAGGAGGTAATCTCTCCGGCAGTGTATTACTGAGCTGCCGTGAGAAAGTTCTCATGCAGCGGTGCCGTAAGTGAGAGCACCGAAGCTCATCAGCTGATAAACTGAATTGGGAATTATGTGGACTACAGCATACAGGAGAGTATATGGTGGTCTATTATTTTTTATTTTTTCTAGGAGAAGAGGGCATTGGGAAGGTGAGTATAATTTTTATTTTTTATTTTTTTTTAATACGCATGTAATTATTTTACTCTTTTTTTAACTGTGAGCACAGGTGCCTGTTATCAGTGACAGCAGATGTAGCCCAATGGGAGCAGTAGTCTCATCAGCCCACGCCTGCTGACCTGCGGTAAGAATTTTACTGCATGTCACCGCTGCGTGGTCATGCTGACATCTGACAGCGTTACTCCGCAGCGCTCTGACCAACGGTCTTACCAGTGATTTTGAGATTGTTTTTTCGTGACACATTATACTTTACTAGATGGTGGCCCGAATCTAGCGCATCGAGTATTCTAGAATATGTATGTATGTACGTCGCGCTTAGCACAGCCACGTAGTATATAGCACAGCCATGAAGTATATAACACAGACAGCCACGTAGTATATACCACAGTCACGTAGTATATAGCACAGCCAGCCACATAGTATATAGCACAGTCACATAGTGTATAGCACAGCCACGTAGTATATAGCAGCCACATAGTATATAGCAGCCATAAAGTATATAGCACAGCCCACGTAATATATAGCACAGCTCACGCAGTATATAACACAGCCCATGCAGTATATAACACTGCCCACGTAGTATATAGCAGCCTGGCAGTATATAACACAGCCCACGTAATATATAGCACAGCCCACGTAGTATATAACACGCAACGGGTATACTAGAATATGTATGTATGTACGTTGCGCTTAGCACAGCCACGTAGTATATAGCACAGCCACGTAGTATATAACACAGACAGCTATGTAGTATATAGCACAGCCACATAGTATATAGCACAGCCACATAGTATATAGCACAGCCACGTAGTATATAGTAGCCACATAGTATATAGCAGCCACTTAGTATATAGCACAGCCCACGTAACATAGACAGCCACGTAGTATATAGCAGCCACATAGTATATAGCAGCCACATAGTATATAGCACAGCCCATGTAATATATAGGACAGCCCACGCAGTATATAACACAGGCCACGTAGTATATAACACAGCCCACGCAGTATATAACACTGCCCACATAGTATATAGCAGCCAGGCAGTATATAACACAGCCCACGTAATATATAGCACAGCCCACGTAGTAAATAACACAGCCCATGTAGTATATAACACAGCCCACGCACTATATAACACAGTCCACGTAGTATATATCAATGTGGGCACCATATCCCTGTTAAAAAAAATAAAAATAAAAAATAGTTATATACTTACCCTCTGTCATCCACCAAAGTTGTCCCGGTGCGAGACCGCTAAGTCATCTGGGTAATTTTGCAATGCATCTCTGGGAACGGAAGCTGGCGGCAGCATCGCGCGCATCGGTGGACGTCAGAAGGTGAGAATAGCACAATTTTTTATTTTTTTAAATTATTTTTAACGTTATATCTTTTTAGTATTGATGCTGCTTAGGCAGCATCAATAGTAAAAAGTTGGTCCGCGGTGGGGTGACACACTGGCACTGACTGGAGGGGAGTAGGGAGGGGGCACTGACTGGAAGAGAGTAGGGAGGGACCAATTTGCGGCCAGACTAAGCCTGTCGCTGATTGGTCATGGCCTGCCGGCCGCTGCCAATCAGCGACGTGGGATTTCCGTTACAGACAGACAAACAGACGGAAGTACCCCTTAGACGATTATATAGATAGATGATAATGGTAAATTTAGGTTGCTATGTTTTGTGTTTATTTATAAAAAATATCAGAAATTTGTCAAAAATGTAAAAACATTAGCAATGTTCAAACTTTGAATGATTACCCCTTTAATTCAGATAGTCATAGCAAAACATTAATACGTAATATTTCCCGCTTGTCAGCTTTACATCAACACCATTTGTAAAATTATATTTTATTTTGTTAGCATTTTAGGAGGTTTAAAAATGTATCAGTAAGTTTTCATTTTTTTCACAGAATTATACAAAATTATTTTTTTAGGGACCTATCCACGTTTGAAGTGACTTTAGGGGTCCTATATATTGGACAACCCCCAAAAGTTATACTATTTTAAAAACAGCACCCCTCGACATATTAAAATTTGCCATCAGGTAGTTTTTTAACTCTTCAGGTGATTTTCAGGACTTAATGCAAAGTGACATGACAGAGTTAAAAAGTGTATTTTTACCACCTAAATGTCGCTGACTTATGAACAAGTCAGTGTAGGCAAACATCAGGACCACACAGTCATGATCTCTGGGTGCTGATGGGGATAAAGAGGGAGAAGCCACACTCCTTTAAACATTTAAATGGTATAGTCATTATTGACAGCAGCATCTAAGGGGTTAAAAAGATATGGACGGTGCCAACACTGATCGTGGCTGAAGCAGCGAGTTGTCAGCTATAGTGGACAGCCGACAGCTGCTGGATTGTCCCCTGTATGGGGATGCTAGCCTCGCATATATCTCAGGTCAGTTAAAAGGCGTATAGGCGGTCATTAAGGGGTTAATCTGTATTAAGAGCATCTGTAAACACAAAGCTGCTGTTCTAAGCTCTGACACTTCATGGACCACTGGTATAGCCAAACACAGGGGCGTAACTATAATAGGTGCAGGGGTTGCAATCACACCAGACCCCGGAGCCTAGGGGGCCCAAAAGGTTGCTTTGGCCCATATGACAAGACAATTACTATTAAAGATTTGAGGGCCATGTTGAAGCTTTTGCATTGAAACCTCTGAGTTTCAAGTTACCCCACTGGGTAAAAAGTTGCAATTACACATAGAACCTGATACCTGAGTAGACCCAAAGCCCCCCCTATGCCACACATGGGCACACCAGCACAATTGATGTCATGTAAGAAAGTTGTGCACATTTTTATTGGTCCCTTGGAGCCTTGAGTTACAATGGGCACACCAGTACAATAGATGTCATGTAAAAAAGTTGTGCACATTTTTATTGGTCCCTTGGAGCCTTGAGTTACAATGGGCACACCAGTACAATAGATGTCATGTAAGAAAGTTGTGCACATTTTTATTGGTCCCTTGGAGCCTTGAGTTACGATGGGCACACCAGTACAATAGATGCCATGTAAAAAAGTTTTGCACATTTTTATTGGTCCCTTGGAGCCTTGAGTTACGATGGGCACACCAGTACAATAGATGTCATGTAAAAAGTTGTGCACATTTTTATTGGTCCCTTGGAGCCTTGAGTTACAATGGGCACACCAGTACAATAGATGCCATGTAAAGAAGTTGTGCACATTTTTATTGGTGCCTTGGAGCCTTGAGTTACAATGGGCACACCAGTACAATAGATGCCATGTAAAGAAGTTGTGCACATTTTTATTGGTGCCTTGGAGCCTTGAGTTACAATGGGCACACCAGTACAATAGATGTCATGTAAAAAGTTTTGCACATTTTTATTGGTCCCTTGGAGCCTTGAGTTACGATGGGCACACCAGTACAATAGATGCCATGTAAAAAAGTTGTGCACATTTTTATTGGTCCCTTGGAGCCTTGAGTTACGACTTTGGCAAGTCTTAACTTCCATTGTTTTGTTGACCTTGACTTTCATAACTTCCTTGACCTTTATGTATGGATGTTATGAAACATGTAAGTCTGAATTGGATAATAAATGATAAATCAGGACTTAAAGATCTGACACAGCAGTTGCTGCCTGTTGATGGCATGCTAAAAATATCCCAGACGATGGGCCAACACTTTGAAGTTAGTTGACATAACTTCTATAAACGCATTGACATTAAAGAGAGAGATCTTCCACCTCGAGTTCATAGCCAACGACCGTGTTGGATCCGATTGAATACAAATTGCAGATCAGCATGAAAAAGTTTGGCGAAGTTGTGACTTTTTTTTTTTTTGCAGCGTCTCAGGTCAGCAGCTCCCACGGGAGCAGGTCGCTGTGGGACGAGAGTTAAAAAACCTGGAGCTACTGACAGATCGGCTCAGTCAAGTTGACAATCTCAGTCACTGCTCTTTCATCCCACTCCTGCCTTCCCCACGAGTCTCCAACACGCCCTTTGATTTACAGCCGCTCTCTGCATTTTCTGAAGGGGCCCCTTTTCCCTTTCAAATGCAAATCTTCGCAAGCCTTAATTAATCAGATTTCAATTTCCTTTAATTTGACAAGATAGCCATCTCTCTGCCTCTCTCTCTCTATGTAACCGGAGCGGCCGCCGCTGGGAGATTGCTTCTCTTATTTTAGATTTTTTTTTTCTCTTTTGGTTCTCAAGCAGCAAAAGTCATTATCAATTAGTCTGATTTGCATATTTATTAGGTTAATGGGTGCCATTGAATTATTTTGCTGTGGGGGGTAACCGGGGAGGGTGTTTATTTTATGCTGCGTTATACGGATGGGCACCTGCAATAGCGTCAGATTTAACTATACCGCTGCTGTGTTCCTGCCGTGCAACCAGGCAATACGACTCTCATTGCTAATGCTCAGTTGGGATGGAAAAAGTAAATCCTATTTAGTTTATTCCCTAAATTGACCTTAATTTAGGATTATCTAAATGGCGTTTAGTGCACTCCGGGATAACATGTTAATTGAAGTCTATGTAGACGCTACACAATTTGTAAAACTGATTAAAGAGTTATAAGACATATATTGTTTTTGAGGGTTTTTTCCGATAGCAAAAATGAAACTCTATGTGTAGCAAATTAAATTTTTCAAATTATTAATACTTAAAATAGTTACAGGGCAAATTCTATTTTTACTACATGATAGGAACCTTTTTAATGTTAGGCAAAATTATTAATAGCTACTTAGAATATGAATTCTAATACAATGATCCCTCTGCCCTGTGTTAGAGGTCGAGTTCCCGCTTCTGCACAGGGGGAATCTCGAGCCATCTCCACTGCGGTCTCCCATTCTGTTCCAGCCGCGGTGGAGTCTGCTCAGCAGGGACGTCGGTCCCAGCATCTTGCTCAATCTCACTCTGTTCTAAGAGTAACTGCTGCTTGTCCAGCTTCTGCCATTAAAGCCAGTACTGGTCAGCAGCAAGCGGACTTCTCTGGGACTAAGTCCTTGTCTGCACATACTGAGCATGCCCAGGGCAAGATCTCCCGTTGGAGATCGAGGGTCAGGTGCTCAGGCTCTGCGGCACATCCCATTGGTCCTCTTGGCAGGTCTTGGAAGGGCAAAAGTTCTGTAGCCACTTCCTGTGCTGCAACTATATAAACTGCGCATGACCGCACGGCCATGCACTAGTATTGTCTCATAATTATATATGTGTGTGTGTAGATGGATGTATGACGATGGATGAAAGCTCCTAAATATCCCTCCCTAGAGTTGTTGTCTGCTCGCGGATGTTGGTAGCTATCTAGCGCCCGACTAACCATCTGCATGATACACACATTACAGCGTCCTCTTGCTGTGTTCGCCTGTACGGCGCCGTGCGCTTGCCTAGCGCTTTCCATACACAAGCCTGTGTGGTTGGTGGCGTCCGTCAGTGCGGCATTGCTCGCACTCCTGTGCATTTATATATTTCTTATTAGTTTCCTTACACACCCAGTTGCGGTGTTGTGCCAGCAAGGGTCTAATCGGACTTCAATCTCAGTTGGGGTTAAGTACGCTGACTGCTTGCTCGCGCTTTAGGTGCGGTACCGCGGTCCTGTGACGCAACAGGATTGCTTCCTTCACGCTGGGTGAGGTTGAACCCACGTGTGTTTACTTTAGTGTACCGCCATATAGTCTGCAATTTACTAGCAGCGGGTTTTCACCTGAACGGTGGACCTCGGACTGCGAACGCATCTATATCATCTTTCTGGGTGCGTTCCGCCAGTCCTAACATAATACTAGCGCCAAGGTCTGGCTAGTAAATGGCGGACGATCAGCGTTTACAGCGGTACATCCAGCAGCTGGAGGGAAGGTTGGCGGCTCTAGAGCGTTCAACTTCAGCTGTGGATGTTACTGCTGTCGCTGTTCAGGCTGCAAGTGTGGCTGCAGCTACCTTGTCCACTGCTGCCCCTGTACCGACGCTATCTCGCCTCCCGCTACCAGAGAAATTTTCTGGTGACAGTAAGTCCTGTAGGGGTTTCGTGAGTCAGTGCTCAATACATCTCGAGCTTCTGGCCTCTCGTTTCCCTACAGAGCGGGCTAAGGTGGGCTTTATCATTTCCTTATTGTCGGACAGGGCGTTGCAGTGGGCTACGCCGCTGTGGAAGCGTGACGATCTTGTGGTGCAGAGTGCTCCGTTATTCCTGAGCACTCTGAAACAGGTCTTTTTAGGACCTCGTGTCACCCATGATACGGCGCTCCAACTGTTGGCATTGACTCAGGGCTCGTCCTTGGTCAGCCTTTTTGCCGTCCACTTCCGCACTCTAGCATCTGAGCTGGAGTGGTCGGATAAAGCCCTTATCCCTATATTTTGGAGGGGGCTGGCTGACCACGTTAAGGACGCCCTGGCCACTAGGGAGATTCCCACCACACTGGAGGAATTAATAACTATATCTACTCGTATTGACCTCCGTTTTCACGAGCGGAGGTTAGAGCGAGCCCAGTGTAGGCAGAGGTTTCGGCTGGCTCCCACCTTCGCCAAACCTTTAGAATTTCCAGTCCAGGCTCCTGAGCCCTATGAACCTAAGGTGGTGTCACGAGCGGGATCTAAGTCCCAGACCGCCCGTGCACTCCAGGTTTGCCATGTATGCCAACAGTCAGGACATCTTGCCACCAGATGTCATTAGCGGTCGAGGAAACATCAGCGTCTAGTGGTAGTAGGTGGAGGTGCACTAGACACTGCGACGTTTGCCTCCAAATTGTCTTTCAAGGGGACAATTACTTTTGGCTCATCCTCCCACTCGGTAGAGCTTTGCGTGGATTCTGGGGCGGAGGGCAATTTTATGTCTTCTGCCTTCGCCCAACGTCACGCAATACCCCTGGTTATGCTATCTCAACCAGTAATGGTACGAGTGGTGAATGGGTCGACACTCCCCGCACAGATAACACATCAGACCATCCCTTTTACTCTGTCCATGTCACCATCCCATCAGGAGATTATATCTCTGCTCATCATTCCTGAGGGGATTGATGAGATCCTGTTGGGGATACCTTGGTTACGGTACCACTCTCCTCACATCGAGTGGTCCTCTGGCAGAATTCTGGGATGGGGTGAATCATGTGGGGGTAGGTGTCACCGAGAGTGCATTCAGGTTGCTACTACAGAGGTACCCGCAGATCTATCCTCTCTCCCCAAGCAATATTGGTCTTATGCAGACGTGTTCTCCAAAAAGGCGGCGGAGACCCTTCCGCCCCATCGCCCCTATGACTGTCCTATCGATCTCTTGCCTGGTGCGGAGCCTCCCCGGGGTCGAGTTTATCCATTATCTCTCCCGGAGACGGAGGCCATGTCTCAGTACATTCAAGAGAATCTGGCAAGAGGGTTCATCAGGAAGTCAGTGTCACCTGCTGGGGCAGGGTTCTTCTTCGTGCAGAAGAAGAATGGGGAACTACGTCCATGCATAGACTACAGGGCTCTTAACGCTATCACGGTTAAGAACAAGTATCCTTTGCCCCTGATATCCGAGCTCTTCGATAGGCTTCGGGGAGCTAGAGTGTTTACTAAATTAGATCTGCGGGGTGCTTATAACCTGATTCGCATCCGTGAGGGGGACGAATGGAAAACGGCGTTTAACACCAGAGATGGGCACTATGAGTATCTGGTGATGCCCTTCGGGCTCTGTAATGCTCCAGCCGTTTTCCAAGACTTTGTCAACGACATCTTCCGGGATATGCTTTCCACCTCAGTTGTAGTCTATCTGGATGATATTCTCATCTTTTCTCCAGATATGGACTCCCACCGGAGAGATGTTGGCAGAGTCTTCGACCTCCTACGGGCAAACTCTCTTTATGCTAAGTTGGAGAAGTGTATGTTTGAGCAGGAGTCTTTACCGTTCCTGGGCTATATCATCTCCGCCCAGGGATTGGCTATGTATCCTGCCAAACTACAGGCTGTGATGGACTGGCAAGAGCCCCATTCTCTTAAAGCGGTGCAGCGCTTTATGGGGTTCATTAACTATTACCGCCAGTTCATTCCCCACTTCTCAACTCTGGTAGCTCCCTTGGTAGCCCTCACCAAGAAGGGAGCAAATCCCAAATTGTGGTCGGAAGAGGTGTCCAAGGCCTTCACTTCTATTAAGTCCCAGTTTGCTAGCGCTCCCATCTTACGTCGCCCCGATGTTGATAAGCCATTCCTAATGGAGGTGGATGCCTCATCCGTTGGTGCTGGAGCAGTCCTCTATCAAAAGGATGCTCAAGGTCGGAAGCATCCATGCTTCTTTTTCTCAAAGACCTTTACGTCAGCGGAGAGAAATTACTCCATCGGGGATAGGGAGTTGCTAGTGATGAAGTTGGCCTTTTCGGAGTGGAGACATCTTCTGGAGGGTGCACGGTTTCCATTCCAGGTCTTCACGGACCACAAAAATTTGGTGTATTTACACAGCCCAGCGGCTGAATTCTCGTCAGGCTAGATGGTCCTTATTTTTCTCCCGGTTCCATTTTACTCTGCATTATCTCGCCGGGGAGAAGAATATTCGTGCCGACGCTCTCTCTTGCTCCCTTATGTCAACTGAGGAGGAGGAAGAGGAGCCTCGGCTTATTGTCCCTCCTTAAGCCCGTATACATGTCCTGGTTTTCTGAGTCATCTGCCGAGACATCGGGTTCGTCTACGGACGATTTCGAGGTGAACGCTATCTTGGGGTGCAAGGTGGTACGTGGCAAAAAATATTTTTTGGTGGACTGGAAGGGTTACGGCCCTGAGGATAGGTCCTGGGAGCCTGCTGAGCACATTCGGGCTCCGCAGCTTATTGCTGCCTTCGAACGTAGCGAGGCCCAAGGAGGGGGGGCCCTAGGAGGGGGGGGTAATATTAGAGGTCGAGTTCCCGCTTCTGCACAGGGGGAATCTCGAGCCATCTCCACTGCGGTCTCCCATTCTGTTCCAGCCGCAG
The DNA here is from genome assembly GCF_032444005.1 of Ranitomeya imitator. Lineage (NCBI taxonomy): Eukaryota > Metazoa > Chordata > Amphibia > Anura > Dendrobatidae > Ranitomeya > Ranitomeya imitator. The sequence continues at coordinate 132,025,357 of NC_091291.1, forward strand.
TGGAGTCTGCTCAGCAAAGACGTCGGTCCCAGCGTCTTGCTCAATCTTACTCTGTTCTAAGAGTTACTGCTGCTTCTCCAGCTTCTGCCATTAAAGCCAGTACTGGTCAGCAGCAAGCGGACTTCTCTGGGACTAAGTCCTTGTCTGCACATACTGAGCATGCCCAGGGCAAGATCTCCCGTTGGAGATCGAGGGTCAGGTGCTCAGGCTCTGCGGCACATCCCATTGGTCCTCTTGGCAGGTCTTGGAAGGGCAAAAGTTCTGTAGCCACTTCCTGTGCTGCAACTATATAAACTGCGCATGACCGCACGGCCATGCACTAGTATTGTCTCATAATTATATATGTGTGTGTGTAGATGGATGTATGTCGATGGATGAAAGCTCCTAAATATCCCTCCCTAGAGTTGTTGTCTGCTCGCGGATGTTGGTAGCTATCTAGCGCCCGACTAACCATCTGCACGATACACACATTACAGCGTCCTCTTGCTGTGTTCGCCTGTACGGCGCCGTGCGCTTGCCTAGCGCTTTCCATACACAAGCCTGTGTGGTTGGTGGCATCCGTCAGTGCGGCATTGCTCGCACTCCTGTGCATTTATATATTTCTTATTAGTTTCCTTACACACCCAGTTGTGGTGTAGTGCCAGCAAGGGTCTAATCGGACTTCAATCTCAGTTGGGGTTAAGTACGCTGACTGCTTGCTCGCGCTTTAGGTGCGGTACCGCAGTCCTGTGACGCAACAGGATTGCTTCCTTCATGCTGGGTGAGGTTGAACCCACGTGTGTTTACTTTAGTGTACCGCCATATAGTCTGCAATTTACTAGCAGCGGGTTTTCACCTGCACGGTGGACCTCGGACTGCGAACGCATCTATATCATCTTTCTGGGTTCGTTCCGCCAGTCCTAACACCCTGTATCTTCTCATACAGACACATTGCTATTTGTTCAGATACAATAAAGTCTATGGTGGAAACTCCTGCAGACGACCATATTACCGGTCCGAGTGGAATCCAACAAAACATAGTCTCGCACCTGGTTAGTCTCTATCCAAGGAAAAAATTGCGGCATGCCTGAGCTTGATCAGATATTTTTATTGCATTCGGCCATGCAAGTCAATGTGTACGTAGAAATTCTTGGACTTTTGTGTGTAGTCCAATTTCCCCTCACTAACACAATGTAGAAGATGGAGAAATTTTGTTCTCCATCTTCTCCATACTTTGTCCTTTGCATAATCGGCTAGATTCTCTAGGATGAGAGAATCCATGGCCGTCTGCACCTGCCCTTAGTGCTTGACCGTGTATGGCCAATGTGGCTCTTTCTTACCCATAAAACCATCACCCACCACCCCGTGTACACAAAAACACCAAACTTCAAATAAAAACGAAACACCATAGCTTCTTTTGGATAATTTTGGCCACCGCGGCCAGTTTATTAACAAACAATAACAAACATTTTCTTTAAGCATTAACATACATTTATGCAAAAATTCAAGGGGAGGGTTCTTGGAGCCCACCGGGAAAAAATTCTGGCTTAAAATTTTTTGGCAAAACCAAAAACAGAACTAAAACACCTCAAATTACCCTCAGCCGTACCACCAGCTAGAGGGCACCATAATTCCCGTTCCGGGAAAAAATTACCACCACCAGCTCCAAGGGTAAAAACCCCGTCCAGAGCCTGTAACCAAAATGCCAGAAAAACCAACCCATTTAACTGTCTGGAATTTCCTTCAAATTCCTTCCCTGCTTAATCCGCATCAACTCCAAGAACCCCACCCCCCGCCAAAGCCACTGTGACAAATCAATCACAAGCCTTTACAAAAATTGTCCGCCACCAACTATTCCTAAACCCAACCTATGGTTACCGCTACCAACTAAATATGTATATCTATATATATATATATATATATCTAAAACCTGTCTAAAGGGAGGGTGGGTGGGTCTCTTTACTCTGGCTTTTTTGGTGTCAAGTGACACCTTTCCCACACTTTTCCCCTTATATACCCACGTCCCCCCACTAAAAAACCCCTCCCTAAGCTCCCCTTTTACTCAATCATCCTCTTCAGGCACAATTTTAAATAATGCCTATGGCCAAGCACAGTCATGGGGGGCTACATTGAGCTGTGCCTATTCCTGCCCCTTCCTATAAATCTGGGCACTTGCTGTGTAATTTTTTTAGGATTTGCCATGGTGTTACCCATTTCTGTACAAAGAGTGAATTTTGTGCCAAAATCTGTGTTAAAACCTGTGACAAAATCTGTGGTAATGTGCACAATAGAGGCAGTCAGGGCCATTTCTGGTATTCTCACCCATACCCGTTCCTATACAGTTCACTTGAGTAGGACACTGTAAAGTAATTTCCAAATAGTGGTGTCATCCTTTGATCTTTATAGCCCTGTGTAGTGATGAGTAAATTGATTTAATGCAAATTGAATTTGCTCCTAATTTTTAGGAATTTGCTGAATCCGGCATATCTGAAAAATTTGTGATTCGCTTAACGTAAAAAGCCAAAAATGGTCATCCCCATTTTACACATTGCAGAAGATTTCATCAGTCTCAGAAGGTTCATATGACCCAGGGTGGGTTTCCCCATAATGTCTTGTAGATATCACATCAAATAGTAAAGCACAGCCAATCAGGATGGACTATCATAGCCTGTACAAAAGCAGAGGCAGGGAATGCAGCCGCCACTTTGTGGTGAATCTGGATTGTGAGAAGAGATCAGAACTTATCTATAGAGATAGGAAAAGAAAGCCAGAAAACACTGAAGAAACTGTACAGATAGTGAAAGTGTGTGACGGCACAGCTGGGAAAAGGTTAGTGTCTGAGGAAAAGAGAATAGTGTTATACATGACTTTAAGGGCTATTTGAGGTTTTGTAGAACTTTTGATTCCAGGAAAATCGAATTGCCATGAATGAAATTTCCTGGGAACATTTTTTACAAAGATGGCAAATTCAAATTTCAAAAGATTCGCTGATCTCTAGTCCTAATAAAATGAGCAAATAGATATATTTAATCGTACTCAAATTTTACAAAAACACATTCACCAAAATGCTGATTTTTTTTAAAGCTGCTTCCGTGCAGATTCAGAGAAATAAAGGAAGATGGCCACCATTTTTCTGAACCTTAAAACACCATGAAAAGGTTAGTAAAAAATCCTTATCAGAAGATGCGACAAGGACTGGATGGGTGATGGTGAGGAGCGATGGAGGCGGAGAGGTGATCGGTAAGCTAAGTATAAGGGTATTTAACATCTGGAAAGAGACCCCAGAGCATAATAAGTAGTGTTGAGCGATACCTTCCGATATCCAGAACTATCGCTATCGGATTGGATCGGCCGATATCCAAAAAATATCGGATATCTCCGATACCGATACCCGATACCAATGCAAATCAATGGGACACAAATATCGGAACGTAAATAAGCCCTTTCTGTCCTTCTACATCCTGTTCCGGAGGGGGGAAGAGTGTGGGAGGTGCGTGGGCGGACACTGTGCGTGTCTGTGTGTGCGGGCGGGGTCTGTGCGGGCCTGCCGGGGATCTGTACGTGCCTGCCGGGGCTCTATGTGGGCCTGCCGGGGCTGTATGCGGGCTGCCGGGGCTGTATGCGGGCTGCCGGGGCTGTATGCGGGCCTGCTGGGGCTGTATGCAGGCTGCCGGGGCTGTATGCAGGCCTTACGCGGCTGTATGCGGGCTGCTGGGGCTATATGCGGGCCTGCCAGGGCTGTATGCGGTGTGCCGGGTCTCTGTGCAGCGTGCCGGGTCTCTGTGCGGCGTGCAGGGTCTCTGTGCAGCATGCGGGGTCTCTGTGCGGCTTGCGGGGTCTCTGTGCATGTGTGCAGGCATTGTCCGATGGGACTACAAGTCCCATCGGATGATGCCTGCTACACTGACAGTGATTGACACATTAGCCAATGATGAGACAGTAGTAGTCCCATCATCCGGCTAATGTGTTGAATGAAAAAAAAAAAAAACGAAACACATACATACTCCATACATACTCCATACAGTACATACATATAGACATACAGTACATTAAACATAGAGTACATGCTCACCATTACTTGTCACCTTGTTCCCCGAAGCCAGTGTCAACCTGTAAAAAAGATTAAAATAACAAAGATCCAATATACTCCCTGACTGCAGAAATCCACGAGTGTCCCACGACGTTCTCCCGTGGAGAACAGCAGCAACAGCTGTTGCGACCGCTTTCCAGGGGCTCCAGAAACACAATGACGGGATGAAGGTATCCTCCTGAACTGTATTCCTCCGACGCTGTAAAAAAAAGTCCCTAGTCTCACTTATGGCATTGCTGGGTGAGAAATTTTCCCACGCAGCAATTGCCATAAAGTGACACTTTGAACTTTAGTAACCTCTCAGTGATGCACTGCAGGAGCCATTGTCTCCTGTCAGTGTGTCACTGAGGGTCCTATAGAGCAGTGACATCACCCGATGTCACTGTTCTATAGGGGAGATCGTCGTGGGACACTCGTTACTAATTGGACTACGGCGGACAGGTAGTATATGGTTTATTATTTTACGTTTTTTGCAGGCGCTGAAGTATGGTAAGTATGGTTAAATGTAGAATATTAAAATACTTTTTTCCTAATGTATGCATGTTTTATTAACCATTTTTTACTATTGGATTAATAATGGATAGGCGTCTTATTGACGCCTCTCCGTTATTAACTCGGCTTAATGTCACCTTACAATAACAAGGTGACATTAACCCCTTTTTACCCCATATCCCAGCGCTACATGGGAGTGGGAAGAGAGGGGCTAAGTGCCGGAATTGGCGCATCTCACAGATGCGCCATTTCTGGGGCGGCTGCGGACTGGTATTTGTAGCCGGGGGGGGGGGGGGCAATATCCATGGCCCCTCTCTAGGCTATGAATATCAGCCCGCAGCTGTCTGCATAGCCTTTCTGGCTATAAAATATAGGGGGACCCCACGTCATTTTTTTGGGGGGGTCCCCCTATTTTAATAGCCAGTAAAGGCTGTGCAGACAGCCACGGGCTGATATTCATAGCAGGCTACAGATGTTGGTCCCCGGCCGTCGGCTTTCCCCCTCTGGTGCTGAAAATTGAGCGGGAGCCCATGCCATTTTTTTCCGATTTTTTTTTTAAATTAACCGCTCTATAAGGCCTCTTTCATACTTGCGTCGGTACGGGTCCGTCGCTATGCGTCAGGCCGACGTACCGACGCACGTTGTGAAATTTGTGCATGACGTGGCCAGCGGATGCAGTTTTTCAATGCATCTGCTGCCCATTCTGAAGTCCGGGGAGGAGGGGGCAGAGTTTCGGCTGCGCATGCGCGGTAGAAAATGGCGGACGCGACGTTCACTTGAACATTTTTTCATGCCAATGGTCCGCCAAAACACAACGGATCCGTTGCACGACGGACGCGACGTGTTGCCATCCGTCGCGATCCGTCACTAATACAAGTCTATGGGTAAAAAACGTATCATACAAGAACATTTGCAGGATCCTTTTTTTGATGCTGTTTTTGATGCAGGTTTTTGGTGCTGTTTTTGATGCAGTTTTTGGTGCAGTTTTTGATGCAGTTTTTTGTGCAGGCCCGTACAGACCCCTGGCAGCCCACACAGAGCCCCGCAGGCACGCACACACACCCACGCAGTCTCCGCCCACACACCGCCCACACTCCATTATAGTGCATAATTGCACTATAAGAACTTCCAATTCCGGGATCCGATATCGCAAAAGTATCGGAACTCGGTATCGGAATTCCAATACAGCGAATATCGGCCGATACCCGATATTTGCAGTACCGGAACGCTCAACACTAATAATAAGGGACATTAAGTTTGCAGAGAATAACTTGTCCTTAGAACTAATTTCCTGGGTAAATCCGCTCAAACAGGTGAATTTGAGTTTTGCCAGATCTGCTCATGCTTAGTCCTTAATATTATTATTACTACGGTATATAAATCTGGGTTTACTACTTACAAAGAACTAGACAATGTTGTCTGCCCTCCCTGAGATTTTCTCGGTACTGCCTTTGTATAGCAAAAAAAAGGATTTTATTTATAAATCTGCCATCGGAATATTCCTGATAATATATATATGGGCAATCAGCTTCTTGGAAGGAATATTAATGGCTGCTATTCATTTTCCCTTGTATCATAGCGATCTCAAGAAGAGGCTCCGCAATGAATACAGATCAGATTCCTCCACTTTGTATTTGATTATAGCTCTTTGAAATATCATTAAAAGTAGTTTGGTAAAACGCTGCATTTTATTATCATTTCCTTTAGAAAATGTGATGACTGAACATTAAATCTTCACAAACTAAACGTTAAATAGCAAGCAATATTAAAAGGGTTTTCCACTATTTTTAAAAGTAGCCATAGGAAAAGGACCAATATAAAATGAAGAAGTGCACCCCTCAGATCTCCTGCCATACACTGCTGACGGCTCTGATCGCTTCAAGCAGGAGCCAGAAAGGATGATCAGTCAGCTGACCCTACAGCCAATCAGTGGTCTCAGGGGTCAGGTGACCGAATGGATCACTTCGAATGTCATCACTTCCGATCCTAGTGGAGACCTCTAGAGTTCCGAGTGGTAAGTTGATTATCAAAATCCTTTCCCTTTGGCATCTTTTTCGAACAGGATAACTAAACTAAGGTGACACTAACTAGAGTTGAGCAAAACATTTTGCCAGGCCCTTGTCCAGTTGGTAATCGATGGCTGCTGTCTCAGAGCCTTGTAAACCTCATTCTACTGGGCAGTATTCCCAGTGAGGCTCTTGAGTATTAAGCCTGGCACTGTGCTGCCACAATCATGTATAGGAAAAGGCAGGGGCGGACAAATCATCGATGAAACCTGTGCAGCCGCACATTGGTCCACGAGATAAGTTGCCCATTTCCACCTACAAAACAGATGTTATGCTGCATTTTGGTGAAATGTTAGACTGCAAAGGGCCCATATACTGTTCTTGCAAAGGGGCAGGCTTGGACTGGCCAACAGGAGAACAGTAGAATCCTCCGTAGGCCCCTGTGAAAGAGTAGACCTCCACCCTCTTATATGAACAGTATTTGGTACAATATACTTGGAACACTATGTACTGACAAAGGCAGAATCTTATTCATGTAACAATCTACCCAGATCGCTGTTCTATAAATTTGTGATTGAGGATAATGTCACATTTGCATGTAGGTGAAAAGTGGATCCCTGGAGATTGTTACTGGGGGGCCCTTGGCACCCGCAGTCAGACACTGCATAGGGGCCGTCTTTTGTCTATGTCCACCAGTGGGAAGTGGATGCCGGCTGGATGATTGCAGTGATAGCAATTGCAACGTTGCAAAATTGAAATGGTCCAGAGGTTGGTTCATGTTTCCAAAAATGATAACCTACTCACTCAATAAGTGATAATCGACAGATCGGTAGACTTCCAGAATGGGGAGAGTTAAGAACCAGGTGAGAACGGGGCATAAATCTAGTGATTGGGTGAAAATTCATTAGAGGGACATATCTAAAAATGATCCCCACTCAAGTGGATTCCTAATGATTTTTGTAGACTGGTATACCTCTTTTTATAACAGTCATATCACACTCGATCAAACATTTAAAAAAGCTGCCCTGGAATCATACTTGAGTTTCGTTGCGATGACACATTTTAATAGATAAAAGACAGGTAAAAGAAGTTAGATCATTTCACTTGAAAACTAAAGCATCATTTTCAGAATCCCCATCTGAGATCTCAGTGGGTTTAGGCGTACACCTCCGGAGAGAACATAAATTCATTAGAAATAGCTGCATTGTCTTGTATGGAGGAACCAGCAGAATCTAGTTCAAGGGCACTTAAAGCAATTTTCGAGAAATATTCCTAAAAGAAAGAGAAATACAGTTACTAGAATAACTTACTAAACCAACAATCAGGAGCTTTCTCCCTGGCTGATATATGGTGGGCGGTGGCACAACGCTTTATTATGTAGCATTGGGTATTCTTCTATTAACAGCTATTAGAATCAAGTATTGTACTTTGCAGGTACAAACGTAAAATTAGGGTACCAAACTGCCCCACCTTGTATCACTCATTGCTTATTCAACTTTGTCATTTTAGTCTAATGGATTTACTTAGAAAAGTTTTTTATCCTCCCCAAAATGAGCATTCTATGGGAAGACCCTTTAAATTTGATTTTATTTTAACCAAGCCCAGTATGGTGCAAAAAATGGAAAAAACAATACTCTTCTTCTGGTTCACTTCACTCCACAGTACTGCATTGGTCACCACTGGAGATGAACAAATGTTTTGAAGCTGGAATTTTTAACCACTAAATTTTCCTCAAAAATTTGATTTACGGTGAAAAAATTTGCAAGAACCTCAATATTGAAAAGCTTATGATTGTAATAAAAATACATGGGGGTAGAGAAGAGATTGGGGACCCTGCTGACCATTAGAGCTTAGGCTTTACAGGAGCGAAAGATGATCCCGCTGGTCATAAGAGTTTACACTCTTCAGGAGAGAGAGAGAGGGAGAACCTGCTGACCATAAGAGCTTATATATTACAGAAAAGAGATGCTGACCACATGAGCTTACACTCTATAGCAGAGAGAGAAGATACCACTGACCATAAGAGCTTACATTCTACAGGAGAGAGAGGACCCTGCTAAACATAGGAGCTTACACTCTACAGGAGAGAGGACTTCACTGCCCATAAACGCTTACACTCTACAGGAGAGAGAGAGGACCCCACTGACCATAAGAGATTACACTCTACAGGAGAGAGAGAGGACCCCACTGACCATAAGAGTTTACACTCTACAGGAGAGAGAGAGGACCCCACTGACCATAAGAGACTACACGCTACAGGAGAGAGAGAGGACCCCACTGACCATAAGAGTTTACACTCTACAGGAGAGAGAGAGGACCCCACTGACCACATGAGCTTACACTCTATAGGAGAGAGAGAAGATACCACTGACCATAAGAGCTTACATTCTACAGGAGAGAGAGGACCCTGCTAACCATAGGAGCTTACACTCTACAGGAGAGAGAGGACTTTACTGCCCATAAGAGCTTACACTCTACAGGAGAGAGAGGGGACCCCACTGACCATAAGAGCTTACATTCTACAGGAGAGAGAGGACCCTGCTAAACATAGGAGCTTACACTCTACAGGAGAGAGGACTTCACTGCCCATAAACGCTTACACTCTACAGGAGAGAGAGAGGACCCCACTGACCATAAGAGATTACACTCTACAGGAGAGAGAGAGGACCCCACTGACCATAAGAGTTTACACTCTACAGGAGAGAGAGAGGACCCCACTGACCATAAGAGACTACACGCTACAGGAGAGAGAGAGGACCCCACTGACCATAAGAGTTTACACTCTACAGGAGAGAGAGAGGACCCCACTGACCACATGAGCTTACACTCTATAGGAGAGAGAGAAGATACCACTGACCATAAGAGCTTACATTCTACAGGAGAGAGAGGACCCTGCTAACCATAGGAGCTTACACTCTACAGGAGAGAGAGGACTTTACTGCCCATAAGAGCTTACACTCTACAGGAGAGAGAGAGGACCCCACTGACCATAAGAGCTTACACTCTACAGGAGAGAGAGGACCCTACTGACCATAAGAGCTTACACTACAGGAGAGAGAGGACCCCACTGACCATAAGAGCTTACACTCTACAGGAGAGAGAGAGGACCCCACTGACCATAAGAGCTTACACTCTACAGGAGAGAGAGGACCCTACTGACCATAAGAGCTTACACTACAGGAGAGAGAGGATCCCGCTGACCATAAGAGCTTACACTCAACAGAATAGAGAGGACCCCGCTGACCATAAGAGCTAACACTTTACAGGAGAGAGAGGACCCCACTGACCATAAGAGCTTACACTCTACAGGAGAGAGAGGACTCCGCTGACCATAAGAGCTTACACTCTACAGGAGAGACAGAGGACCCTGCTGACCATAAGAGCTTACACTCAACAGAATAGAGAGGACCCCGCTGACCATAAGAGCTAAAACTTTACAGGAGAGAGAGGACCCCACTGACCATAAGAGCTTACACTCTACAGGAGAGAGAGAGGACTCTGCTGACCATAAGAGCTTACACTCTACAGGAGAGACAGAGGACCCTGCTGACCATAAGAGCTTACACTCAACAGAATAGAGAGGACCCCGCTGACCATAAGAGCTAACACTTTACAGGAGAGAGAGGACCCCACTGACCATAAGAGCTTACACTCTACAGGAGAGAGAGAGGACTCCGCTGACCATAAGAGCTTACACTCTACAGGAGAGACAGAGGACCCTGCTGACCATAAGAGCTTACACTCAACAGAATAGAGAGGACCCCGCTGACCATAAGAGCTAACACTTTACAGGAGAGAGAGGACCCCACTGACCATAAGAGCTTACACTCTACAGGAGAGAGAGAGGACTCCGCTGACCATAAGAGCTTACACTCTACAGGAGAGACAGAGAACCCTGCTGACCATAAGAGCTTACACTCAACAGAATAGAGAGGACCCCGCTGACCATAAGAGCTAACACTTTACAGGAGAGAGAGGACCCCACTGACCATAAGAGCTTACACTCTACAGGAGAGAGAGAGGACTCCGCTGACCATAAGAGCTTACACTCTACAGGAGAGACAGAGGACCCTGCTGACCATAAGAGCTTACACTCAACAGAATAGAGAGGACCCCGCTGACCATAAGAGCTAACACTTTACAGGAGAGAGAGGACCCCACTGACCATAAGAGCTTACACTCTACAGGAGAGAGAGAGGACTCTACTGACCATAAGAGCTTACACTCTACAGGAGAGACAGAGGACCCTGCTGACCATAAGAGCTTACACTCTACAGGAGAGAGAGAGGACTCCGCTGACCATAAGAGCTTACATTCTATAACAGAGAGAGGACCCCACTGACCATAAGAGCTTACACTCTACAGGAGAGAGAGGACTCCGCTGACCATAAGAGCTTAGATTCTATAGGAGAGAGAGAGGACCCCGCTGACCATAAGAGCTTACACTCTACGGGAGAGACAGAGGTCCCCACTGACCATAAGAGCTTACCCTACAGGAGAGAGAGGATCCCGCTGACCATAAGAGCTTACACTCAACAGGATAGCGAGGACCCCGCTGACCATAAGAGCTAACACTCTACAGGAGAGAGGACCCCACTGACCATAAGAGCTTACACTCTACAGGAGAGCGAGAGGACTCCGTTGACCATAAGAGCTTACACTCTACAGGAGAGATAGAGGACCCCGCTGACCATAAGAGCTTACACTCTACAGGAGAGAGAGAGGACTCAGCTGACCATAAGAGCTTACACTCTACAGGAGAGAGAGAGGACTCAGCTGACCATATGAGCTTAGATTCTATAGGAGAGAGAGAGGACTCCACTGACCATAAGAGCTTACACTTTACAGGAGAGACAGAGGACTCCGCTGACCATAAGAGCTTACACTCTACAGGAGAAAGAGAGGACTCCGTTGACCATATGAGCTTATATTCTATAGGAGAGAGAGGACCCTGCTGACCGTAACAGCTTACACTCTACAGGAGAAAGAGAGGACTCCGCTGACCATAAGAGCTTACACTCTACAGGAGAAAGAGAGGACTCGGCTGACCATATGAGCTTACATTCTGTAGGAGAGAGAGGACCCCACTGACCGTAACAGCTTGCACTCTACAGGAGAGAGAGATACTTACCCAGTGACTCTGGAGATGGAAAGTGACTCTGCTGTAAAAACTGTGCTCCGCTGGGAACTGCTGATTTCTGATGGCCTCGGTACCGACCACCACTTTACAAGGTATGATAATCTGCGACATGTCATAGCTGCAGAGCATTATGGGGAAGGCCACGTGGCCATATAAAATTATGTTAGGCCGCTCTCTGATACTTCAGCAGTGTGGGGAATTATTTTGGGCAAGTACTTTAATTTTTTGTAAACCATAAAAAAATAAAGGGATAGATCGCTCATTTCAGTAAATGTGACCTATCCTGAACAGCCTGCATGCAAAAATCAGAAATCTACAAAAACTATTAACTGATCTACTTTTCCAGTTTCTGGTGCAAAATATAGTAACTTTATTAAACAAGTATCAAGAGTGTCAGAAAAAGGGAAACATGTCACACGTTTTTGAACAGATATGGTTTGCTAAAAAATATGCACTTTTTTCACTCCACAATTTTGACTTATGGCACTTTCTAAATGCCTGCCCCTTGGGAGTTTAACCCGTATTCATAAAATTAAGTGCCGTATTATTTTGACTATTAGATGGACTATTTTCCCAAAAACTTTGGAAGGAAAAAGAGGATGTGTCTAATAGTCCGAATGTAGCTTACTGGGGGGGGGGGAGGTTTTGCAGTAGTCAAAAAAGGCATGCTTCCTTCCTCAGGAAGCCAGCAGCAGCAGAAGTGGGTCAAAGCTGCGGGCCAGGTGTCGGTGATGAGAAGAGCAGAGTGCATTGCCATTTTCCTGAAGCTGTGGGCCGCCGAAGGTGGCCGTTTCTCTTAAGCCCACGTACATTTATTTCTTACGATTTGCCCAAAAAGCCCAATAAAACCAATTTTTTTCTGGACAAATAATAAAATGTAATTTTTAATATCCTTTTAAAATAAGACATATGCATTATGGACCTCTACATTAGATTTAAACATTCAGAAAAATGTGTCAAGAGTAATTTTATTTATTGATGTATCAATATATAGCATTACTAAGGATGTAGGATCAGTATGTGTTAATCATTGCAACTAACGGTGAACTGGGCAGGTGCAGACTGTTCCGGCTGTCTCCTTTAATTCGCCGGTATCACTCTACTAACAGCATAATTGACATACAATTCCTGAATTAAAATAAGCTCAGAAGCATGTTTCGCCAGATACCAGTGGAGCGCCCCCGTAGGGCAGTGGGGTACTCCGAGCCGGGCCCTTCGGTTCTCAAGGGGGATGTCACGGTGGCTGACCCGGTCCGTGGCCCTAGGGACTTCCGTTGTAAAATGGGGGGATAGGTCTTTAAAGGGGAAATGTTCATGACACCACCTGTGGTATTCGATCAGGCTGACCAACGCTGCTTAGGGGTCCGCTGGGGTGATGTGATGGCAGCTAGATGGTATACCTTCCCACAGGTGAAGTATGTCCCCAGGGCTTCCCAGAGTGCAGATGGTGGATGGTTTGAGGCGCAGAGAAGAACGAGGACACAAGATTGCAGTCTCTTTACCTTTTTACTAAAGGCTTCAGCATCCACAGTCCAGAGCACCAGATCGCAGGGTAGGCAGAGTCCGGCCGGTCTGAAGGCAAATCCAGAGTCCCCTTTATTCAGGTGGAAATCAGTAGCCTTCCTCTAGCGCCTGGATGTTGTAGTTCCTCCCTGCTGAGCTTCTCATAAGGTCCTCACAACTGTTGGTGGTGTTCTAGATGTTATGTCTTTCTCTCTGTCCCCCAGATGGATAGGAACAACCCGTATGACTGATGGCCTGAGGCTTTTTACAGGGACTTTAGCACGCCACAGCCCCCACAAGTTGGCACCATGCCTCCTGGGTGTAGGTGCGGATCAGCAATGTGCAATTAACTGTCCTGCCAGTCTCTGAAGTAAAGCGTAGAGATCCTTACTCCCTCAGTATTCTGGCTACCGGATTCTGCGCCTCATAAGGAAGCAGCCTTTGCAGGGCAGAACTCCTTCTGGTATTCCTCTCCGGTGCTCTGCTTTCCTGCACACTCACTGCAATATGTTCTGCTTTCTATGTCTCTTCCCAGGAGCTGTAGCACTTCATGCCACAGAGCTCCTCTTCCTCTTTCTTCCTGACAGGAACTGAACTCTGAACTCCCTTTCCCTCCAGATCAGGATGTTTTTATAGGGGAGTTCACCTTAAATCGGCTTAGAGCTCCCCTTCTGGTTTGGAGTGTGAAGTGTGTTGTGTGGTTTGTGATCTCCTTTATTGCCTTCAGACGTAACATCACTGCCCCTGGTGGAAGAATGACATTACTGCAATGACCAGGACTCTGGGGCGCTGCACCAGCTTCATCAGGGTGAATAAGGCTAAAGCTGAGATGCAATCCTATGTATAGAGATAAGTTTTGCTGCTTCATCCGACTCCACTGCTTTATATTTAACTAATAGTGGTCCTACACCCATTACAAGTTGATGGCTTACCTAAGGCCGTCAATCCCTGTTTTACCCATATATGACTCATCTAGTTTAGCTATTACAATAACATGAAATCCCTTTGACAAATCCCAATGGTCATGATAGAATGTAAACATTTCAGGTCACTGTTCTTGGTTCATTCTCGACCTGCCTAATATTGTGTTTGCTTCTGCCGACCTCTGATAGCAGCTAGGGAGAGAGACTGTTGTATTTTCCTTAATTAGCCAAGTGATTCCCTTTTATCCCTAATTGCTACACAAATACGCATCTTTCCAGTTGCAGTGTCACACTCTCATTATGTTAATGAGACCACTATGGTAGCTTGTCAAATTAGCTCTGATGAGATTTCCACACAGCTTGGATCATACTCCTTTTGGAAATGTACTGATTCCAAAGTTTCCGGGAAATCATAAATTGGAATTAACACCATTTATTGCCACAGTACGGAGGAAAACCTAACCCGGCAATACACATTGTAATATGCAGTGACATAGAACATATACTGATAGAATTTACATGGAGTCACTACTTCGAAACCTTGATTCGTTTTTGTATAGAGCCAATTGCAGCTATCAAAGTTAGCAAATTTGTGCGATAAATTTTCCAGAAATTTAAGGACCTCCCCGACGTGATGTTGATCGATGATTGCTGGGATCGTATTTAAAATAAATGTATTTCTTTTAATTAAAAACAAGAATCTCGCCTTCAGATATTTATGTCTTATCACGTTGTAATGGGATTTCAGAATTATTTTAGCAGAATATGACTATTAAATGGCCTCATTTATAATGTATAATGGCATTGTGAGACAGTAACTGTGGGCAAATAGCTGAGGTCTTGCACAGGGGGAACATTCACACCCGTTTGGCATTGTCATGCATATAGAGTAAATAAACTGTAGAAAATCAAGGGAGACAAGACTTTTGTGCACTTATGTCCAAGCACATTCCAAAAACAAGATATCTTTTTACTTGCATAAAAATGTTTACATCGTGAAAATTTTGCCAACAAAGCTGTCATTAAAGAATTTTGCCAAAAAAGCTGTCATTAAAGAAGCACTCAAACCAAACTTTTTAATACCTAAACATGTGTCAATGTTTATGTAGTGTTGTGTAAGTGTGGCAACATACTCATCGATTAATGACCTACCCGGTTTCCAGAGCTACTCCAGTCCTCTTCTGGTCACGTAACGGGTTTTCTGATGACAATGTTTATGCATTGTTGTGTAAGTGTGGCAATATACTCATCGATCGTTGACATACCCGGTTTCCAGAGCTACTCCAGTCCTCTTCTGGTCATGTGACAGGTTTTCTGATGACAATGTTTATACAGTGTGTAAGTGTGGCAATATACTCATCGATCGTTGACATACCCGGTTTCCAGAGCTACTCCAGTCCTCTTCTGGTCACGTAAGGGGTTTTCTGATGACAATGTTTATGCAGTGTTGTGTAAGTGTGGCAATACACTCATCGATCGTTGACTTGTTCGGTTTCCAGAGCTGCTCTGGTCCTCTTCTGGGCCACGTGATGGGTTTTCCGATGACAATGTTTATGCAGTGTTGTGTAAGTGTGGCAATATGCTCATCGATCGTTGACTTTTCTGGTTTCCAGAGCTGCTTCGGTCCTCTTCTGGGCCACGTGATGGGTTTTCCGATGACAATGTTTATGCAGTGTTGTGTAAGTGTGGCAATATGCTCTTTGATCGTTGACTTTTCTGGTTTCCAGAGCTGCTTCGGTCCTCTTCTGGGCCACATGATGGGTTTTCCGATGACAATGTTTATGCAGTGTTGTGTAAGTGTGGCAATATGCTCATTGATCGTTGACTTTTCTGGTTTCCAGAGCTGCTTCGGTCCTCTTCTGGGTCACGTAATGGGTTTTTCGTTGACATCTTGTCTCTTCAGAATTCGTCATAGGTGTTAGGTTGAGTTCAGATCAGGAGACACTTGGCCACTGAATCACTTTGAAATGCACCAGATATGTGTTTTGTATCATTGTCATGTTGAAAAATTGCATGTCTACCAAGTCAGCATGAAAATGACAAGAGACACAGGAAAAACACTACATCTTGCAGAAGAAGGGGTCAAATTGGATAAAATAAGACCACTCAACCAGAGCAGGGCTCAGTGGCAGGACCAGTGAAAGCCCGGATGAAAATATTTTTTTATTTTGTTATTTATTGTGCTCTAGGATCTAAGGAAACTTCAAAGCATAATAATAATGCTCATTTGATTTACATCCAATAAATTCCATGCAAATTGAATTCCTTGGTCTAATTCAAGTGAATATATTGTTATGGAATTTTGGAAGATTTGTTCATCCTTAATATTCGTGTTTATAAACTTTGATTACTTTAGTAGTGTCACATTAACCACTAGAACATAAGGTATAGGCTGATATTTACTAATTTCTGCAACTCTGTGTTCAACTTAGCTGTGTAGACTGGGTCAAGGTTAGAAGGATTTCTGTGCTTGCAATGTGGCTGCCTCCATAAAAGTTTTTGAAAATGTAATATATCTTCCACAGATTTAGATTCAATTAAAGGAACTGAATGCAAATTTGTGATTTTATTTAATAGCGAAAGAAAACTCACGGCATATTTATGAAGATATAACCTAATCATTATTTTAGGAAAAAAATGTGGAACAAAAAGGCTTGTTTCAAGGTCACATGACTGTTTAACAGTTATGTTTGATTTTTATATTTTATATACATTTATATTATATTTATCTATATATTTTTAGATTTTGAAGGCACCTCCAGCCTGAATTGGAAGCTCAAGGTCAAGGCAGATTTGTAGAGTGGGAATGGGAAGAATGGGAAGGCCAGGATTGCCAACGTGTCTTCTTATTTTTTTCTGGACAGCTTATCAAAGAAATCACAAACAGACAATATTTTTTTACAGACTCATTGGAAAACCATAATAAATCATTATCTGATATGAAGACATCAGCTGCATTTTTTAAACTGTACAAGGGTTATATCTAGAGTCAAAATAATCTCTAGAAGTTCCTTTAGCTTCTAAAAAATCGTGAACACCTTATATTTTATTTTATAGATAAAAGTGACCTATTTTTATGGACTGTCCTGCAATTTCTGGAGGCTGGAAACCTTGATACAGGCAAGGGTTCCATAAAGTTGCATGGGAGTGTGAAATGAGAAAATGGATCCAGACTCTGGGCCAAGCTTTTGAGGATTGGGGCATTTTTTCTTCTTTGGCCCTTGATTCTGCTTTTTTTATGTGCAGTAAGATCTAAAAGTTGGCCAATGGATGTTTTTGGTGGGAAGCGTTCTTGGAGTTAAAAGCTTAATTGGTGGTGGTGGGGGTGAATCTTCCTGGGTATGGAAAACAGCTTGGCAAATTTTGGCGCTTTTTTAAAAGGTAGTATCCATAATAGTCAATAAAACCAAAAACTGCCATTTGTGGTTCTTTATAGTGAATTTGATACTGGAGTGACAACAAGAGATAAAAACTGGAATATGTTCAGATAATATTTATCTAGCAGATCTTTATGGCTCTGAGCACTTCCACCTTTGGATTTTTTTTTTTACTTCCACCTTTGGATTTTTTTTACTTTCACATTTGGATGTTTTCTTTATTTCTACATTTGGATGTTTTTTTTACTTCCACCTTTGGATGTTTTTTTTACTTCCACCTTTGGATGTTTTTTTTACTTCCACCTTTGGATGTTTTTTTTACTTCCACCTTTGGATGTTTTTTCTTACTTCCCTCTTTGGATGTTTTTTTACTTCCCCATTTGGATTTTTTTTACTTCCACCTTTGGATGTTTTTTTACATCCACCTTTGGATTTTTTTTTATTTCTACATTTGGATGTTTTTTTTACTTCCACCTTTGGATGTTTTTTTTACTTCCACCTTTGGATGTTTTTTTTACTTCCACCTTTGGATGTTTTTTTTACTTCCACCTTTGGATGTTTTTTTTACTTCCACCTTTGGATGTTTTTTTTACTTCCACCCTTGGATGTTTTTCTACTTCCACCTTTGGATGTTATTTTACTTCCACCTTTGGATTTTTTTTTACTTCCACCTTTGGATGTTTTTCTATTTCCACCTTTGGATGTTTTTATTACTTCCACCTTTGGATGTTTTTTTTTTACTTCCACCTTTGGATGTTATTTTACTTCCACCTTTGGATGTTATTTTACTTCCACCTGTGGATTTTTTTTTACTTCCACCTTTGGATGTTATTTTACTTCCACCTTTGGATGTTTTTTTTACTTCCACCTTTGGATGTGTTTTTACTCCCACCTTTGGATATTTTTCCTCTTGGTTAAATAAAACGTGCTTTTAGTAGAGTATGCCTTTCTTGTTTAAGACAAGGCCAATTAACTCTCACTCAAATCCATGGATTTGGTTGGAGAATGGATGAGCAATTGGGTATCTTCGGTTGAGTGGCCAGTAGGTGGTAGGAGAAAGGAGCTGTGAGGTTTTGGTGCTCCATCACTGGAGTCTACAGTACCAACGCAGATGGGTTGAAGATTTTATGAAAATAACTCCTCGATCTTCAGTTTACGGAATAAAAACATTTTAAGAAGTCTTAAAATCAGAATAATGATTGCACTTTTATCTGCCCACAATCTGCCATGTACGTCATGGAAATTCACATCTGCAGGATCAGTCATCAAAAGGAGCATGCTTTAGTAATTAATTAAACAAGCTCTCATATTATAAATATACATCACGGACTGAAAAACTTCAAATCAAAATAGCATGCAAAGCTATATCATAACAGCCAGCGTTACACAATAACCTGGAGAGCGATATAACAGCACGCAGAGAGATATAATTATGTGGCGAGGGATATGATAACATGCAGAGAGGTAATAACATGCTGTGTAACATAATGGAAAGAAAAGAGGTATAACAACAAGTAGCAATCTAGAGCAACAAGCAACACTGTGGTTTCATTCCGCTTTCCTACATTCTTGTACATAATATTCGATATTGTGAATGTGCATTTCCTGCGTGTGGAGAGACATAAAATGTTTTTTTTCCCCTATCGGAAACCTTATTCCTATGTAGATTCGGTCACCCCCAGGTGCCCTATGTGATAAGGTTTTTGTCCAGCGGCAGGCAAAATAATGACAAGTCCCAATTGCAAATATGACGAGGGGTGGGATCATGTTTAGAATATTCAAAAAGTTAAGATATTGTTTTGTCTTTTGCATTCCTGAAAATCATACAAAAAAAGATATCTTGGATTAGATGACTACATTTGTAACGTCTTGCTGACCAAGACTATTTAATTGAATATATTTTATTTCTTTCATCCTTAGGATCGGTCATCACTCAGTATCAGATCTGTTGGGGTCTGACACCCGGAACCGCTCCCAATCAGCTGTTTGCATGTGCAGAGTGTAAACAGCTGTGTAAGGAGGTTGCTTTCCCTGCTCCTTGCCTGGAACCACTTAGACAGCTGGGTTGTTGGGGGTAAGACTTTCTGCCCTGGACAGAGGGGACCAGGTGACTGCTGGGAAGAGAGAGGCGTGTGGTCAGAAGAAGAGCGGGAGAGCAGAGAGAGGGCAGCGCGCCAAAGAGAGGGCAGGCTGCAGCGCCATGCTCCCCTAAAGGTAGTGCTCCTCGTGAGGGCACTGAGGCTGAGAAACCCACCATAGTGAAGGCTGTATGTGAGGGTGTAGACTCGGAAGCCTCCTGAATCAGAGAAGACTCTTCCCCTGACAGCTCAGAGACGGTGACCGCAGTGACAAGCAAAGATCCCTGAGTGTGATAAGTAACTGCCCAGTGTGTGTGTGACATCGTTACTACAGAGAAACTGCCAGGCTAACATACAGAGACTCCTGCAGCAGTGACACGAGACTGTGCTACTTCCTGATTTCAGTTCCACTTTGAGGAGGAAAGGCTGCAGAGACTTAACCCCGGAGTCTCCAGTTCCTAGGAGACAGAGAAGAGACTTCAGGATCTTCAAGCGCTGCTGGTGACTGTATCCACGTTGGAATAAGGACCCTCAATTCAAGACCTCCCTGGATTGATGTCACCAGAACATTTGTTAACCGTTTGCAATTCCGCTTAGCTGTTTACTGTTTGCTTTGTCTCTATTAACCCCCTGTTTACTCCCTGCGAGGAGAATCTTACTCCTGTTAATAAATTCCCCTCAACAGTTGGTCTGTCTGTTCCGTGGTGACATACTCAACCCGGCACTCTATTACAGCTGGAACAGCACAGCTCCGTAAATTGTGCAATGGCTGGAGCTGGTGCCTTATGGGGCAAGTGAAGGACCACCAAGGAGCTACAGCAGCAAGTATAGGTGAGAGGTAGTGTTGAGCATTCCGATACCGCAAGTATCGGGTATCGGCCGATATTTGCGGTATCGGAATTCCGATGCCAAATTCCGATATTTTTGTGATATCGGGATTAAGATTCATGTGTAAAATAAAGAATAAAAATAAAAAATATTGATATACTTACCCTCGGATGCGCCCTGGTTGTCACCGCTGCAACCGCCATGCTTCCCTTCCTAAGAATGAGCGCGTTAATGACCTTCGATGATGTCGCGGCTTGTGATTGGTTGCGGTAGCATCATGTGACCGCTCACGCGACCAATCACATGCCGCGACGTCATTGAATGTCATTAACGTGCTCATTCCTAAGAATGAGCGCATTAAGGACCTTCGATGACGTCGCGGCTTGTGATTGGTCGCGGTAGCGTCATGTGACCGCTCACGCGACCAATAACAAGCCGCGATGTCATTGAAGGTCCTTAACGCGCTCATTCTCAGGAAAGGAATCATGGCGGTTGCAGCGGTGACAACCAGGGCGCGTCCGAGGGTAAGTATATCAATATTTTTTAGTTTTATTATTTATTTTACACATGAATATGGATCCCAGGGCCTGAAGGAGAGTTTCCTCTCCTTCAGACCCTGGGAACCATAGAGAATACCTTCCGATATTTGTGTCCCATTGACTTGTATTGGTATCGGATATCGGTATCGGCGATATCCGATATTTTTCGGATATCGGCCGATACCATCCGATACCGATACTTTCAAATATCGGACGGTATCGCTCAACACAAGTGAGAGGTGTGGCGAGTACCATATTTTAGTTTTTTTTAACCTCTTCCCGACCTCTCTATTATGAATTGGTGTCGGGAGATGTCATGGCATAATAAACGGCTTTCTTTTCACAGCAATTGTGGCATATTTGAATTACATTAAAATCCATTATAAATCATCCATCATTTTTTCTCAACAAAGTGTATGAGGAATTTTTTGTAACCCAAGTTGTAGTTTTTATTGGCACAATTTTTACATGCATATAATTTACCGATTACTTTTAATAATTATTTTTGGTGGAAATGGTAAAACAAATGTAATTTTACCATTATTTTTATGTATTTATTTTTTTTACACACAGTCTTATGTGGTATATGAATAAGGTCACATTATGCTCAAAAAGTATAATCATTTTGGATGACCTAGATTTTAGTAACATCCCCTGCATTTCCCCCATTTCAGGTGTGAAAAAGTCGCTGGCAAAGTACTGGAGGGAAGATATGTTTCACTGAGGCTATTAGCTTCAGTGATTTGAAACTTAGAAGCTTCCTCCAGTACTCTATGTGTTGATAGAGGTTAATCAGTCATTTTAAAAGGGTTGGGTTTTTTAGAACAACCATATAGCGCGTGGGAGGTTGTTCTCCATATATCCACCCCAGAGTGTGGTCTGGGATTTAAATTACAGACCTTTGAGGCATTCAGTGTTCAGCAGGCCTGGAGAGTGGAACTCCGGTGCTATGTGTCCTGACAAGGAAGCAGCATTAATCAAAAGAAATAGTGGTCACCTTTCCGGTATATGAAATGTCCAAATGCAAAACCTCCAGTCAAGTGAAAAAGGTGAAATATAAGATAGAAAAAAAAAACAATTGGCATAGGTATTATTTTATTAAATTGTCTATGGAGACCTGTGATAAGTTCATTGGCAGAGGAACTTGAGCTTTACATGAGTGTGCTTCTTTAGGTTCAACATAATATTGGATCCTCCTATTTTCGCTGCCTTTCTTCAGGAAATAAAGAAAAAAATCTTGCAGCTTTTATGGATTTTTTGCAGTATAGGATACAATAAAAACAAGAATCAAAGAACCCTACAAGCACAGTCCTTAACTATTGTATGGGAATTTTCGACAACTCTCCAGTAGTCTAAAATGTCTTAGATAATCCTCTTCTCTTATGAACTAAAACTTTCCATCTTTGCAGCTGAAAACTTGAACAGATGAGCCATTCCTTTTTTCAGAGTCTGCCAGAAAGACCTAATTGCTATCTGAACACCAAATCAGACCTGTCTTTGCTACTCAAGGGGAAGCTCGACAGAGACAGCGTGTGAGACGCTAAAAGAGTCAATGTCATTTCTTCCACCTCAGTCCACTTCTCTGTTCTGCTGAACTAAGAATCACATGTCATCTGGTGTTAAAAAAAAAAATCATAGTACTATATTGGTATATATTGTGATATAATTGCTTTTATAATGCTACAATATATTTTAAAAGAAAATCTGATTTTATATACTAATAGCCGGCATGAAGTTGTTGTTTTTTTTCTGAGTTTATTTTTTAACAGTCGGTCATGTGCTATCATCGTTTTGATGGATAACACTTGCCCCCCTATTATTCAATGGGGCAGTGCACATGTCCGATTCTGTCCAAGGAAAGTATCGCAGCATGTACGACTTGCTTCCAGTAAATAGATGGCACTTGGTCACTCATATCTATGAGTCTGCGGAATTCATAGGACTGAACTCGGATGACATTTTCATGGACACAATGCATGTAGAAGATGAAGAAACTTTTTTTTTGTTTCCACATGCAAGAAAAATGGATTAAGTTATGATTACACTCTGTTCAAAGTCTGATGATCTGAGTGTGTTTAGAATAATCTGACTGATTTCTCAAATGAGAGACTGGTCATGCAGGAGTTAATCTCCTCAGCCTCGTTCTGGAGCTAGCTGAGCTATTTCGGTCCGTCACAGCCTGGTGACCAGTGTTAGTGATAGTTCTTGCTTCCAGGCTTGAGCCCCTGATCTGTATTAGTGATCCTTGTGCCTCTGACTGCCTGTACCCGTGTATGACTCAATCTGATCTCTGGACTTTGCCCCTGGTTTTCCGTTTCTGATACCACGCTCCCTGACTGGCTTCGATTCTGGTTTGTACCCCGACTTCGTCTTACGTCTCACGTTTTGGTTACCACGTTCCCGGTAGGCTCTGACTTCTTGCTTGTCCCTGACTATTCTTCTGACTGCCCCTATGTACTGTGCTGACCTCTCTGTGTATGACCTTGGCTTGTCTAACTACTCTTTCGTTACTGTGCCACCTGTGCTGCTATTCAGTGTTGCTACAATGTGTACAACCTCTCGTCCGTCACCGGCACCCCCTGGTGGAGGTTGCACTATACTGCACTGCAGCAGCACATTACAATTTGGTTTTGTACACGAGCCCCAAATGTGGATCTTTGGAGTTTAACCACCCTACCAATACTTCAGAGGTGGAGGGAGCGCTTATGATGGATATTTCTGTCAATGGATGTTAAGGTATTGATATGAGGATAACAGTGTGGCAGGCAGGTAATAAATATTTTATATATCACACATATGGACATCTTTTTAAAGCTCAACTTCAACGATCCCAGATGATGGTTTTCACAAGCTGTAAGAACTGAGTAACTGTAAATATACGATAGAGTAATATAGCTTAGAAAAAGCATCTTGTGTACCTAAAAGAGAACCTGAAAAGTCAAGAAAACGTCTCTTTATGGCATAATACAGCCTAATAAAACGCGCTATTTAAGAAGTCCATTAAAAACTATTACCTTCATGGGAGCGGAATAAAATGAGAGAAGGTAGTGAAAATAATTGGGGAATGTCAAAGCAAAAAAATAAAAAAAATGGAAGATAGCAAAGCAATCCAGCGCCAGATAAATAATACGACTTCCGTCTAGCTCTGCATAAGGAGTTGGATTAAATACTGTGATACTTGCACAGCAAACACTCATATTTCACATTAAATCCATGTAAGGACTAGCGGAATGTGCCAAATAATAAAGAGGTAGATATGAGGTGCATTCGCAGCCCCGGGGTCCACCGTGCAGAGATGGTACCTGCTGCTGAGTAATGGCGGATAGACACTTGCTCACACGTGGGTTAGACTTCACCCAGTGTGAATGGAGGTGAACTGCACCCTGTTAGCAGTCACAGGGTGCAGCTGCAAAACACTAGTGGGATCCCTATGAATCACCCCCACTAAACTGGTGATTGGACTCGCTCTGACCCTTGGTGGCTTTTCAGCCAGCGCATGAGGACGCCCTGATTCAGATGCAGAGTCCAAGCGGGAATTCCCATCCTACACTGACAGGTTGTCAGGAAAGCGCACTGTTTGCGCACAGTGCCGTACCGACGGGTACTGCAAAAAGGCACTGTAACGTGTGCTACGTGTGCATGTAGCACTGTCGGGCGCTAGATAGCTTCCACCATTCGCGAGCAGTCAATAACACAACGAATGGGAATGATTAAGGAGCTTTTATCCATCGACAGTCATTCATCTACACACACACGTTATCCAGTTTATACTAGCGCATGGCAGTGTGGCCATGCAAACCTTTTATAGCGGAAGCTCTCCGGGACCTTCCTAGTGATCCAATAGGAGCTGCTACAGGACCTGAGCATGTGACCCCCGACCTCCAATGAGAAGTCGTCCCTTGGGCATGCTCAGTAGAGAAAAAACAGGACTTAGTGCCAGGAGTGTCTGCTTGCCGATGATCAGTGCTGGTTACAATGGCTGGACCTGGAAAGGCAGCAGTAACCAAGCGCACAGTATCAGCCTGAGCCAGACGCTGGGACCGACGTCTTTGCTGAGCAGGCTCCACTGGAGAAGAATGGGAGACCGCAGTGGAGATGGTTCGAGATTCCCCCTGTGCAGCGGTGGGAACTCGACACCTAACAATCCACTCCTCAGTATAGAAGGCTCAGTCCAGTGGTGTTGAGAGGCTCGACATTTCACACTCAGCTTTTTCACCAGTGGTAGATCCAGGATTATGTTGACATTAACTTCTGACATGCTACAAACACAGCGGTGCTAAAACAGTTTTATCCCACCAGAAAAGTCAATAGTAGTGTCAAAAAAGGGGCTCACTAGGTAAGGTGGATCCTTCAATCCCAAGGTTCAAGTGGGCACATGGGCCACAGGTGTTGGCACAGCAAACGGGTGAGGCACGCAGGACATGGGTAGCTGAAATGCTGGAAGCCATAGGCAGGGGACATAAAAGAGACCATGGACAGGCACCTGGAGTGCTGGAAACTGCAGACAGCAGACATCCAGGAGACCATGAATAGAATAGGCAGCTGGGGGCTAGAAACTGCAGGCAAGCAGGAGATGTCTAGGAGACCATGGACAGACAGCTGGAATGCTGGAAACCACAGACAGGGGACATCCAGGAGACCATGGACAGGCAGCTGGGGGGGCTAGAAACTGCAGGCAGCAGACATCCAGGAGACCATGGGCAGGCAGCTGGAGTGCTGGAAACTGCAGGCAGCAGACATCCAGGAGACCATGGGCAGGCAGCTGGGGTGCTGGAAACCGTAGGCAGGCAGGAGATGTCCAGGAGACCAAGGACAGGCTGCATGATTTATGGCTGTTAGACAGCCTCCACACCTGGGGGAGTTCCCTAACAAACAGGCAATTCCGACATGTGTTGAGACTATCAAACAGCCACAAATCATGCAGCCACTGGGACTGGAACATAATATACGAGCACTACAAGATACTAGGATACCACCCGAGCATGCTCGGATAATATTTTATTCAAGCATGTTTGCTCATCACCATTCTGTACCCCTCCCATCCTAATTAGTAAATTGAGGCTCATTTATCGAGATATTTCTACATCATTACTCATGCCCATTTATGAATGGAAATTATCCAACGTCCAGGTGAAAGCACTTACAGGAACAGATGATGGGCGCCAAAGACTTAATACATGAGATGGGCGACGTTGACCAAAAACTGAGCAGGTGCATGGGATAGAAAGAGTCAGAACGAGTTACAGGCATTGTAAAAAGATAGTGAGAAAAGACAGGTGTGCAGATAAGAGACTGCATTGGAAAAGGAGGGAGGACACACAGCGCTCCATAATGAAGATGAGCCGATGCTCTGGGCCCTGGGCTGCAGTCATTCACAGGAGGCAGATATAGCTCTGTGTGTTTACTTTAATGTACATCTGATCTAATAACCCCTGAAGTTAAATATCCCCACCGAGACCTGATAATGGCAGAATACGGGGGAGGTGCAGGAGGGAGCATGCTGTGTGAAGCTGTAACTAATCAGATCCCTTCAATGTCCTGTCTGACATTAATTCCTCTGTCTATTCCTGTCTGTCTGTAGCTGGAAAACACTAAATGGTCATTATCCTGGCAGGAGCAGGAATATGAGGAGTTGGGATGCATTGAACGAGCTTCTCCACACCGCCACGGCTCTGGATTGCACCGTGGTCGTCTCATAACTGCAATAACACAGCATTTCATTATTGAAATGAATCCGCAAGCAAAAGCAATTTTTCAGCCTCGTAATATATGAATTTCCAGCATGCTACAATGCCATTGACTTGCATATCACCCGGCGTTCATATAAAAATGATGGTGCAGAGTTCCTCCATTATCCGGTGAACTGTGGGGAGCAAAATTTAAACAAAACACAAATACATCTATTGTGTAACGCTCCAAGTCTTTTGTTTTCTAGCAATATATTTGCAGACTTTCACCAGTTTTCCTTTCTTTTGAATGATGTAGGTTTAAGTAAACACATACTTAAGGAACAGGCCTGTTTTTGTTTTGCTTTTTTTTTTCATTTTTTTAAATATTTTTATGGCGGAATTCCAAGAGCCATAATTTGTTATTTTTTATTGATGTAGCTGTTCTTGTGTTTTGCAGAATTAGTTGAATTTTGCAATGGCTTCTTGTTGGGGAGCATAAAACTTATTGCACATAAAGGATTAATCAGCAAGTCAAAACTGGACAGTTTGCGCTCTTATTTTTAAGAGGTTGGTCAATACCTTTTATTGATAGCTTAACGTTAGAAGAAGTCATCAATATGTTATCTATGGGGGGTGCAATACCCGACATCAGCGCCAATCAGTACTTACCAACACCAAAGGTCAAAAGTTCTGAGATGCTACCGGAACACAGCAGCTCAGTCAAGACTAAAGTTACTGAGGATCCACCCCCTATTCATATGTGTAGAGGTTGGATTTGTAGTACCATGGTCATTATAAATAAGGGAGCTGCTGTGATCTGGCAGTTTCCAACAATATCTGTCCAGTGTCGGTAACTGCTGATAAGCAGTGGTGTCGCGTATCGCACCCCCAAAGATCAGATATTCAAGGCCTATTCCTAGGCCATCAATAAAAAATAATGGCCAACCTGTTTAATTCCTCCTGTTCCCGAATATTTTTGTTTTTTAAAAATTTGTGATATGAAATATCTGGCTTATCACTTATCTTGGACACAGTAGGGTGATGTGTGTTGTGAGTTCTGTTTTTGGGCTCCCTCTGGTGGTTACTGATGGTACTGGGTGACTTGTGTTCTCTGCGGTCTCTGGTGTCCACCTGTTCCATCAGGTTATGGGAGTTTCCTATTTAACCTGGCCTTTTTGTCATTTTCTCGCCGGCTATCAATGTAATCAGCGTGTCTTTTTACCTCTGCTCCCTGCGTCTGTTATCTTCAGGACAAGCTAAGTTTTGATTTTCCTGTTCCACGTTTTGCTTTATTTTTGTCTTAGTCCAGCTTGCTGATATGTGTTTCCTTGCTGCTGGTTGCTCTAGTGGGCTGAAATTACTCCTCATGTTCCATGAGTTGGCACATGAGTTCAAGTAATTTCAGGATGTTTTTTTGAAGGGTTTTTCGCTGACCGCGCAGTTCACTTTTGTATCCTCTGCTATCTAGCTTTAGCGGGCCTCATTTTTGCTGATTCTATTTTCATAACTACGTATGTGCTTTCCTCTCATTTCACCGTTATTACATGTGGGGGGCTGCTATTTCTGTGGGGTGTTTCTCTGGAGGCAAGTGAGGTCTGTGTTTCTTCTAATAGGGGAAGTTAATCCTTCGGCTGGCGCGAGACGTCTAGGAATCATCGTAGGCACGTTCCCCGGCTACTGCTAGTTGTGTGTTTAGGTTCAGGATCGCGGTCAGCTCAGGTTCCATCACCCTAGAGCTTGTTTTGTTTTTGTGCTTGTCCTTTTGTGATCCCCTGCCATTGGGATCATGACAGATGTGACCTCTGATGGCGACACTGTCAGTTTAAGACAGTGTTCTGAATAGAATGTTCTGTTTGATCAAATTAACTAATAGGGATAATTTTTGGATTGTTTCTTTAATTTTAAAAGTGAATAAAAGTCTGTTAGTACACTATGTTAATAAATCTGCTGTTGGTACCAACTTGGTTCTGTGGTGAGATCTGTTTGACATTACTAAGTTAATGTCTGTGGTAAAGAGCAAGAAAGCAGCTAGATACAGCCTCAGAGAGTTACCCACATCTTTTCCGGTGCATGTGGAAGCTTTATTCACTTAATGTATTGAAAACGCACCTTTCTTATAGTTAATTCCCATCTGACATGATTAAATTACCATGATGAAGGATTGGGTGTCAATGAAGGAGTAGGCTTTGTGTAATATAGTCCTGCTCTTGTCATTGATGATTGGCTGATCAATGTTATTTAGATGGCTGAAACCTTCAGCAATCCACTCTTGATATCTAAGGTGGCTGCAAACAGTAACATACTTTCAGAGCAAGTAAGTGGTTCACTTTAACTACAGGGTGATCTACCGTACCCTTAAAAATTGCTGTAACCTCTAAAACAGTCAATCGCACTGAAATTTGGACTGTACGTACTTTGGCTCATGAGAAGTAAGAATGCAATGAAAGTCAGTGACAGCGACAAGAAACAACCTTGCATAAAGTGGTCTCGCTGACTTGTCACCCTGGTGGTCGTCTCCACTACGAGATTCACTTGCTGCACGCCTTTCTGTGCATCTGTAGTTTATCTGTGCTGCTTCCATTTCACTTCTCTCAAACTCCTCCTTCATTTTTTAACAATGTGCAGATACAGTTTGGAGCAGCGTGTTTTCATTCTGAAATCTTATTGGAAAACTGAGTCCTTAAAGAGGTGCTAAAGTGAGTTTCCAAAGAAGTTTGGAGGTCGAAATCCACCACCCAAACCTTGTATTCTGTCATTAGTGAATAAACTGGAAAGTAAAGGAACAGTACTGGATAGGTATGATGGAGGACGTCCAAAAATGTCTAAAGAAACAATTCAAGATGTGAAACAGTGACTTCTGGCATCTTTACATAAATTGTTGCACAGGCATGTCATATTGTAATGTGGCGATTGGCGGTAGTCGTGGCCGAAGGACTGACTCCTGATGCTACATGAAAGGCGCAGTGATGGCTGGGTGTGTGGACTTTGGTAGTGTTAGCTGTGTGTTCATGCAGGCCATATGTTGCCAATGTTCTTGACTGGCCAGGACCATAAGACAACTCGAGAGACCAACAGTTCGTCTTTAACATTAATTCTTTACTTTACGGTTCCAAACAGTTCCTCAATTACAATTTCACGCACAGGATGGTGGGCACATAACTTCTAATACATTTCAGGTCCTCGGCACATCATCAGACTCATATTCACTTCCTGCTGGTTTTTTCCTAGTGTTACCGGTCCTATGAGTTCCAGTACAACCTAGCCCAACATGACAGTACAGTTTGTGATGGTCATCACCTTCCCTTCCAGCAGTTTCACATCTAGTCTCCTTAACGATCCCATCTTGACTAGAGTAAAGCCTTGTGCTCCTAGACACGTGGGGACAACCCGCTTGGGAAGTTGACTGCGCTCATCCGCCAGTGAAGATAGCCCAATACCTTGATGGTAAAGGTACCTGTCTATTAGACTTTTCTCTGGCTCCTTCAGGCTAGGGTTGGTCTTTCGAGCGTCGGTCTTCAGCGCTCATTGTTGTCATCTGATACCTGAACTACCGCTCGAGGATCATGCTATCTCCAATGTGGTCTCCATCTTCTCCTGCCATAAGTCATCCAATGCATACATCCTTGTCACTCTGTGGACTAGATGTTTGTCCTTATCACACATTATGTGTACTACTACTCTAACTTCAACTCCAACTACAATGAGGAACCATATCTGTCCCTAGCTGCTGACCCCTCCCACTTTGACCCAGTCCCAACATTAACTGTCTCTGACCCTGCAGTCTATTGCTGGGCAGACTTAACCTTTAACACAGTTCTATGCAAACATTATAGCAGCTACCTCTATCATGCATTACATTACTATATTACTTTACCTTACATATGGACATATTACAGTTCACATGGCACATTACTTTGACAATACTCACAAAGATGCAGGACACTGTTCACAATACACAACATTTTAACAACAACAAAAAAATTTTCTACAAGAGGGAAACATGAGCAGCATGTCCGCATCCTTACAGTATTTCACATGTCAACAAGCAGCCAAGAAAGGTCTTGTTCGCCCATACATAGTCAATGTTGTTCAGGATTTGAAAGAGCCTGATCAAGAGAAAAAAATGTGTCATTGCCAAATTTTTCCCTTTGGGGATCTCCATTCAACATCTATATGAGGTCTAGAGCATGTATGCTTCGATGTGCTATGCTCATTGCATAGCATGTAACCAGACAAGTCAGGTCTTGTTCATATGGTGAAGGCATAGTAATATTGTGCTTGCATGCATTTTTAAGAAGTTTTTATCATGATAAACGCTCTAGCCCTCAAGTGCAGTACAACAGGTCATTATTAGGTGATTCGTTCTTCTTACAGTAATAGCGTGATCTGTATTACAGCCCCAACTAAATAATGGATTATTTCTACATTATGATGAATCATCAACACAAAGCACAAGCTTTATACACAATGGTAGGGCAAGGACCTTTATCCTGTAGGATAAACCTTGTCTTTTTGTTATATAAGTCTTTAGCTTTTGCTACAAACGTTTTCTGCAGTGTTTTACAATTGATGCAAAGACTGTTTTTTTGACAATTATTTTATTAAAAAGTTACAAAACATAAATATTACAAAAAAAAGAACCTTGACATAAAATTTATACAATACAAGAGATGTGGAAGTGATACAAGAACTTAACCTTTATGAATTGTACAAATATGCCAGTGTAGGGTAGCACACTCCAGATCATAGGTGAAGCACTAGAGAAATCTTGTAGATGGGAATGGAAATCTCTTAGGTGTTTGGGGATGTGGAAATACTAAAATGTTGAATCAATATATAATGGAATGATGCTGATATCGGCACTGAACAAAAGTATAAACACTTTTGTTTTTGTTCCCATTTTTCATGAGCTGAACTCAAAGATCTAAGACTAATTTTCTATGTACACAAAAGGCCTTTTTCTCTTAAATATTGTTCACAAATTTGTCTAAATCTGTGTTAGTGAGATCTTCTCCTTTGCCAAAAATATCCATCAACCTTACAGGTGTCACATATCAAGATGCTGTTTAGACATATGATTATTGCACAGGCGTGCCTTAGGCTAGCCACAATAGAAGGCCACTCTAAAATGGTCAGTTTTATCACACACCACAATGCCAGAGATGTTGCAAGTTTTGAGACAGTGAGCAATTAGCATGTTGACTGCAGGTCTGTCCACCAGAGTGTTCCGCATGTGGTTGTGGAACCACTGTGCCACGGTCCGGGGAAAACTGGACTAAGCGATCACTTGGTTCTTCAGTAGAGCCCCTGATGGTGTGGCTTAGACCTACACCCAGGTAGACACCAGGTCCTAATTCAAGACTGATCATGGAGCTGCAGCAGCTGACCCTCGGAGAGGCAGGGAAGCAGGACCAGCCAGGAACTGGTAAACAGGAGAATGTGCACCTGTATAGATAGAACAGGTTCCGTATAGGACTGCACGGTTGGTAGACAGAACAGGTTACGGATCAGGACTGACAGGGTAGGTTCAGGAATATAGGGCAGACTTGGGTGCAGGATTACAGGTGTAGGTTCAGACTGGACAGGTAAGGGTAGCTGTACAGGTGCAGATGAGAACGATCAGGCTCAGGACTAGGTAGAAGCAGGATGGGCTGAGGAACAAGTTACAGTGGGACAGGCAGGGTCAGATTCAGGAAGCACAGGTATGGGACCTTACCACTAGGTAGGTGGATAGCATGCTGATACTAATGTTGCTAAGGCACCTACAAATAGGGGAGGGTGCCTTAAATGTCAGGCGTCTCACAGCTATTGGCTGGGGATGTTTTCAGAAGTGCGCGCACTGCCCCATCAAAAGGCAGAACTGGTCTCCACAAACAACACCTTATTCTGAAAAGTCACCTGAAATGACAAGTACACTTTAAAAAGTTCAGGCCATATAATAACCAATCTTACAACAATGTGGTGCATTTTATGTACTAGAACAGAGGCAGGTGCTTAGCAGTTAATTCGGTGAACATGCATCATCTTTGTGCCTATATAATATCCCCACTGTGAAGGATGAAGAGGAAGCTCTTAGTAAATATTTATTTATCTGCGAGCTCCACTTTTGTCTCTTTACTGTAGAGGATTTCATCGCTGTCAGAGAGCTCTGCGTCGCACTGCACCATCCCTGACTTCCCCATGTCATTCTTACCGCATCTTATTCCCAATGTGCAGCACTTTTATATGTTAATATCCAGCACCGTGAACTCCCAAGAGTCCGGTCTCTGGCCTGTGATTCTCTTTCATGTATTCTCTTTCAAATTAAAGTAACACACAGTTCCTGTCTCGTTCCCTTTTTACATCTCATTTTCTGCTTCCGTAAATCTACATTTCTTCCTTTCCTTGCTCTTCCAGTCTATACATTAGCCTTCTCTCGGTCTCTTGAGTCTCCCAGGTTCTTAACTTTTACAGTAAGTAAACCTTTTAACTTTATTTTATTGAATATTGGAAATGTCAGCTTTACATTCCACCATATGACAATGCATTTCTTAGATTGTTTTTACACCATACTGTATAGTAGAGTTGAGCAAATCTCCCTAAATTCATCTCAGAATACAGGAGGAAAATGGATTCGCATTGAGTTCTTAAATTCGGGTTCAATCCAAAAAGACGCTTGAAAAAAATCACATGAAAATTCTCGAAAAACATTTCCTATTCAGTTCGAATGTAAAGCGTCTGCATATGCATATACCCTGACACTGTCCTCTCTTTGTCTCTCTCCACATCTATCCCACCACTGTCAGTCCTCCAATCGCTTCTTCTGTCTGCTATATTTGATCTTCTATCTTCTCTTTTCTACCATTGTTTTGAATTGTGGAATTGCAGCGCCCCAGAGTCCTGGTCGTTGCAGTAATGTCGCTCTGCCACTAAGGGGAGTGATGTTATGTCTGATTGCACTAAAGGAGTTCACCTGACCAGGTATCACAGTCACACATTACACTTCACACTCCGGCCACCAGGGGGAGCAAAAGGCACTATGTATTAGGCCACTCCTCACACTCTGGTAAAACTGGGGGTTGGACAGAAAGTGAGAACGCAGCCTGGGAGAGCTCCAGGGAGGACCTGTCAGGGGTGGGTTCCTGGCAGGTACCTAGCAGAAATGACAGAGCATTACGGAGCCGCGACTGCACTACCTTGCGGCAGCATCCTAAGGAAGGACACGAAGCGAAGGATATTGTGGAGAAGTGAGAAACAAAATTGCAGCACAAGGAGATAAACCAGTAGGAGTCGTGCCCCGAGATCGGCAACATCCTACTGAGGCGCGTAGCCGGTGGCCGGAACGCCGAGGAAGTAACAAACTTCAAGCATTACTTCAAACAGCGGCAGGACAGTTGATTTTAGGTTGGCTGTCTACCTTACATCACCTAAGCAGACACAGGGGGCAAATGTGGAGAGGGGCGTCTCTAGGGTCCGAGAATAGCTCTGAGCTTACCCGTCATACAGGTGCGTCCTATCCAGATAAACTTGGGGACGGAGAAGAAAAAGAACGAATACGAAAGTTGTGAGGACTTTCCCGAATGCTCAGCAGGGAAGGACTACAACACACAGGCGCTAGTTGGTAGGCACTGATTTCCACCTGCAAAGGGAACTCTGGATGTGCCTTCGGACCGGCCGGACTCAGCCAGCCCTTTTAGCAGTGCTCTGGATTGCGGATCCCGAAGTCTTCAGTAAAAAAGGTAAAGAGACTGCAACCCTGTGTCCTCGTTATTAACTGCGCCTCACATCATCGCCACCTACACTACTGGGAAGCCCTGGGGACATACTTCACCTGTGGGAAGGTATACCATCTAGCTGCCATTCCATCACCCCAGCGGACCCCTAAGCAGCGTCAGTCACCCTGACCGAACACCACAGGTGGTGTCACAAACCCTTGACAAACTTTCATCACCCCTTTTATTGGTCGCCCCTTAGCAGGGTCACGGACTGGGTCCAGCCACCGTGACAACCCCAGCACCAAGACAGAGAGGACCGGTATCGAGTACCCCACGGCCCTGCGTCTGGGAGCACTCCATAATCACATGGCGCCTAGTTAACAGAAAAAAAAATGACCGGAAGTGGACAGAGGCTCCAAAAGAAATAGAAGAAAAAACATAGAAGACAAAAAAAAGAGACGCGTGTTAGGAGGACCAGCAATGGGAAAGACAGGAAGGACCTCAACAAAGGATTGGGCAGGGGAACAGGTGAAGGGGATTTGAGCATAAGGTTTTTGTTGTTTTAACCTCTCTATGTCACAAAGGGGATCATTAATAATGCATGGGGGCCACATAGTGGGACATTATTATTATATGGGGGCAATAAAGGGGAACATTAGTAATGTATGGGGACCACATGGTGGGGACATTATTACTATATAGGGGCCATAAAGGGGAAAATTAATAATGTTTGGGGGTCACATAGAGGAGCAATATTACTTCCTAGGGTACAGAAGGATGGACCTTACATCTGTATATATGCAAAAAAAGGTGGACAATACTACTGTATGGGTGCACAGTAGGGGTAATAATTCTACTACATTTGGGCACAAAGGGAACATAAGAATTACACATGGGGAAGCATCACTACTGTATTGTAATAACCACTGTCCCTTATGACCCCCCATTAGGTTGACCTTACCCGTTGATATTGATAGGTTCCGCCGACAGTCTAATGGGTATGGTTATACCAGGACACTAATGGTTGAGGAGATATCAAACCCACATGTCTGATTTCGTACTGCCGATCGCATAGTTTTCCCGGTGATATGCCACCGGCTGAGTTGCTGGCTTTCTCATGGAACACTCTTGTATATGGGAGTGTTGGCTGAGATGGCTTGGGAGGACAATCGGCCAAAGCATGGTGCAGCCGCCAGCCATCTAATGTGTATGGCCAGCATTACACCCTTTTTTCTACTGCCTAACCAAACTTTGCTGTATTTTTTTATATATGATACTAAACCGAACGGAAAGTAATCTCCTGAATCTCACACTGCAGCATTAAAAGGGTTTGCCAATAAAGATTGCGGAATTTTAAAAAAAAATGAAATTTCAACTCGTAGAATGAGGCTCCTTATCTTCCAGTAATGTTTATAACAGTTCTTGTTGTTGGTTTGTGCCACTCGAGCTGATCACCACCCGCCCGTTGAGCTTTCTACAAGGTAACACACTGAGGACGCAAACTGTCACGGTGACATTTGCAGGCTGTGTCCCTCCTCCATTGTTCTGTCAGACTCATTGTCCCATGCGAGTCTCATACAGCATCATTGTACCATCAAATCTCTTCGGCTGCCCTTCAAGTCAATGAATGGGTTTTCGCCCACCGGGACCTTGTGCATTGTCACCTTATCGAGGGCTCTCTTCACTTCCCAACATCTTATCTCCCCCCCATCCAACACTCCTTGCCAAGAAGAAACAGATACAAATTAGGGAGTTGAATACGCTCATTTAACCCTTCATTCGGAGGCTCAGCACTTCTCTATAATTACTGTTACAGACAATAAGGCACATACCCTTTAAAGGCTCGCGTCGGATCCCTCGTCATTCATTATCTAATGACATTGGTTTTTGTCTGTGCGAGAAAATATAAAAAAAAACAAGTTTGTCTCAGGAGTGGAAGTTGATGGGTAAGGGTGCTCATTTTATACAAATGATCAGTCCGCGTTTCACAAGTGCGGCAATTATAAGGCTTGCGGAGTCAAAATTGGGACTGTCACATTAAAATAGACAAGGTTGGAGATGAGTGGAGCCTGTCCAGCCGCCTCTACGGAGTTTGTACAAATGTTTCAGGCTCAGATGTCTAAATATTTGCGTGAATTTCTTTTATAGAGATTTTTTAATAATGTACTCGTAGTAATGCTGGAAGCTAAAATTACCACTTTATAAGTTTTGGAGGACTTTCTTAGACTTAAAATGGTTTTAAAGGAGTAGTAAACAGGAGCCTTTTCTGCATGTTCCTGATAAATGGCAAAGGGGGGAGGCTCCTGCTGCAGTTTTTTTTTTTAAATAGAATTAACGAAAACGTTTGGTAATATATTCCAAGTTTAGCACTTCTTTATTTAGTTGTATACTTAAAGGGAACCTGACAACTCATACATACTACTCGGGAGTGACAGATCTCTCCCACCATACATGTATAGAGAAAGAGCTTTCACTCAAGGCCAACAGATGGGGAGAATTCGAAGCAGACACACCTGTCTGATTAGTCTACAGCGCTGCTAATGATATTTTTCTCTAAAACGCCACTGCATCTCAAAGTTGAACATATATGGTTGGAATCGTGCGGCCACTGTCTGATACATTTTGTCCATGGATCGGACACAGTGTGTCAGCTGTCATGGTCCCTTTAAGGATATTACTAATTAAAGAAGTACTAAACCTGATATATATTCCAAAACTTTTCTTTGATTCTGTTTTGCCTTATGTTGCAATAAAAACTGCAGCAGGAGCCTCCCCCCTTTATCAGGAACATTCTTGTTCACTACTCCTTTAAACATATCTGGCTGGAATTGTGTAGCTACTGTGTGATTCATGCTGCCTGTGGATCGGGCAGTACGTATCAGACGTCAGATTCCCCTGAAACAGTTACTTTCCACATTAGAGGTTGTTTAAGATAAGGTTATAGCAAACTTTGGTATGAAAAGGCTGTAAGCAAGGGTACTATACTATCTATATGATATAGTGTATAATATCACACATAAATCTAATTTGAGGGTAGAGCCCAGTAAACTACATTCGACTGGATCTACCTTCTAAATATCAAAGTATGATTGTCACTTCCAAACAGTGAACAGGTCTGA
This sequence comes from Ranitomeya imitator, assembly GCF_032444005.1. Taxonomy (NCBI): domain Eukaryota; kingdom Metazoa; phylum Chordata; class Amphibia; order Anura; family Dendrobatidae; genus Ranitomeya; species Ranitomeya imitator. The sequence continues at coordinate 132,062,794 of NC_091291.1, forward strand.
ACAGGTGCAAACTAAGAGTAACATTCTCCATATATGTAGCTAATAGTGATGAGTGAGCGTGTTCGGATATTGTGTTATCTGAGCATGCTCGGGAGTTATCTGAGTATCTTGGGCATGCTCGAGTAATATGCTTGAATCCCTGCTGTACAGAGTGCAACTTTAATTGTTAGTTATGTATGGAGGTGGATACTCTAAGTAAGCACCTGTTCACACTTGATTTCTGTTTGGAAGTGATGGTCAGTCTTTTGATATTTGTATACATATGCTTTCTGACTGAGCACTCCACCCCTCAGCCTCAGGCGTTTTTAATTACAAAGGATCCTACTTTCCCATATAAATATAGACTTTAGTCTAAGAAAGGATTCACATTAGATAGGTTCCCAGCAACAAGAATCGCCTTATCGTGGCTGTCGGGTATGCATGAATTGGCCAATTTATGTGCTAAGTATTCTCAATTTTTCCTATTTTCTAGTGCAGTAAGGCAATTCAAATTTCATATATTTCATGTTTACATGCTATAGCGCTACAGAGTGCAACTTTATTTGTTGGTTATTTATGGAGATGGCTACCCTAAGGAAGCCCCTGTTCACACCTGATTTCTGTTTTGAAGTGACAGTCAGTCTTTTGTTATTTGTATACATAGGTTCTCTGACTGAGCACTCCACCCATCAGCCTATGGCGTTTTAATCACAGCAGGATCCTACCTTCCCATATAAATGTAGGCTATCAGCCTATGAGAAGATTCACATTAGGCAGGTTCCCACCATGGAGGTTCGCCTTGTCATGGCTGCTGGGTACACTGGAATTGGGCCAATGTATGCGCTATCAGTTTTTCTTATTTTCCAGAGCGATAATGCAATTCTAATGTGATATATTTCATGCTTGCATGCTATAGCGCTACAGAGTGCTACTTTAATTGTTAGTTATGTATTGATCTGAAAAATTCTGAAACTTGAAAAATTTTAAAATTTTTTCCATTGTTACAGATTTATGATCTATTGCTTCAGGCTCAACTCTGCAGCTACTCTATGTGACTGCAGACTTGTGAATCTTTACAGCGTGCACAGGGTTCTCCAATTCCAGTGCAAGTTCCAGAGTCAATGGGGCTGTGTGACTGCAAGTATGACAATTTCTCATGCCAACTAGAAGTGTCTCGCTCAATACCAGGGAATTCAGCGAGGTCAGACACGTCTAGTTGGAAGGTGGCAAGAATTTTGCAAATCGCACATTGACTCCCACTGGCCCTGGAGAATCCTCACAGCATACAGTTACTTCATTCTTGAGCCCCAAACCTGGTCAACCCCTTTAAGGCTTTACTTACAAGGTCCAATGCTAGCTGTATGATTGTTATTACCACATTGACATCCCATACAGTTTGCAAATTATTGCACAAGCAGATGTGCTGCAGACATCAGTGATTTTAACAATGCAGTCAACCCATGAACAAGTGTTTTTCTCGACCCTTACCATATTTGCACAGGCCAATGATCATGAACGTGATTTCTTATAAATGCTCATTCGGCCAATTAATAGCCCGTTAATTGGCCATTACTAATGGGACACATACAGTAGGAAGTCAGAGTCAGAGGTCAGTGATAAATAGTGTCTAAAATAGATTTTTTAGAAAGTTTTTAGGAATAGATGCATAGGTGATTGCTTATCCTAAATGTGCATAGAGGAAATAAAGGTTGTAAATAAGCATTGAACCCATATATATAATCATATTTGCTGCCGGAGACCCTCCAAGATTTCCTTGTCAGTATTTAGCTTTCAGACGGCAGACTTAATGCTAGACGTCCCTGCGGTTTATAATTATGAATTTGACAAGTTCATGTGTTTGCTGTTAATTATTATAATTAGCTTTCGCTTCGCACAGACGCACCCGCTTAACAACAATATTAGCAGCAGGAGGAGACCCCGTGACGGATTCTGGATGATAAGTGTGCGATGGGGCCCCTCAGATAAACTGGAACTGAATTAACCTCTTAGGATAACACATATGTTTTATGATAAACAACTTAAGGCTTAAATTATAACCAGAGCTATGTGATAATTGCAACGTAATCAGATTTATAAATATTTGAGATAGAATATACTACATTAATCGTGGCCTCTAAACATAAGGACCCAACTGCGATACAATATTACTGGCCCACATCTCCTCGATGCCCAATACGGACCATGCCTAATGGAACTCTCAGGTCAAGATTGCAATATTTCAACAAAGTTGGTCTACCCTCTCGATAACTCCACATCCCTCCCAGAGAATTCCACCCAATCTGGCCTAATTTCGGGTGGGTGTGATATAAAGCTCGGCCCTTCCTTCCCAGATGTCCTGGGAAATCCAAGACTCTCCTGGCCACGTGCTTGTGCTTAGGTAGGAGCCATGCCCTTCTACATTATGTGGTAATCACTCTGGAACTCTTCCTCAAATCCCAATGATTTTGAGATTGTTTTTTTCGTGGCACATTATACTTTATGATAGTGGTAAATTTAGGTGGATATGTTTTGTGTTTTTTTATAAAGAAAATATCAGAAATGAGAAAAATGTTAAAAAAATAGCAATTTTCAAACTTTGAATGATTATCCCTTTAATCCAGATAGTCATACCACAGCAAACCATTAATAAATAAAATTTCCCACATGTTGGCTTTACGTCAGCACTATTTGTAAAATATTCTTTTATTTTGTTAGCATTTTAGGAGGTTTAAAAAAGTAGTAGTCATTTTTAATTTTTTCAAGGAAATTTACAAAATTTATTTTTTAAGGGACCTATCCTTTTGAAGCGCCTTTAGGGGTCCCATATATTGGGAAGCCCCCAAAAGTTATACAATTTTAATAACAGCACCCCTCGACATATTGAAAACTGCAGTCAGGCAGTTCATTAACCCTTCAGGAATTAATGCAAAGTGGCATGACAGAAATGAAAATGTGTATTTTTACCACCTAATGTCGCTAATTGCTGAACAGGTTACAATAGCCGTCAGACTCTAAGGCCGCTATTTTGCAGTGAACTGCCATAGCAAACATCAGGACCACACAATCATGATCTGCGGGCACCGATTGGGATAGAGAGGAAGCCCCCACACTCTGTTAACCATTTATATGATGTAGTCACTATTGACAGCAGCATCTAAGGGGTTAAACAGATTTGGACGGTGCAAACACTGATCATGGCTGATGCAGCAAGTTGTCAGCTATAGTGTCCAGCTGACGGCTGCTGGATTCTCACCTGTATGAGGATGCTATTCTCTTATATCTCAGGTCAGTTAAAAGACGTATTGGGGGGCATTAAGGGGTTAACATATGCTTTTTTATCAGCCCTTCATGGACCCATATTTAAGACCAAGATTGAGAGTGAGATAAAAATATCAATTCTTGGTTCTTCACAGTCAATATATTTTTTCAAAAATGACAAAACTCTTTTTTTCTAATGGACTTCGGCTTGATGTCGAGCCATGGCGACTTGATGGACGAACGACCTGTAGGAAGACTGATCTTGGGCAAGCTCAGGTAGATCCATCAGGGTCTTCTCTGCCGTTATCTTGATATTAGAAAGCCATCAGGTTGCTGGGCTTCTTCTTCACCTTGTTCCTTCTATTCTTCCGACCATAATGTCCTTCTCCAGTGATTGCTCTCTTTGTATGATAGGTCCAAAGTAGGCAAGTCGTATCTAGACATATATCACATAAATATCTACCAGTAGAGCATCAAAAATTTATGGGTTTTTTTTTCAAATTAACAAATTCACAGCACACATTTTGGAACATGTAGTTAAGAAAAGAAAAAAAATGTATAAGTCTTAAAACATAAACTCCACGTGATTCACGACCTCTTTACCTCTCGTAATCTTTTCTTTCTGGGCATTACCGAAACATGGCTGACACCCTCTGACACAGCCTCCCCTGCTGCACTATGTTACGGTAGCCTCCACTTCACCCACACTCCTCGCCCTGGCAACAAACATGGTGGAGGAGTGAGCCTTCTCTTTTCTTCCAACTGTACCTTTAACCCAATCCCACCTCTACCCTCCCTTATCCTCCCCTCTTTTGAAGTCCACTCTGTCCGCATCTACTCCCCCTACAACCTCCAAATGGCCATCATATACCGAACTCCGGGCCCAACCACTGCCTTTATTGACCAATTCTCCACCTGGCTCCTTCACTTTCTGTCTGCTGACATTCCCACCATCATCATGGGTAACTTCAACATCCCCATTGACACCCACCAGTCAGTATTCTCCAAACTCCTGTCCCTTACTTCATCCTTTGGACTTACTCAGTGGTCCTCCTCAACCACCCACACAGACGGACACACATTAGACCTGGTCTTCACCTGTTTATGCTCCCTATCTAACTTCACAACCTCCCCTCTCCCTCTATCTGACCACCATCTACTCACTTTCTCATCCCTGTCCTCCTCACCTGTCATCCATATCCAGCACCATGCGCACCCACGCAGGAACCTCGCACACCTAGACACTCACACACTTTCTGACTCTATCCTAACACTGTCCTCTATATCCTCACTCCACAACACAGACACTGCCACTACTTTCTACAATGCCACTCTTGCATCAGCTATTGACACGGTCGCCCCTGTCATGCATAGCAGAGTGCGACGAACCAATAGACAACCCTGGCACAATAACATCACTAAAAAGCTTCGGCAAGTATCTAGAATTGCAGAATGGCGTTGGAAGAAAACACATTCACAAGATGATTTCACTGCACTCAAACAAGCAACACTGGCTTTCAAATCAGCTCTCACCTCTGCTAAACAGGCCTACTTCACAACCCTCGTATCTTCCTTATCCCACAACCCCAACAGTTGTTCAACACTTTTAACTCCCTCCTCTGCCCCCTCCGAGTTTCCTAATCGTTGCTGAGGACTTTGCCACGCACTTCAAAAATTAGATAGACCAAACAAGGCAAGTCTTTGTTGGCCAACCACCACAACCCCTTTGTATGAGAGACCAATTCCCAAACCCCATTACTTCACTGTCCAAAATCTCTGAAGGGGAGCTTGCTCATCTTCTCTCCAAATCACACCTTACTACTTGTGCACTTGACCCCATCCCATCCCACCTCCTCCCCAACCTCACCACCACACTAATCTCATCCCTAACCCATCTCTTCAACCTTTCACTAACTTCTGGTACCTTCCCCTCGGCCTTCAAACATGTCACAATTACACCTATCCTCAAAAAGCCATCCCTTGACCCAAGCAGTATGTCCAGCTATCGCCCCATATCTTTGCTCCCATTTGCTTCCAAACTCCTTGAGCAGCACGTCCATGCTGAACTTTCCTCTTACTTTGCATCTAACTCTCTCTTCAACAACCTACAATCTGGCTTCCGTCCCCCACCATTCCACTGAGACTGCCCTGACCAAAATTACTAACAACTTACTTACAGCCAAAGCTAACAGACAATTCTCTATACTCCTCCTCCTAGACCTGTCCTCTACCTTCGACACAGTTGACCACTGCCTCCTACTACAGATCCTCTCTTCCTTTGGGGTCAAAGACCTTGCCCTATCTTGGATCTCCTCATACCTTTCCAACCGCACATTTAGCGTTTCCTACTTCCATACTACCTCTTCATCTCACCCCCTCTCCGTTGGAGTCCCCGAAGGCTCTGTCCTAGGACCCTTACTCTTCTCAATCTATACACTCGGCTTGGGACAACTCATAAGGTCCTATGGCTTCTAGTACCATCTATATGCCGATGACACTCAGATCTACCTCTCTGGCCCAGATGTCACCTCTCTGCTCTCCAGAATCCCAGAGTGTCTATCGGCCATATCCTCCTTCTTCTCCTCTTGCTTCCTCAAGTTCAATGTTGACAAATCTGAACTCATTATCTTTCCTCCATCTCGCATATCTTCCCTACCTGATCTATCTATCAAAATAAATGAAATCACACTTTCCCGTCCCCAAAATCCATTGCCTCGGATTAACCCTTGACTCTGCCCTGTCCTTCAAACCGCACATCCAAGCTCTCGCCACCTCCTGTCGCCTCCAGCTCAAAAATATTTCCAGAATCCGTCCTTTCCTCAACCCACACTCTACCAAAATGCTTGTGCATGCCCTAATCATCTCCCACCTGGACTACTGCAACATACTCCTCTGTGGCCTACCTTCTAACACTCTCGCACCCCTCCAGTACATCCTTAACTCTGCTGCCCGACTAATTAATCTCTCTCCTCGCTACACTCCTGCTTCCCCTCTTTGCAAATCCCTTAACTGGCTCCCAATTTCCCAGTGTATCCAGCTTAAATTACTAACACTGACCTACAAAGCCATCCATAATCTTTCTCCTCCGTATATTTCCACGCTAATCTTTCAATATCTTCCCTTACGTAATCTCCGGTCCTCCCAATACCTCCTCTTCTCCTCTACGCTTATTCGCTCCTCACCCAATCGCCTCCAAGACTTCTCCCGAATATCACCCATCCTCTGGAATTCAGTGCCCCAAGACATCTGGTTATCCACTACTTTTGGATCCTTCAAAAGAAAGGGTTTGATGCGCGAAGATTGACATCAACTACATTTAAAATGCAACATTTTGGATTTTTTTAAAAAAAATATGCTTACCATTACCAATATCAATTACACTTATCTTGGTTCTGGTTGACTGTATGGACATTAAACAGTGCCAGAAGTTCTGGACTGAACACTGATCTAAAGTGAACGGATGACCTATCAAGGAGTTGCGTTGGCAGGACAGTGCAAAACAAGCTTAGGACACGTGACTATTGTTTTTTTTATTAACTATTACCTCTTCCAGGACCTCAAAAGAATCCAATAGTTCAACTTGACTCATGAGAATCAAATCCTGAAAATTTGGGATTATGGCAAACCTTAAGTTTTTAGGAATCATGCTAGGAAGATTCTTATGATTGTCACTGAAGTCCACAAATAAAAAATAGGATACGAGCCATATCAATGTAGCCCCAGAAACAGATTTGGCACCAAGTATCTGGTCCTCAAAGGAATTGACCTATATTTTTTTCTCCCATGTTGATCCTTGTGCTGATGTTGGAGGTACTAAGTGGTGTAGTTTTATTGTGACACTTACTAACTAGAATTAGATTTAGTCTGCTCTGTAATTTTCTTTTCATTTTAAACCTGTCACCAAACTAGTCATGGATGTCTAATATGGCCAGTCCCTCGGGAACAGAAGGTAGGAATTGTGCTTGTTACCATTTATCGACTCGCAATGTATATCAGCGCTTAGAAAACGTAGCTGTTTGTCGGAGATATGATGCCATGGTGATGGAGAGGTGGTTATATTGCCATGAAATCTTGTCGATTCTCACTCCAGCACTTTTATAGCATTAGGTGCGAACTGAAAGTAAAGAGAAACTTCAAAACCAGAAAGAGAAATAAAGAAGAGGAAATCGATGGCCAGTTAATGCCGCCGAGAGCAATTAAATACCCCCTCCTTTCATAGCGGCGGCGTACGGTTTTAAGTGCAGGTGAAAATTTACACAGTTCCACTGTTACGAGGCAGAGAGTTTAACTAAAGGGACAGATTTATCATCATAAAAACTGAACTCCGGGGCTGAGAAATATATGTTGTGGAGTTGCAACCGCAAAGTGAGATGAGGATGTAATACTGGAATGAACGTGGGAAAATAGAACGGAAGGAGACGCACAATTCAGGGCTTAGTTTTCTCTAGAAAATACTATCTAGCGTGGTGGTAGAGTCTTCCGCAGGTCTACAGCTTCACCAACGCAACGTAGTAATATCAAGGAGCCAAAAAAGTTTCAAGCAATGTAAAAAAAAGTTTCAAAAAGTCAAGTTTTAAGCTATGTAATTAATTTGGAAATGTTTTTGGGAACTTTAGAAACTTTTCAACGCTGAAACCTGAGGCTGAAAAATCCATATCTGAAGACGGCTTCTAAAAGACACATGGTTTTTATTGCGTTTTTTTTTTTCGGGAGGTTGCTTTGATGCAGTTTCTGATTAGGCATTTTTGCTGGGTTTTTTTTGGAGGAGGCATTTCTAACTGACAAAATCTGGCCAAAGATAAAAGAGAGATATAAACAGCATGAAAAACACATTTTGTCCCAAGTTGAGGATAAGTTGAAGAATTAAAAAGCAAATTAATGAGCTGAAAAAAAAAAACTTTAGGGGTAATTTTCTCATTCAAATGAATTTCACAGTTTGCTGTTGATTCAAAGTAGTTTTAATATGGATTTTGGTGTGAAATCTGAGACAAAAGACGTAAAAAAAAAAAATCCATATCAACATACCCTCAAGGTATCCAAAGTATAACTTGTGGATATGTTTATGCAGTGTTTTTATGAATCTATTCCACATTAAAAATTCCTCAAATAAACAAAAAGTTGTTTTTTTTTATAAGGATTTTGAAGCAGATTTTGCTAAATAATCCGCATGGAAAACTGCTCTTAGAATAAGCTTCCTCTTCATTTCAATAGGAAACCTCGCCTGCAATGCACATGGTGATATTTTTCCCCAGATGTTATTTCTATATGTAAAAAGCAGAATATTTATTTTTGTATTGTTTTTTTTTTGGAAAAACTTTTTTGCTCTGGATTATTCAGCCAGAAAAACACTCTATGTAAATATATCCAAAGAGTATTTGACGCAGTTTTTGATGTTAATATTGAAGCAGATCTTCTCAAAAATCTTAATAAAATTACTTATATAGCGATTTGGCCTCAAGTTTTGGAGTACTTGTCAACCGGCGGTTCATTAGCAGATTGACTCAAAGTTTTACTTATGTGGAATTTGATGGGGAAAACAAGTTTTTTATTCTGATTCTGCCTGAAAACCGATATGGATATTGGTGCGCATTGAACGAAGCCTTGTAGTTTACTGTACAATTCCAATAACCTGGGTATTTGTGCCATTGATCTTGGATTTGAAGACCCATAAACATGACTTTCCTGAGTGCAGAGGTCTCTAACTTGGCTGCATGTCTACAAATGGCAAAAACAGAAAAAAACTTTCATAAAGAAGCACTTCCATCAAACTTGGTATCTTCTTAATATATTGCAGTCATCATATTATATAGCATTGAGTACTTACAGTTGCTCATTTTGCCTTTCTACCCAGATAATTCTTCTCTTTTCTCAGCTCCATGTAGAAACAGGAAGTCTCTTCTCCCTGCATAAATAATTTCTCTTTTCAACTCCTGATCCAGCTGCTCCACTCTTTCCCCCCTGCCAGGGACATCAAAGTAATGTAGAATTGTAGTCCTAATGATGACTCATACAGAGAAAAGAAACTTTTTGTTTCTACATAGCGCTTAGAAGGATTCAGCTAGAAGAATTAGCTGGGTAGAAATGGAAAATGAGTGTCACGCCGTAAGCGGCGTTAAAGGGGCAGGACGGCGTACTGGAACCCGCAACTGTCCCTACCACTTTAATGGGGCCCTGGCTTTCCCTTATCTCGGGGGCACCTATGATGGTTAGGAGGCCCAAGCCGCCAGCGTATCCATCTCCTGTGCATGCCCTATCAGTGGCCCCCTCTCCCCCCAAAGGAGGTGGACTGCATCAGTGTAATAATACAACAAATAATAGAGTATACAGACAAGGTAACTAAAAGTCTCAAACTCACCAAATGCTCACAAAACCACAGAGGAAACACAGAGAAGGGAAGAGAAGGAATAAACTAGGAAGGAAAACAGGTTAAACATGCAACCAAAACAGCAGACACCAATCTCTGTAAATAAACCTCCAACACCAACACTATGCTCCTTCAACCTCCAAGCCAGGCAGTAGAACTGATCACTGACAATAGCTGAAGTCAGGACTGGGTCTATATAGAGGATCAGATTACAATATCCACTTCAGCTGAGAGAGACCCAGCTCTCAGCAATAAGGTTAACTCCTGCACTGCTGGCACAAAGCAGCCAGGTCAGAATACAGGTGAAGAGCTTCTGTTCACTGTGTGTGAACGAGGCCCAGAGCGCTGCAGTTCTCTGGAACCTCTCTGTCGTGGTAGCCCCGTGACAATGAGCAACTGTAAGTTCATTGCAGTGATGTAGAATTGTAGCCCTACTGATGATTCATACAGCGAAAAAAGACTTCTCGTTCCTAGATAGAACTTAGAAGGATCCAGTTAGTCTGTTTGTAATCACGTGATGTCATAGACCTAATGGAAAAGAGAAGGATTAACTGGGTAGAAAGGCAAAAGGAGCAATTGTAAGTACACAGTGCTGTATAATATGATGACTGCACTATATTAAGAGAATAACAATTTTGATTGGAGTGTTTCTTAAAAACTCTTATATGTAGTAGTCATTCAAGCAAAAATAATAATAAAAAGTTACAAAAGAATCAGCTAAAGTTTTTCTGCGGGAAGCTGCTTCCTAATAATGAGTATAACTGCCTTTACTCTATAGACATTCGGTGAAATAACCTTCTCATTTTTAGTTCAGCTCTACTTATAAATACAGCGGAAAAAAAAAAGCGTCAGATGCGTCAGATCCTAACAACCTAAGATAATGTTTGCCTTATTTAGAGAAGAAAGGTTAATGGCAAAGCCTAATGACGGAAATTACCAGTAATGGCTTTTCGAGTAACTGATATACTGTAGACCGCCGGCTGGCAGATAACTCAGATGATTTAGGTGCACAAACCTGTCATGTCACAACGCGGCCAAATCTGTTTTTTTTTTTATGTAGAAGTTGAGTGTATCGATTTTTTTTTTTTTAAGTGCAAGTTTGGAAAAAAAATGATGACACCTAAAAAACACAGTGTCATCTGCATTTCATCTGGCTGAAACAATTTTTGTTTTCGAATCTCATCATTCATTCTGAAAGACTGCTGGATACAAAGAAGGACTGCCAGATCACTGAAGTATTAGATTACATAGGCTTATAAAGTATATTGAGAGATGAAGAAGAGGAGAAAAGAGAGAGCGAAACGTACATGGTTATTTTCTAGTAAGTGTTTAATCTCAATCCAGAACTGGATTCGCATGCACACTGCTCAATACTGCCACATAGTAACCTCATACTGAAATTTAAAAACATGTGCTAAATAGAGATTGGAGAGCAGGAATCCCTTATGTCTGTGTGTGCTGTGGATAGGAGAACTCATAACAGACAGTCTCTACCCACTAGCTCAGAATCAAGAGGAAATTCAATATAGGTCCTGTAGAGGGGAAAGCTGGTGAAAATGCAGGATACTATTTGTATAGTGGCAGAAATAGTGTTATTCTCTACACGACGGCTCATTATGAATGGTCACCTGAATTGACAGGTGCGCTTTAAATGATAAACACATTAATTACTGCTGTGCCATTGTACTCATAATCCAATTAGACCCAATTAATATTGTCACTTTATTTTCAGATCTCAGACATATTTGACTGACAGATATGCCCCAGGACTTGATAGCTGCACAATTATTATGTTAAGTCAGTATTGTGCTCCTGCTGATTTAATTTACCTACAGGCATTGCTTGCATGCCCCTGTTCCTATGATTTACCAACGAGCTGCCATCCCATAATCTCATCAAGGACAATTACTGAAAGTTTAGTTAGAAACACAAATAACCGAGCTTTTAGATGCAAAGAAGGTTTAGACGTTGTTTATCACGAAGATATACCGTATTAGCGATGATTGTACTAATAAGAGATCATATGTGTGTTTGGCGTCTGGACCAATCTGGGATCATAGGGTTTGAATATTTGTTGAAATGGTTTCGCCATAAGAAACTTTATTCCCCTTTCTGCTATTTCAAAATTTACTTTCAGTAGTTTGAACTAGTGATCACCAGTTACATCAGAAAAAACGCTGGGAAATCAAATTTTCTATGGTTGCCACTAGAGCCCAGCGCAAAATTATAGGCAATTTTCTATGGTTGCCACTAGAGCCCGGCGCAAAATTATAGGCAATTTTCTATGGTTGCCACTAGAGCCCACTACAAAATTATAGGCAATTTTCTATGGTTGCCCCTAGAGCCCACCGGGAAACTATAGACAACCAATTACACTGATGAGCATCAAATGTAAAGAAAACTAAGTGCATTCCCTTATAGCATCATACTGAAGATCCATAGGCACGCCGCCATGGTGCACTATAAAAATGAAGCAATGCTTCTTCAAGGAATACCTATGTAATAACTCATCAAATGAAGAATTCCACAATTATAGCATTAATCCAACAGAAAAAAAGCCCTATGTTTGCTTTTCTATAGGTGTTGTAGTCCAGCAGGATTGGTGCAGTGCGACAGATAGGCACGGACCACAGGAAAGTTCAAAGCAAAGTGTCTTTAATTTCCAAAATAAACTTACAGAGGGAAAACAACGGTATCCTCTGGATCACAACTGGGGCGTCAGCACAGTCCATATCTGAGATCAGTTACCGTGGGCGACTGCACCACCGTGTCACATTGAGGGGTGCCAGGCGTTCACTTCCTTTGGCTCTGTGTTACTGCACACCTAAGATGCCCCCCGAAGGAAGCCCACGCGAAACATGCATTGGGGCTGCTGGACTGACACTGGCACTAACTTTATGGGTAAGATAGACATGGCCTTATTTTCACTTTTTCCTACTTAGGTTTATATGACTAGTTACTAACATGTTCGCACTAGGAATGTGCACTGCTACACTTTATCAGGCACTATGCACTTTCATGATCTAGCTCCTTGCATAGGTATTTAGCATGACATGTTTTTAGTGTCACTGGCTCTACTCTATTTTGCCCATGGTGCGATTTTCAGTAGTTTTTTGTCCTCCGTATACGAGCTCTGTTTGTACCCTGTTTATCAAGTCTGTATTCATTTTGTGTTTATTAATAAATTTGCTACTTTTTTAGTAAGTTATGTATCGGGATTATATTTACTCCGTGGTTTCTGTAGGATATACCTAAGATGGATGTTGCAGAGCCACCTGCTCTGCAGTTTGCAAACAAACTCTCCCACCCAACCCTTTGATGCAGGGGTTTTAAATGGAATCTGTGGCCATGGTCCACTCGTAAGACCCGGCCTGGAGGAAGTGAACAACCCCACTACCATCCTGCAGTTAGCTCAAACAATAAAAGCCCTTAATGGGTTTTCCTAAACATTGCAGTGGTCAAATAACTTGACCAGGTCCACACTTGTTTTTATTTTGCACAGCTATATCTGTGACTGCAATTCTCTTCAACAGGTTTAATACGCTTCTATGCACATCCTGGGGGATACATATCGACCCTTACATATGATCCCCCTCACTGACTTACAGTGCCTACAAGGACAGTCTATCAAAAGCAAGTAACATGACTTACTGGAGATGAGAGAACCAGTTTAACATCAATCAAAATTGCCTTGAGTTACAAAAACTATGCTTAGCTTTAGCCAAATCAATTTTTTTCTGTGATTTGCTCAATGCAAATTTACCAAAATAGCAGCTGGCTATTTTCAAGATTAGTCAACATTTAATAGTCTTAATAATGACAAAAGCCGTGGATGAACGGCACTTCTAAGCACAGAACACACTAACAACTCCAAAGATAAAATAAATCACTACAAAAACCAATGTCCACAAACTAATAGTATATGTCAAATATTAATAAAAAGGAGCCTCAACAAAGGAAACATGGATAAGGGTTACAAAATACATGAAAAAAACAAAGGGATACAGTATATATTACAACAGTGTGTTAATATAAACCTCTCAATAGGTACATATCCTCACTAGTGGACCATCATGAAAAACAGTAATTCAGGGATTACTAATAAAATATGTATAGCTGCTGCCAATGGAATCGACCTTCACCATGTCCATTCACCCCGACACTCGTTTCACTCCATCTTCTTCTGGGGATGTGTCAATTTTTCTAGATTGTAGAAAGCTGAGAAAGGGGTAAAAAAATAAATAAAAACAGAATACTTACCTCACCGCTCCCCGCCTGATCCTCCACCAGCTCTTTTAGGCTCTTGTCTTTTCTGGTCTTCATGGCAGGCAAGGTCCTCTTCCGCATCCTCCTCCACTCCGAGCCAATGCTTCCTGAGCTGACTAGGTCTCTGGCAAACCATGACATGGTGTTGTGCCATCAGGACATCATAATATTACCACGGATGATTAGTCAGAGCCGTGGGAAAAGCAAAACCTCATGGTGTCCTCCTCAAGTCAAGAGTGATGGAAGTTTCGAAAGAGGACGTTACCTGCTGTGAAGACCAGAAGAGACCGTAGCCAGAGAAGGCCACCTGCGTGTAACTCAAGGAGCTACAGCGATGAAACAGGTGAGCAACCATGCGATTTTTTTAACCCCCTTGTTTATTATATTCTGTAGAGGAATTACAGAGCATAATACAAGGCTTTTGGTTCACTCCCAATAAATTTAACGGAAATCAAATTTTTTGCTTAATTCAAGAGATCCCTTCAAATTTTGACAGATTCGTTCATCAGTACCACATACTGTACTTGTTTTTTTATCAAGAGGAATTGGAATTTCATAAGGACTTTATAGTTTCTGACATATGTGGGGCTATAATGAAGTAAATGGAGGCAGCTGGCTCAGTCAGCAAAATAAATCACATTAATTAGAGAACTTCTCATTCCCTAACTGTAAACATCTAAATCTGTTTCTTCTAGTCAGTTCTGCAATCTATTAATGAGTAGTAATGATATTAGTCTTTTCTGGAACAAATTGCACTAATAGAAATATTTATGTTGAGCTGTGAGAAATTCACCATTACAGTCGCCACCTTCGGCGGAATTTTCACAGAGATGGAAAATGGAAAAATATCGGAACGTCAGATATAGTTATGGCCTATGGGTACTGAGTGCACACATACTTTATTAGTAACAGCTACATGCAATTAATATGCTATTCTGTAAATTACCAAGTAATATGCATTACATTGATGTGCTGCGGGGATGCTCCGGCCATTACACCATTCACTGCACACGTTAGCCCATTCTCTTCCCTCTTGTCACCAGCTGTGCTCGATGACTGATTGATGGAAGGAGAGGAGTGACATAAGTCATCTCTTCTACCTCCACAATTATGTCCTGATAGGCAGCACAAGTTCAGGGAGATGAGAGTCACTATATCAGGAGTCTATAATCTAATGCAGGTCTTTTTTTATTGCACAAAATGATAAAAAGAAATCAAATTGAAGAATATAAAAAACTTGGTTATCTTCGTGTTCCGAGTTACTGCAGCATCTCTAGAAATGCCTGGGGCTGAATGACACATACTGGAACCATGGTTGTGCTATGTTGCACCAGGTCAGGTCCAATAATGTTGTTTTCCAACTGCTTCAGCTATTATAGCTCGTTATATGTGTACTATGGAACTATGGGCAAAATACTTATTAACGTAATTGGTTGGGCGATCAACCAGTAACGATTAAATGGAATTCCACTATTGGGGCCACCCGGCCTGTGACTGTGGTCGCTTTATACTAGCGCTACATTTACATTTAGTTGCTAGCACTGCAGTCTTGCAGAGTTGGGGTTCGGGGTTCAAATCCCACCAAGGACAACATCTGCAAGGAGTTTGTATGTTCTCGGGTTTGCGTGGGTTTCCTCCAGATTCTCTGGTTTCCACCCACACTCTAAAGACTTACTGATAGGGAATCTAGATTGTGAGCCCCAATGGGGACAGTGATGATAATGTCTGTATAGCGCTGCAGAATATGATAGCACTATATAAGCAAAGCATAAGAAAAATAATTTACCTACACTTGGTTCCCACGGCAATCCGCACCATTCTGATTAAGGTCCAGATTCAGGGCCAAAACGCTAATGTACCTTTTGTTTTTGGATTGCATGAATATATTTTAATCACTTCTGCATATCATTAAGTGCCGAGTTTTCATATACATATATTATGGATTGGAACCACAGTCTGGCACCACCTGTTCCATGGAGTGATGTATACGTACACCAGTAAAGTAACAGTTCAAGTCCAGTAATGTGTTCCAACTATTTCAGCTGTTATAACCTGCTACAAGGGTACCATGGGACCATGGGCGTTATTACCTGTTATAGGGGTGCCATGGCACCATGGGCATAATGCCTAAATGTGGCCATGCTAGCATCGCAAGCTAGGTGATCACTCCGTTATGATTAAAGGAGATGTCCACTATTAGCAGCAAAACAAACATACAAAACTTTATACTACCCCTCTTGAACCAGTGCTTTTCATTTTATGGTGACCCTGCATCCTACTGCTACAGCAACTAGTCACCTGTGCTGATTGGACGAAGCTGTCACATGACACTGCTGATTGGTTGCAATGGTCACACAACATAAACATTGTCACGTGACATGAAACAGTGAAAGGTGTATACAGATTGCAAGGTTCAAGTGCAAGGTGTACCATAATAAAGACTGAAACCCCAGAGTCACTTGGCTTAGTTTATTACTGGTGATTATTGTTATTTTTAATATGGCGTTATTTCTGCTATTCTGCAACCACCAAGCCTTTTGCTTTTTGCAGGAAACCATGCAGCTCTGTGCATCCATATTGATGTGTAACCACCAAGCTCTGTGCCTAAACATGAAAGTGTAACTACTAAGCTATGTCATTCAACCTTGATATGTAACAACCAAGCTTCTTGCTTCAAAATAAAAACATAATCACTAAGCTCTGTGCCTCAGTATTGAAGTGCAACCACAAAGCTCTGTGCCTCAATATTGAAATGTAACCCCCAAGCTCTGGGCCCCATTATTGAAGTATAGCCCCCAAGCTCTTTTTCCCCGTATAATGAATTGTAACCACCAAGCTATGTACCTCAATATTGAAGTGTAACCCCCAAGCTCTGTGCCCCAATATAGAAGTGTAACCCCCAAGCTCTGTGCTTCAATATCAAAGTATAACCCCCAAGCTCTGTGCCTCAATATTGAAGTGTAACCCCCAAGCTCTGTGCCTCAATATTAAAGTGTAACCACCAAGCTCTGTGCTTCAATATTGAAGTGTAACCCCCAGTCTCTGTGCCCCAATATTGAAGTGTAACCCCCAAGCTCTGTGCCCCAATATTGAAGTGTAACCCCCAAGCCCCGTGCTTCAATATTGAAGTGTAACCCCCAAGCTCTGTGCCTCAATATTAAAGTGTAACCACCAAGCTTTGTGCTTCAATATTGAAATGTAACCCCCAAGCTCAGTGCCCCAATATTGAAGTGTAACCCCCAAGCTCTGTGCCCCAATATTGAAGTTGTGTAATCACCGTGTTCTGTGCCTCAATATTGAAGTGTAACTCCCAAGCTCTGTGCCCCAATTTTGAAGTGTAGCCCCCAAGCCCTGTGCTTCAATATTGAAGTGTAACCCCCAAACTCTGTGCCTCAATATTGAAGTGTAGCCCTAAAGTTCTGTGCCTCAATATTGAAGTGTAAACACCAAGCTCTGTGCCTCAGTATTGAAGTGTAACCCCCAAACTCTGTGCCTCAATATTGAAGTGTAACCACCAAGCTCTGTGCTTCAATATTGAAGTGTAACCCCCAAGCTCAGTGCCCCAATATTGAAGTGTAATCCCCAAGCTCTGTGACCCAATATTGAAGTGTAATCACCGTGTTCTGTGCCTCAATATTGAAGTGTAACCCCCAAGCTCTGTGCCCCAATATTGAAGTGTAACCCCCAAGCCCCGTGCTTCAATATTGAAGGGTAACCCCCAAGCTCTGTGCCTCAATATTGAAGTGTAACCCCCAAGCTCTGTGTCCCAATATTGAAGTGTAACCCCCAAGCTCTGTGCCCCAATATTGAATTGTAATCACCGTGTTCTGTACCTCAATATTGAAGTGTAACCCCCAAGCTCTGTGCCCCAATATTGAAGTGTAACCCCCAAGCCCCGTGCTTCAATATTGAAGTGTAACCCACAAGCTCTGTGCCTCAATATTGAAGTGTAACCACCAAGCTCTGTGCTTCAATATTGAAGTGTAACCCCCAAGCTCAGTGCCCCAATATTGAAGTGTAACCCCCAAGCTCTGTGCCCCAATATTAAAGTGTAATCACCGTGTTCTGTGCCTCAATATTGAAGTGTAACCCCCAAGCTCTGTGCCTCAATATTGAAGTGTAACCCCCAAGCCCCGTGCTTCAATATTGAAGTGTAACCCCAAAGCTCTGTGCCTCAATATTGAAGTGTAACCACCAAGCTCTGTGCCCCAATATTGAAGTGTAACCCCCAAGCTCTGTGCCCCAATATTGAAGTGTAATCACCTTGTTCTGTACCTCAATATTGAAGTGTAACCCCCAAGCTCAGTGCCCCAATATTGAAGTGTAACCCCCAAGCTCTGTGCCCCAATATTAAAGTGTAATCACCGTGTTCTGTGCCTCAATATTGAAGTGTAACCCCCAAGCTCTGTGCCTCAATATTGAAGTGTAACCCCCAAGCCCCGTGCTTCAATATTGAAGTGTAACCCCCAAGCTCTGTGCCTCAATATTGAAGTGTAACCACAAAGCTCTGTGCCCCAATATTGAAGTGTAACCCCCAAGCTCTGTGCCCCAATATTGAAGTGTAATCACCTTGTTCTGTACCTCAATATTGAAGTGTAACCCCCAAGCCCCGTGCTTCAATATTGAAGTATAACCCCCAAGCTCTGTGCCTTAATATTGAAGTGTAACCCCCAAGGTCTGTGCCTCAATATTGAAGTGTAACTACCAAGCTCTGTGCCTCAGTATTGAAGTGTAACCCCCAAGCTCTGTGCTTCAATATTGAAGTGTAACCCCCAGCTCTGTGCTTCAAAATTGAAGTGTGACCCCAGAAAAACCAAGTAACCTTGTAAACTATTGATAACTCAGATTAAAATTAACCTTTAATTTATGTTTCAAGACCCTGTAACAACCACAAACAACAAGACACACAGCCATGCAACCTAGATAATCCCTACCACAACAACCTAATAAGCAGTATCTGTCAGCGGTGGTTGGCTCCCTATTTATATACGAGATTGGCGCCCCGCTCCATGTCGGCTGACCCTAAGTCTTCTGTATGTGCCCTAATTTAGTGTATCATTTGGGCCATCAAATATGCATAACAGGAAAGTTTGGATAGGGAATAATAGCCGATGTTGACTAAAATACAGATTGTGGCAGAGTGGAAGACACGGAAGATATGCTGGAGCATCCACATATCACTGCCTCCTAATGATCCGTTGAGGTGAAACACGTTGAGGCGTGTTGACCAGCATATACGATGAGTATCTGTCCTCACTTTCTGTTATCATCTATACATATGTAATGTCAGCTAATAACTAGGGCTGAATATTGCTTTAGATTTTTTCTGCCTTACATTTATGTCATGGCTACCAGATTTGAGCTCATTATTTAAACATCTATAGGGTCTCCAAGGGTCAGCTGCCGTGGAGTGGGGGCGCCATATCTGCTGACAAGTAGGGCGCCAACCCCCACAATTAGGTAGGCCTTGATATTAGCAGGGAACAGAGATAGTGAGGTTATTTTTATTCACGAGCACTTTTGCACTTTGCTGTTGTCCGTGTCTTCCACTCTGCCACAATCTGTATTTTAGTCAACATCGGCTTTATTATTCCCTATCCAAACTTTCCTGTTATGCATATTTGATGGCCCAAATGAGACACTAAAATAAGGGTGCATATAGGAAACTTAGGGTCAGCCGACATGGAGCGTGGGCGCCAATCTCGTATATAAATAGGGTGCCAACCTCCGCTGACAGGTAGTGCTTATTAGGTTGTTGTGGTAGGGATTATCTAGGTTGCACGGTTGTGTGTCTTGTTGTTTGTGGTTGTTACATGGTCTTAAAGCATAAATTAAAGGTTGATTTTAATCTGGGTTATCAATAGTTTCCAACGTTACTTGTTTTTTTCTGATTGATCTTTTGAACCTTGGCTTTAGCTATTAGCTTTTTGTCTTTCTGAAGTGTAACCTGCCAAGCTCTGTGTCTCGATATTGAAGTGCAACCACCAAGTTTTGTGCCTCGATATTGTAGCGTAACCACCAAGCTCTGTACCTCAATAATAAAGTGTAACCACCCAAGCTCTTTGCTTCATTAATGAAGGGCAACCACCAATTTATGTGCCTCAAAATTAAAGTGTAACCAAAAATCTCGATTCCTCAATATTGAAGTGTAACCACAAAGCTCTGTGCCTAAATAATCAAATGTAACCATCCATCTCTGGGCCTTATTATTGTAGTGTAACCACCAAGCGCTGTGACTCAATATTAAAGTGTAACCACCAAGCTCTTTGCTTGATTATTGAAGTGCAACCACCAAGTTTTGTGCCTCAAAATTAAAGTGTAACCAAAAATCTCTACGCCTCAATATTGAAGTGTAACCACCAAACTCCGAACCTCACTATTGAAGTGTACCCACCAAGCTCTGTGCCTTAATATTGAAGTGTACCCACTAAGCTCTGTGCCTTAATATTGAAGTGTACCCACTAAGCTCTGTGCCTTAATATTGAAGTGTACCCACTAAGGTCTGTGCCTCAAAACTGAAATGTAACCACCAAACTCTGAACCTCATTATTGAAGTGTACCCACCAAGCTCTGTGCCTTAATATTGAAATGTAACCACCAAGCTCTGTGCCTTAATATTGAAGTGTAACCACCAAGTTCTGTGCCTCAATATTGAAGTGTAACCACCAAGTTCTGTGCCTCAAAATGAAAGTGTAACAACCAAATCTCTGTGCTTCAATATTTTAGTGTAACCACAGATCTTATAGACTGTTCCTGTTAGGTATTGTATGAGCCGTAATTGTCACTTCACATTTTTCTGGCGTTGGCTTAAAGACGAAGTTCATATTTTTGCATCCTCTGATATGTCTTCTAAAGTTCAAAATCTTTGAATCTCCAAGTCTGTGATTAATAAGTAAGAATGCATGTGCTGCCCTTCTGATGATCGGTGGTGATCACAATGGACAGACATTACAGGATCAATTCAGAAACCTACTTGTGAAATCCTTGCCCAATTACGGGAAAGAATCATGAAGACGACACATCATCTGATTTAATCCATGTTTACGGGAACAAACGCAATATCCGATAGTAGACAGGGTGGAGTTTATGCAACTAGACCCGATACATTTAGACCAAAAATCATTTTTTTTTCTTTTTTCATTTCAGAAACCAGACAATTCATCTCTTAACTTCCCATCAAAGTCTCTGTGAAAATGTGTTTGATGAAATATTGATCGTATGTTTGCAATGCCGGCGCCGTCTCCGGAGGAAGCGCCGCCCTTTAATCTGCAGAGCCAATTGCTATGTCACATTAAGTCCTTCTGGGCACATGTGTTCTGCTCGCTCGAGACTTGTCACCCAGAATGTGACAGTATAAACATAGGCGCAATCTGCTTCCACATCAAAAGATTTGAAAGTGGCAAGCTGGCTGTATAAATCATATTGGTTAAAATAAATGAAAAACATATTGAAATCTCTGACTACACCGGCAATAAATACATAGGCTCCGCGCTTTCGCCCCGCGCACTAATATGTGCACATTTATATTTAAATTAGCTTAATGCAGCCGCTAACATTCTTCATTTTTGCACCAAATTCAGTCTGACATATCGGCCTCACAAAGCAAATACATCACAGGACACAAAATGTGATTTCTTTTTTCTATGTAGAAATGAAAAGTCAAGCTAAAGCAGCATTTTATTGTGAAGGGTCGGTTAAACATTTAGCTCCTATATTACGGGATAGATGTGCTATTCTTAGGGCTGCTGTAGGGTATGCTTGCCAATTTTCCCAGAACATTCTGGAGGCTTTCATCGAAAGGGAAAACTGTATCATCTGAGCCAATTTTTGCTTTGGCAGCTGGGCAGCGCTACACCATTGTTGCATGCGATGCTTGATAGCATCAGTCCTATTTTATTCCTGAGACTTGTGGCTCTAGCCAATGCAGGGTTAATCTTGTTAGTTTGGTTTCTATCTTCTGTCAGCGCTGGGTGGGACTGTTCTATATAAATCCCTGTGAGCCAGTTCCCACTGCCAGTCAATAGTTCTGCTCTCCTGGTATATACTGCTGTGCTGTGTTCCTAATTGTCGTTCTAATTTTCCTATTCTTTGACCTTGGCTTGACTTTTGACTACCCTCTAGCTTCATGATTTTGTTCTTGATGTGACCTCCTGGATCTCACCTGACTTTCTGACTATCCTTCTTGCCAACTTGCACCACTGAGCAGAAGCTGACTCTGTGGCCTTTGCCCAGCGACCCCAGTGTAAGTGCAGATGCCGGTATATGGATTTAAGAGTGAAGGACATGGCAACCCCTGGGCTCTGTATAATGGAGAAGTATGCCCCAAGCCTGGTAGATATTTTTGAGCTACGAGATGACTACAAACAGTGCCCATGTGACAGAAACCTATTGATCTCTGGGAAGAATCTGCAAATCTTTTGGTCCCAAATCAAACTCCCTGGATACTCAATGAACGATTCTAAAGGTTTAATGTGTTCCAGAGCCTCAAAGGGACCAGAATTGAGACTATGGAGGCAACATCGTCAAAATGACATTAGTAGAAAATCTTCAATGAATTACAAACTGGATGTCAAGCAGAAAAAGTTGTAAAGGTCTCAAGGTCTACTACTTCTGTGACATTTGGAGTTAGGGTCTTGATATAAATGCAAAGTTGCAAGTATATCCCAATCTAGCTTTAAATGGGTTGTGCAACCTCTGGATAGTAGTCTGCAGTCACACTGTGACTGAAGACTTGTGACTCTTCACATCGTGTGCACTGCAAGCTTTCCGGGTTCTCTAGTGTTGGCACCAGGAGTTGCAATTATGTGTTTCATATATGTGGTCACATGATGACTAGACATGCACGGCCTTGCTCCATACAAGTGAATAGATCAAGGCCCGATACTGCACATCTAGTCGGAATGAGGCTGGAAGTATGCAAATCACATGACCTCCTGCTCCCAGCGCCAGCACCAGAGAATTTTAACAGCATACGCACTGTACCCCAAGGCCATGAAATCCCTTTAAGTTGCAACCTTGGTGAGTCATAAAACTTTGCTCTTATCGTTACCTTATCTTTGATTGTGGAGTGGATTACAGACGGGCAATAGACTGGAATACAACTTTAACTGAAAAACATTGAATCTCTGGTAGTATACTGCAGATTAACCTCATAAAATATTATAAAAGCAGAAACTCTAAGGGTACCGTCACACAGTGCAATTTTCATCGCTACGACGGCACGATTCGTGACGTTCGAGCGATATAGTTACGATATCGCAGTGTCTGACACGCTCCTGCGATCAGGGACCCCGCTGAGAATCGTACGTCGTAGCAGATCGTTTGAAACTTTCTTTCGTCGTCTAGTGTCCCGCTGTGGCGGCATGATCGCATGGTGTAACATATATCGTATACGATGTGCGCATAGTAACCAACGGCTTCTACATCGCACATACGTCATGAAATTATCGCTCCAGCGTCGTAGATTGCAAAGTGTGACAGCAGTCTACGACGCTGGAGCGATATTGTTACGATGTTGGAGCGTCACGGATCGTACCGTTGTAGCGATGAAAATTGCACTGTGTGACGGTACCCTAACACCTCAATTATTAATGAGCAGAATATAAATACACTTACCAAAAAAGCTATATTCCATTAAAGAAAAGTTAGATTGTAATGAACAGTATGATGGCTGCCGGTTTATCATGTGAATTTGTGCAGGGCTCTGAATGCTTCTAATACTCAATAACAGCATGTACAGCTGTCAGGAGAACAGCTCCCCTGGAAATCAGAAAATCATTAGCTCGGAAATGTTTCAAGTTACCTGGAGAGTAAGTCAATGGCCCACTTTGTACTCTCCTGCAAAGCGTTTAGGGCTGTTGATGGAATTTTTACTTGATAAAAACAATAGTCAATTTTGACATTCTCCTATAAGTAAAACAGAGATAATGATCTGGGGTCACTGTCATATGGAATAGTCAGCAAAATCAGCATTCAAAGGGTTAGTTTTAGAGTTGAGCGAATATGTTCGGAATCTGAATTTGCCATATTGGTACCCTATTCGTGCCGAATTTATGTTTGATGATCGGTTCTGAACATATTCGGTAATCTCTACTCCCATTGACTCTAATGACGTTTGGCTGTGTTCGTCGAATGTTAAAAAAACAATATTCGATCGTAATTGGAAACCGAAATTTGAAAAATTTGTTATTTTTAACTTAACAAATTATCATCCATCCAAATTACATTTGATAACTACCGGTGGTTCCATTGTTGGGATTTACACCGATCTCGAGAAAGGGGCTCTGAAATGCCCCATTAGAATGGAAAAATGGGCGCTCATGTGTGCCAACAGATGATTCATTGTCTATAGGTCTGCTGGAGACAGCTGAATACTGTACTCAGCTAAATGATTACATGCAAATATGGTAATAACCCTTTGCCACTAGCATTGATCACGTTGTTTTGTGTATACAGCACCTACCTGTACATAAGTATTTATTTCCATCGTTACGAACCGCAAACTAACTCTGTCTGCAACCTTATGCCAGGGTCATACTCCATTTCATCTGCCCCTCTTGAACTATTTAAAGGGGACTTGTCAGCAAATCAAAAGTGTCTAGTTTTTGCTCTTATTTTATTCCCGCTGATCCACTGAGTTTTCTGTTTTTTGTTTTTTAACAATACATCATATGGTTCCAGAGATGTGGTCGTTTTAATTCAGAGCTAATTGATATAGTTTTTATCACGAGGGCGTGGCTAAAAAGACTGTATGGGGGCGTGTCTTTAGGCTGCTCTGCATTATTAGCCTGTGAGCCACGCCCCCTAGGTAAAGATCATATAAATTAGCACTAAATAGAAAGCCTATAGCTCTGGAACTGTATGGCAGATTTTTAAATAACAAAAAACAGCATATTCATGAGAACAGCAGGAATAAACTGGCCATTTATGACTTGGTGACAAATTCTATTTAAATCATCCCCAATGACAATTCTAGAAATGGACTCCATGTCTTGTGTTGTGAAATTGACCTGATAAGGTCTGGCTTGCACGTCAACTTTTTGGATTCTCTATTAGGCCACATCCCAATCCTTCTTGACTTCTACCACTTGATCCCTGTCTTGGTCAGCAACCATCTCATCTCTTCCACAGTACGAGGTACCCTGTATGACTGACCACCATTGCTGTTCACTATCTCGTTTGATTCTGCTCTGGAATGGCCAGAAGCTGTTCGTACTCCCGTCACTGAGAGGTTTCTTATTGACATTACTATTGTTCTTGTTATCCACAAGAGTTATGCTTCCAGTCCATTTTTGTCCAGAAAATCAATCACAGAGTCAATGTAAAAATGGAGTCATCCTTCTACCTTAACCCAAACCTGCAGAGATGGGAGAAAAGTTGTGCAAAACATTTATTATACTGCCCAATTAATTATTCTCTCGTTATCACAGGAACAAGATAATTATATCATAACGATGATGGTAGGACCATGATAAAGTCGCTTACAGTCGAGTGATATCCCCTCTTCAATGCCTGAACCAGCTACTCCGCTTTTCCACCCCTGCCAGGGACTTTGCAGTGATGTTGAATTGTAATTCTAATGATGACTCACACAGGGAGAAAAAACTTCTTGCTTCTACACAGAGCTTAGGAGGATTCAGCTAGTCTGTTTTTAATCAGGTGATATCATAGACCTAATGGAAAACAGAAGAATTAACTGGGTAGAAAGGCAAAATAAGCAACTGTAACCATTCAATCATACCTGGGAATAACTTTGTTGGCAATTTTTACAACAGTAGCTGTTCATTGGGATTGGGCCACACCGGCTATGCATGGCTCCTCCAAAGCACCAATCAGCCGTGGATCGCAAAGACCATTTCACCAGTTCACGAGTTGTCTTTCTTTGGACAGTTTTTTGGTAGACACTGACTATTGCATTACAGGAGCATTTCAAAAGATCTACAATCTACCAAGACCTGGTCAATCGCCAGTCTACCAAGACTAACTCACAAAACTTTTAGAGATGCTGTGTCCCAGTTGTCTACGCCAGTGTTCCCCAACTCCAGTCCTCAAGGCCCACCAACAGCTCATGTTTTCAGGATTTCCTTTGTATTGCACAGGTGATGCAATTATCACCTGGGCAAGACTAAGGAAATCCTGAAAACATGAGCTGTTGGTGGGCCTTGAGGACTGGAGTTGGGGAACACTGGTCTACGCAACAAAAAACTACCATCCATCAGATCTCCATGCTTGCCAATTTTTCCTTCTTCTAATACATGAGCTTCAATCAATGATTTTTTCAGTTGCTGGCTAATATATCCAATCCCCTTACAGGGGCCATTGTCAAGAGAGTCAATGTTTTGGAGAGCTTGGCTAGATCATCCTGAGAATATAATTAAGCTCCAACTTTGGCATATTTTCCTGGTTGTTTGGATATTTTTCAATGTATTATTTAGTCCTGTACATTATGCTATTCTCTTACAATGTACGTTCTGATCAGTTTATTTGTGTTGTGTAAACATTTGGATGTAGTTATTCTTTAAAAAACAAATAAAAAGATTGGTCATGAGCGAGTATACTCGTTGCTCGGGTGGTCTCCGAGTATTTGTGAGTGCTCAGAGATTTAGTTTTGGTCACCACAGTTGAATGATTTGCAGCTGCTAGACAGCTTGAATACATGTGGGGATTCCCTAGCACCCAGGCAACCCCCACTTGTACTCAGGCTGGCTAGCTGCCGTAAATCATGCAGCTGCGTCAACAAAAACTAAATCTCCGAGCACTCACAAATACTCGGAGATCA